>NW_016690185.1:5029346-5110721 GCF_001604755.1 Lepidothrix coronata | reverse complement strand
TAACATATTTTACTGGTGTAGGTTCCTAAACTCTGTAACTTCCAGTGGACTAGTAGTGTGTTAGAACATGTAAAACTGGCTTCTGGTCAATTATGACAACTAGAAAGCAAGAATAGCACATCCCAATGTGTCCTATGTTGATGCAGCTGCAGTTTAGAGCTAAATTGCAGTTTAGTTCTACTTCTTTTTGTAATACCTTACACACAGACAGCTAGTACAATGACAAAAGCTTTACATTAAACACTCTTACAGCATTTTCATGTAAAGTCTTTGAGGAATAAGGAAAAAAATACCGATTTTTCATTCAGATTATAGACAGTGTGCCTTACTAATTACCTGTTAATGTGTTTATAAGTTACTGTTTTTAATAAGGATGTAACAATGAGCTTTAGCTAGAAAATGGAGAAAGTACAATTTTTTTGTGTAGTTTCATTTTGTTTTGATTTTTCTTTATAAACAATTGATACTTTTAAAGTCTTTAACTTGTGCAAATACACACACACATATATATGTATGCATTCAACTGTTCTGTGTGTTTAATCCCATGTGTAAAAGACTACTTTCTCTTTTCCTGTCTCCCTATTCTAATGAAAAAGTAATGTACTGAGCAATTGATTTTACGTATTATTGGTTTTTTCCATTTTTTAAATATTATTCTTGTATAAAGATATTTTTAAAAATATATGAATCCTTTTTGGACATGGTGGCCAAGGTAAAAGAGCCATATATCCAAAAGAGATGTGGCTGGCTAAGTTAAACTTTGCATAATTGTCCTAAAACTGGTTGATACATGCAAAAGGAATAGAACCACTGAAACTTGTTATTGATTTATTTTTTAAAAAGTATTAAAATGCTTTATTAACTAAAATTAATTTCTTAAGTGTCCTGCTAATTTCAGTTCTGTAATGGCTTCGTGTAACAGTACTTCTGGGGTGTTGTTTTATGATAACCAAGCTGGGAGCTTTTGGTGTCACCAGGAGTCTGTGTGCAGCTGCCCCAGTACAAGACGTACAGCAAGAACTCAGCTACTCACTGTCACCTCTGAGCTCTACAAAACAGTTTACCAGCAATGTTCTCTGTTTCTGAACTTATCCAAAGTATATCACAGGCATAAAAATCCTTTTGTGTTTTGGTGCTAGCTTGCAGACGTGCCAGTGAGTTGTCATGTCTCTCGGCTATGAGACAGTTTAATTTCTGTTACTCCAGAACAGTTTTAATGGTTATCACTCCCAGGCTACTCTGAGCCCTAGGAAATAAAGGCACATACATTCCCCTTGTTGGTTTAAACCCTTTTCCTCTGTACTCTCTATGAAGAAGCTGCTGAATACCTACCTGCAAGGTGGGGGTCAATTGCATGAGGACACCTGCTAATAAAAATATTTGGGAATACCAGAATGTCCGATGTCATTTCTATGAGAACACAAGAGACAGTTAGCTCCATGTAATGTAAAAGAGACATGGAAATTCATGACTGACTCTTATTGGTCACAGTGGTCATTAGGTGGCATTTGCAACATCAGTCATTGTTGTCCCAGATAAGCACAAGATGAGGTAGGGGAAAATGGTTTCTGGCATTGATTATGGGCTTCTGCAATGAAAAGTGACTAGAATGTGGACACAGCAAGGCTCCCAAGGGTCCACTTCGAGTTGAGCACTTCCTTGAAAAGGGCTATGTGGGTCTGAAATTCTCACATACTCTGCTGGAGGAGAGGGGTGTGTGAGGCTGTTGTGAAACGTTTAGTGTTTTTGCCAGTATGAACTTTTTAACTTATTTTAACTCATAGAGCTTCAGAGCACTGAGTCCTCTGAGGGGTGGATAAGTGATATGGTGCCCTTGAAGATACAATGGTATCACTGACAAGGCATCAATAGACAAAACATTAAACTCACCTGGACTGTCTTGTATGTCACCTAGCCCTGTTTTAGGCACTCAACCTTAGAGAAAATCTGCTTTTGTTGGTTTATGGCTAATCCAGGTGGAGGAGGATGGGGAGCTGCAGAAGAACCATTTCCCTTGTATGGGAAGGATTAGAGGTGCCAATTTTGACATTCTAAATGTTCTTAAAATTCTTGTGCTGTCTGTAAATGAGTAAAATAAAAGGAAAAAGAAAACAAAAACAAACCCAAGGGACAGTGTTGTGTGTGCTGAGCCTGAGCTATGAAACTGTAAGACAAAGACCCATTTTGTCACTTTGCACTTGCAGTTTATTTTCACACTAATTCCTCCAGTGCAGTGCTGAGTAAAAAGGAAGTAAACAGGTTAATGCAAAAATCTCCCTGTGTGTAGGATTGCTCAGTGGTAAGAAAATTACTTGGATCCCTGAGCTGGGGAGTGGGTGGGAAGAGGGAGACCCCCCTCCCAAAGGGGGTGCAGACACATAACTCTTGGTACCAGGTTCTTTGCCAGATAGTGAAATGGTGGAAGAGAAGGGAAAAGAAAATCACAAGTCTATCTCCTCCCAAGTCTGTTTTATCTATTTAATCTAACATACATCTTCTCCCTCAGTGGCAGTGATTTTATATTCAACCTAGATTGTAACTTTTTCCAAAATTAAAGACTGTTTTGAAAACCTTCTTCCACCTGACCCTCTACTGACTTCAGAAAAAGATCTGTAGGTCCTGTGTCTGTCAGTCTCACATAGCTTTCTCCAGCATCTTAGAGAATCTCAAAGCAGAACCAGGCACTCAGGATTATACAAGCGTGTCCCATGGCAAATGCTCATGGTCTTAGGTCAGAGCTGAGCTTTAACTATCTCTAGAGTTGACGTTTAATTCCTTCCTTTCTGAAATAACTCAGTGTGAGGCAAGACACAGCTCAAAGCCTTTACCACCAAATAATCATACCAAATTACAATTATACTGTAAAATAGCTCTTCAAATGCTAAGTTTAATAATTAGTCACAATAATTTGTTTGCTCAAACAAAACAAACAGAAATAGTTTTCACCATCAGCTTCCAACCCATTTAACACTAATCAGGACCTGGTTACTGTTAGCCTACCATTGATAATTAACATGCCGAAGTTCTAATATATTTCAAGTAAAATAAAATGAAGCAAAGTTGAATTCAACATGCATTCAGGAGTAGCAGCTCCTCCTGTTTTCCTTTAAACTTAATTTAGCAGAGTAGTCCTGTTGTACTAGGCTGTCCATACCAGTTTACTTTCTAAATTGTTTAAATAAATATCCTCAATTCATTTATAATCAATCTGCTACCAAATTTCAGCAGACTGATTTAACCAGCATCTCTGTGAAGAACCCAAATCCACTACTCGTGGTGACGGCTGTAAAATCAATGCATGAAACGCTACTTCACATTGGGTAGTGTGTAATAAGCAGTGCTTACTTAATGCAAAATGCATCTGAAACCTGCAATTGTCTGGATGTTTCAGCATAGTCTAATGTTAGGACAACACATTGTTTACCTCACATAATGGACAATCAACTCTCAAATCATAGAATCACAGAATCATAGAATCCAGAGTTTGAAGATATTTGACTTTGGTTCAGACAACTAAAAGCCATCTTTAGATACATCTTGGGTTGATCTGAAATGAAATCGTCAAAGAACCAAAATTAAATGTTCCATTCAAGATGGTTTTGTTTTGTAACAAACATCCTTCAAATAAAAATATAGTGAACACCAACAATATCAATATGAATTGAAAAATTAGAAAGTACTAAAACAAGTAATGCATTCTGATGGTTCTGTTCTATTGTGCTTTTTCAAACCTGAGTTTTTCAAAGATTTTGATATTGCAAATCACAAATCAGCCTTTCTGTGAAAATTTTGGTCTGTGTTGCAATAGTTTTGCAAGGTTCTTGTTGGAGCCTTTTCAAAAAGGAAATTTAAAAGTATTTTGACCTCATGCTTACATACTTACAACTGAAGTGCACTGACACCTGCTTTCTTTGCTGAAGGGGTATGTTGTAACTAACCTGCTATTTCTGTGATTCCCATGGTTCAGCTCATACCTGCTTATTTTTATTATTATATTTATTTTGCAACATGAGAGGGAAAGCTGAGGCACAAGAACATTCAAGCTCAGGTACACAAAAGCACCCAGAAAGAAGAAAGACTAAGCCATTAAAACCTCACCTTGGTGAGACCAAGGTGTCAGAAGTACTGTCCACGTCTGCACTGAGGCTCTGCCACTGTTCAGCAAGGACTATCAGGTTAATGGAGTCAGCCAGAGAGAAAACAAGCTTGTGCTTTGCAGCCTGGTGAAGTAGGGAAAGAAAGCCCTGTGCTCTGGCCCTTGGCCTTGAAGTGCATATCTATTTTTCTTCAAGAGTGTTGTGGGCAGGAATCAGGGTTCAGAGCAGATCTCTCTCCTCTTTTACATTGATCTTGAGTGAATGCACTTCCTTGCTATGGAGTCATGATCCTGCTTGCATGATCTTGGTCTTGCTGACCCTTTGAGCTCCTAGCTGAGCCCCTCAGGGACAGTGAAGGCTAGATGCATTGCTGCAGAACCTAGAGGCTAGACACTGAGGGTTTGAACCTTCTCAAGGACCTCCTACTCCCTAACTCAGGGATGAGACATAGGGCTATGAAACTCTGGGCGGCCCAGAGTTTCTGCATAAGGCAGCAGAAATTCAGAGACAGATTGCATCATTAGTGGAGCTTGTTCTTATTCCCTGGCATCAAACTCCCTGGGTCTCATGGGGCACACAAATCTACTTCCAGACCCCAAGGCTTGGGACTATACTGTGTGATTGATTTCATGCAACTTCTGTGAGAATGGACAGGAAACCTGTGACACATAAAGGGCCTAAAATAAGGTCTCCTACAGTCAAAAGCTAGCCCTTCAGTCCTGCTTTACCCTTGCCTCTGAGGAGAGGAAACACAGGAAAAACTTTTGCACTGCAAGGTAATGGGGAATCTACAGGGATGTTGATCAAAATCTCTGTGGGATATAGCAAAGGTTTAGTAGTCACTGGTAGACTTACTAACAGTTGGAAATAACTCCCCTTCTAGCTGCTTGTAACTGATCCCAGCCTCTATTTCTCTGTTGCTAATAAACTTTCATTAAAAAAAAATTTATAATTTTGATAATTCAGGATAACTACCAATAATGTTCAGACATTAAGTGAAACATAAGGTGGACATAGATATTCACTGTGGGATGCTCCCACTCAGAAACCTAGCAGAATCAGTTTTGTGACCAAAATGTGTATTTTAGAGTAGAGGGAACAACAAACAGCTTCTCTCTTAACAGAGCAGAAGCCATTAACAAAAAAAGCAACATAGAAAGCACTTTTGACTTTTACTTGCTAGTACTTATCCACCACAAGCCAGAGATCAATGTCTCTCCCCTTGTAGCAAATGCTGGCTGTGGAGAAAAACTAAGGAGTAATGTTCTTCCTTTGAACAGTACTTCCATTAGCAGCAATACTGCTTTTTCTAAGTGGCTTTACTGTTGAAGGATATGGCCACTGTGTTTGAGAGTTTTAGATTTTTTAAAGCAACAACAAGAATAACTCCTTTTAAGTCAAAAATCTTCTTGAACTTAAACATTTTAGACAGAAACTTTTAAAAAAAAGTTTGTGGCATCACCAAATGACTGAACTTTGCCTTTTAAACTTTGAGTTGGGGAGGAAAAACACTTTTGTTCCTTACCCTGGGCTTATATTCACTATACAATGAGTAGCAGTTCTTCCCTTACACTTCAAACTGAAGTAGGGAACCTGTTCACTGATATGTGCTCTATTGGTTATTAGTACATGGATGAGTTACTGTTGCCTCATTTTTTTGAAAACCCAATAAAATAGCTACCATCTATGTTCTTGTCAGCCCTGGATTTTGCTTTCTGCTTTTTCACAGAATAGGTAAATTTGGAAGGGGCCTCAGTTGGATCATCTGATCCAACCTCCCTGCTCAAGCAGGTTCATGCTAGAGCACATGGCACAGGATTCCGTCCAGATGATTCTCAAATATCTCCAGTGAAGGAGACTCTGGGCAACCCGTTTAAGTGCACAGTCATCCGCACAGTAAAGAATTTCTTCCTCATATTCAGATGGAACTTTCTGTGCATCAGTTTTTGCCCATTGCCTCTTGTCCTATTGCTTGGCACCACTTTGAAGAAGAGTCTGGGTCCATCCTCTTGCCACCCTCCCTTCAGATACTTATAGACATTGATGAGGTTCCCTCTCAGTCATCTTTTCTCGAGGCTGAACAGGCCCAGCTGCCTTGGCTTATCCTTGTAAGAGAGATGCTCTTGTCCCTTAACCATCTTTGTAGCCCGGTGCCGAACCTGCTCCAGGAGCTTCAAATCTCTCTTTTCCTAAGGAGCCAAGAACTGGACACAGCCTTCCAGATGCAGCCTCACTAGGCTTCAGTGAGATCCAGAGGGGCAGGATCACCTCCTCTATGGTGATCTTTTGGGGCATGACGCTCTCAGGCATCACAGAGCTGAATTGGTAATACCTGTGTTTCACCTTTTGCATCCTCATCAAAGGTTTGCTACAACTGCTGATCCAGGCTTTCCATTAGTCTGCACACTGATACTTCAAACCAAACACAAGGGTTATTGAGCACTCATAGGTCAGTGGTAATATTCTGCATATCCTTGGCAAATGATAAAATTCATCTTGGGAAAAAAAGACAATCATAAGTATTGTATGGAAACATATCCTTCCATCTGTGAAAAGTTTCTGTCTCTGAAAATTTCTGCTAAGACTGTGTTTTGCTACCTGATGCACAATTTGATAAGGTTGCATGTGGCTTCTATACAAAGTGAAATATTTTATCCCCTTTCTTTTCCGATTGTTTTGGTTAAGACTTGACACCCGAGAGAGACTGTTTTTGTCACTGAACTGGGGAATTAAGTCTTCTTATCCTGAATAACTCCTGAAAAATTATTATCAAAGATTATTACAGTCACTCTTGTTCAGCTACATGTTTTTTGAAAGTAGTAGCAGAGAATTAAAAATATGAACACACGGTTAAGATACTCTAAATCTGAAAAATGGCAAGTATTGTATTTTGTGGCAAACATCACATGCTAGTCAGGGGAATTAGTGTGTAAATGTGCCCTTTATGCTGTTCACAGAAATCCTTCCTCTGTATAATAAGGTGCATATTTATGACAAAAACACTGTAGCAGAAATCAGAGTGATTCTAAGCCAAGGTAAAGGTACTTCTTAGATTGTAAATAGCTGCATTACAAGATATACCAGTATAGTTTTACTTTCATTCAGTCCTTCCTTTGAGAACGAATCCTATTCATGTTTTAGTGTTTTGATATAGTCAGCCTCATTTAGAGGTATTCAGTATTTTTTGTATAGGAAACCATCTAATAGGTGCTACTCAGCTCTTTATGAATAGAAACTCAATTTCTTAAGTATAATAGAGCTGTTCATTGGGTCTGTCCTTGTGTTCTATTGTTGAAAATCAAAATATATGTTCATAAATAAAAAGTAACATTATTCAGTCACATTCAAAAGGATAGAAACCTAAACATTTCTTTATGAAGATAAAATGAGGTGACATGTAATAAAAAGGAGGCTTTTTTGTAGCATAGTGTATCTAGATACAACAAACAATGTGGAGTCTATATTATAACAGCTTTAAGAGGTATGCTATGGACTTTGATGACAGTCTTCTCTGGAGTATTCTTCATATGGTGCTGAATATCTGAGCAAGGCTGTCAATATCAGAGCAGCTAAACAATATCTTTTGTTCTAAAGAGAGTGGGCGAGACTCTGGGATGATTTGTAAATTTGTTCAGTACCTCTTTGTGATTTTAAATCAAGGTAATTCTGAATTGGCTGCTTGCAAAGGAGCTGCTCTTGCTCAGCCTGGGGAATTTTTCACTTCAGAGAAAAATTATTTGCTAGGGCAGCAAGGGTTTAGCTGTGTACAGTAAAAATAATCTTTTTCTATAGCTCCCTTGGTTCCAGTGAGGTTGAACCTAATTGCTAAACCAGGTTAGTTTTAAAATCTCTATGGACAGTAAGATTCCAAAGACTATTTCTGAGGAGAAGGTTCAGCGTTTTGGGCTTAGGAACAGAATCACAGTCACAGGAAACTGGGGGAAATTGTAGTCTACTTCTTGTCATCCCCTCTCCCCTGATGTCTGAGTCTGCCTCTGTCTGTGTCTCTTCTTCTCAAAGAAGCCTAAAGTGCCACCATGAGCATTCTCCTAGGGTCCATAGATATTTTAGAGTGTGCTGGACCCCAAGGCTCACTGCACCAATGACCTGCATCCATGGGACCATCCATTGTTCATACAACCCATGTGGTAGGATGGATGTGTCACCAGGGCATAAGAGTGGGGAAACACTTCCTAAGGCAGGATGAGCTGTGAGAAGGCCTGGTCTGCTGGGATACATAGGAACAGAAGCCAATATCATTACCAGGGCCCAAAGTCACCTTTTACCTCTCTGTGTGGGACACATCGGGGTGACACAAGGTAGATGGAATCATCATGGCATCACCATAGAATGGTTTGGGCTGGAAGGGGCCTTAAAGATCATCTGATTCTAACCTCCCCTTACCATTGGCAAAGAAGCATTCCACTAGACCAGATTGCTCAAAGCTGCATCCAACCTGGCCTTGAAAACTTCCAGGGATCCACAACTTCTCTGGGCAACCTGTTTCAGTGTCTCACCGCACTCACAGTAAAGAATTTCTTTCTAATATCTAATCTAAATCAACACTTTTTCAGTTTGAAACCATTTGCCCTTGTCCTATCATTACACACCTTTGTAAAAACATAACAATATGTGGGTTTTTTGAGAAGTACACTTCAAGAATGTTGTTCAAACATGTCATAAACCTGAGGACAGAGCTTCAAGAAGCTTTTCTCATACTGAAATATACTGCAGGAAGTTTAGGCCAGCAGGGTTTAGGCATTTCATTGCCCAGTGGGCCCTGCATCCTGAACTCCTCCTATTCACTGGCTGTGTTGGGTTCCCAGCAAACTGTCAGGGATGTTTGAAGATCCCTCTCTGAAGTTCTCAATGTAAGTGTTCCTAACTCCTGAGACAAGAGTTGTGTTGCTGAAAACTTTTGGAAAAAGGACTTTGGCACTTAAGCATAAGATTTTTCTCACTAAATTAAATGTTAATTGATTAATGATAATTGTTTAAATCGCTATTTTAACTAAAACATAATATGCTTTTAAAGGCATATCTATTCTTTATTTCAAAAGATCAATTTAGGAAGTAAAATGGAAACATTTCATTACTCTTTTCCTTCTAAGCCTCTTTTTAATTATCTATTTTTTTCTCTCTGTTGTCTTGTGACAGAGACCAGGTTTTCTTATTCATTCTGTTCTCACAGTGCAACTTGAGCTTGTTCAGTGTTATGTTACTTCCTTCCTGCATCAAGAAACCTCTATCATGCCCAATTTACACTCTTTGCTTTCACTACACATGGTGTCAGCATTCCAGTCTGCAGTTAATGGTGATTAAATAAGACAGAAATGCCTGAAATCCACTAGCGATCCTGCCCAAAACACAGGAGCTGGCAACTTCTCTGCTACTTGTTCTGTACAAGTTCAACCTGCTTGCACTCTTTCCTCAAAAGCAAAAGTTGAAGTTTTTGTTTAATAATAAAAAACCTCAAACTATTCATAACCAGGAAAATATCTCTTCAGTTTTGTTTAGCAATTTGTAAAACTTCATTGACATATGACCGCACTTTCCCTCTTCTATTGGCATGATAATACCAAGGTATACAATTGAGTTCAATTGCCTCGAGGTACAAGCTTGATTTTGACTCCTTTTGGTCTTTGGAGCTTTCTATCTATCTGTAGGGAGCTATTAATTGTCACATCAAAATTGTAAAGTTCTATTGGGATGAAAAAAAAAGAAAAAAAAGAGAGATGGCTAAGTCAATATGAAAATAAGTAGTCAAAACTTAGGGTTGAGTGAGATCTTTCCCCAAAGCTATATTCTAGCCTATCACAAAATTAGCTAGATTTCAAGTGTATGTGGTCAAACCACTTTCAGCCTGATTTGCTAAAAAGTAAGATTTCAGTAAGCAAACTGCCTAGTCTGTATATGTGGTTCTTTGCATGCTGTTGTCCATTCCAAAAACATCTAAATGGAGAACAGAGACTGCCATGATATTGAACTCCTATCCTGAGAAAGCTCCATGACACTGGACTCCTAAATCTTGAAAAAGCTATCAAATAAGTGCAGGAAACACACCAAGATTAGTACTTTCTCCAAAAGGAAATGCTGTAATTTGAGCTCAACCAGATTACTAGGAAGCAGAAAATCCATGCAAGGCAGCCATAGAAAACCTCCCTGTATGGCTTCTGTTGCTCATGGGATTATCCACTTAAATTCCTGTTCCTCATCTGTTCCTGCTGGTGGGATTGGGTTGGCCATCTCCTGCAGCCTCTATTCCCACTGCAGGTGTTGCTTTCTAACAAACTCTTTCCCTTTCTCTCCCCCCCACCCCCTGGGACCCACACAGAGGAGTTTCTTTGTCTGCAGTTATGAATGCAGCAGCTGATAGGTGAGCAAGTAAAGACTCGATAACCTATGGACTGATGCTCCCAAACATTTCTGTTGGGACTACCTAGTCTATGGTATCATTCTGATCAACTTGTTACATCAATATGAAAGGCCTCCATTTTACTTCTACTCCCCAACCTTACTGAAGTATATCATCCATTAGCCAGTGCAAGTCTAAGGTTCCTCCCCTAAAGAGCATGGCTGCAAACCCAGAAACTGTCCTGTGCTGTCTGGCATATTGTCTGGAACAAGGCTTTGCTGCAGCAAATGTGAATTTCAGCTTGCTTGCTACAAGCTGACCACTCCCAAGGGAGAAAACATGGAGATCAGGCAGATAGCTGATGCTTGCTTTAGCAGGGTCTTTGGATGCCACAGGGGTGTGGAGAAAAGGATGGGTGTTCTCCTGCAGACCATGATGCCGATGGAAGGCTTCAAGGCAGACTCGAAGTAACGGGATTTCCTCCTCTGATCGGAAACAGAGATAAGAGTGAAACTCTAACTAGAGTCTCTTCTCAAAAGAAGATTTAATGGCCTGTAAATGACTGTGTAACTACCTAATGGATTTAGCCTGTGGCAGGAAAAAAGGAAAGGATTAGGAAATCGAGAACTGATCTTAAAGCTACTATAAAGGAAATCTCAGCAAAATAAATAACTGAGTAAAGGTTCATTCTCTCCAAAAACATTCAGAGAAAACAACAGAACTGGAAAGCAATTTATTTGCTTGTTTAGCACATTAACAAAATAACTGGAAAACCCACCTATTTTAGGAATAACTGAATAAAGAGCAGGACTGGGGCTTTTATTTTTCTTACTCTTTAGGTATTTTCCCAAGACAGTACTAAATTACAGATAGCACAGAGTATGAAATGCTTGAACATTTTCAGGCATTTTCAATGTACATAGTTCAGGCAAGTGAAAGGTGTGCTTTGTCACAATATTGATATGTTTTATTAAGAAGTGTTCAGACACTGCCTTTAAGACAAGAGTAAACATGACCATTAACTAAAGGGAAGAGGACAGGACAAGCATCTGGCATCGTCTGACAAAGATACACCTTTCTAGTATGCAAAAAGGTTAGTAGTGTGAACAGAAAAGTTTAGATAGGTGGACAGAAAACAAGACAAATATGACATTTGGGAAGTATTTGTCAAACACCTCTGACATACTCAAAACTCCAGTGGTGTTTGTTAGCAGTAAGTTTGGATCTCTGCACTTTGGGGTAGTTGGTAGCATTGGTGTATTTCTTGTGAGGCACTTCATTACCATCTGTCAGCGGTCTCCATGAACTTTATTTATTTATTTTCATAGATTCTTAAATATGTATACTATCAGGTACCCAGGCTCTAAGAAACAGAGATGTGGGGCACATGATAAAGTATGCTCATGTGGATTTGCACTGGCTCCCCTTTTTTTTCCACTTCGATGACAAGAGTCAGTGACTGAAAAATCAGTCTCACGGGGGACACATCCCTCTTCCTCAATTCAAGTTTTGACCTGTCCTCACTGAAGATGATGTGAATGATGGGCTCCTGTACTCTCTTGTATAGTGTTTGAGCTTCCTGAAACTGAAAGCAGGTAAGAGGGACAAGCAAATACATATGCATGTATCTTAAGAACATGTGAGCAGTTCACTTCTCTTTCCTCTCAGAGACATGCTCAGCCCACAGTGTAGAGGAGCTTCATGTGAGCATGCTTTCAGAGACTGGCCTTCCAGATGCATTCTGAGCAAATAGAGAACAACTTGTACAACTTAAAATAATATTATTAGCTCAAGAGCTCATACCACAAGATCGTAGCTCACATGTTGCAGAAAACCAATGACCAACTCTGCCAGGAGGTGCTGATCTCACACTATCCCCTCCATTTGTCCCTCCCCCTCTCTTCCAGTTATTTCTCAGAGGCTTCAAATAATGATTCTGTTATTGCTGTGGGTTAGCGAGCACAGTTCCCGTTCTCCTCCTGCCATTAGGGTCTTTCATGTCTTATTATCAAGATGTCTAATCTTCCTGCCCTTTGTTGAGCCTTGCAAGCCTTGTTGCAGCTGTTCTGCATGAGTTTAATCTAACTCACTAGATAGATGTGTGGATGAGACTCTCTAAATGCTTGTGTTCTGCTTAGATGTTATCATGAAAACATAGCAGCCTTGACCTTTCACATAACTTAGCCAGCCATGAATAGTGGCAAGCCCTGTCCCCCAGCCACATAAATTTCATGCCTGTTCATCAGCTGTTGTTATGCAGAAAAGTATTTTATCTCCCTTACTTTTGACATCTTAATTTGGTTGCAGGGCTTTCCTAGAATCTAGTCTTTGTATGTTTTCCTCCCCAGCTTTTGACTACTGGCAGGTATTAGACAATAAAGTGCAGCCTGGGCAGTTTCATTTGCAGACCATGAGCTAATTAGCACTTTTAATGGGTTTAATGGATTGCACCAGAGTCTTATAGAAATGATGCTTCTTATCTAGCTAGCAATAATTGGGAACACAAATTAGTAGATCCCATTCTTCCTTGTAATTGCATTAAATCAGCTGATATCTCTGAGCTGGAGCAGTATCAATGTGAATCCATTTATGAACGGTGCTACACCTTCCACTTTATTTTGTGTCTGTGTTCATATATGTCAGAGTACCTACATGTTGGTATTTCTACTAGTGTGCAGTTCCCACTAGATTTTGGTACCATTTACCGTTCATAATGAGATCCTGAGATGGCACAGTTTTATGATGAAGAGCTACCTTCTAGTTCTTAATCCCTTGTTATGCAGTGTTACATGTATTAGATGGTTTACATATTAGATGTTAATTAAAGGGGAGCAGATGGAATCTGTCAGCATCAGAAAGGCTGCGTGTTAAAGTCTGTGAGCCAGCAAAAGCAATCCACCAGTTTGTCAGGAAGGCAGCTTGCTGAATAAAATTGTCATGTGTGAATGGACAATCAGAACTGCAATTTCTTTGCCATTTAACTGCCATGTGTATGATTAATAATAACGCAATTATAAGGTAATTTAAGGAAAACAGATTTTCTGAGAAGCAGCTGCTGCTTATATCAGTTTATACTTGATGGCAAAATAGTTTTGGTGCTGAACATGAACCATTGTGCAAAACCCCACCACTTTTGATTTTATTCACTACTCTTCCCGCATTCCTGCAAACAGATTATTTCTGTGTTTTAAAAAAGCATCAGTGCAATTTTTTTTGTATGGGTGGTGCTTCAAAATTTCTCTATATTTCTTACATGCAAATAAACCTCTCAGTTTTCCAAGTCTATAGAGTAAACTGAAGTGAGGGTTCTGAAACTGCTAGTATACACACAGCTTCTGGTGCGGAGGTGGCAAATGGCTAGGCTTCCAGGCTTAGCCTTTTACTTTCTAAGTCCCATCTTTACTCAGAAACAACCTGAAGGAATGGAAGTAAACCAGTAGAGAATTTAGGCCCTGTGGTGGTGTGTGTCACTAGCCAGTGAGCTGCAATAGCATTTCTTTTCTCTCTTTGAGTCTCTTCTCAGTGGTGCACGTGACAACACAGCTGCAAAAGGGATGCTCACTGACAATTGTGGTGGTACATGTAGTGAAACAAACATTTGCCCCCTTAAAAGTTAGATTATGAATCAACTTTTTCACAGAAAGCCCTAAGTAGTCTTCAGAGTATTCTGTGCAGGGATGAGCTGATAAAAGATCAGAAGCAAGTGGAAATAATGACTGGATAGGGTACGGGAGAGAGGGAAAGAAGAAGCAGAGGCAACTGTAATGGATATTTATCAATTTTATACTCCCAGTTTTGACTTTCAGCATCTCCCAGCTCTCTTTCCATCCCCAGGTGTGGAGCCTTGGTTCACCTAAATCATATTTTTATATCAGTTTAGGACCTCACAGAGACACCTGAAGTGAATCTGCACTGTGAGAGAACAAAAGGGAAAAAAGGGAAAAGGAGGCTGTCAAACAGGGGAGGTGGGATGCTTGTGTAGAGAGCCCTTTGGTGGCTTCCAGCTTTTCACTTCCTTATGCAAAGCAGCAGTCTTTTTGTGCTAAAAGGAAGGACCAGATCTTAATTCCTCTGGAAAATCCTTTAAAAGAAAGACCTTACCTTCTCAGGGATGAGTGAGCAAGGTTGCATGTAAGCAGCTTTCAAGGCCACATGCCATTGTTAACTCCTGTTTTGTATTATGGTGGTGGACAGGCTTCCCAATCCATTACACCGAGCACTGGCAAACAGAATGTGTACCTGGTTCAGAGTCAACTGGGGTTTTAAAATCAATGTGGCATTTAGTGCTATATCAGATACCTGGGATAAATCCAAGTTATACTATCAGAAAATACTTGCATTTATTGACCAAGTATGTAACCTTAGTGCTTTTTATGTTTAAAAAGACCAACGCTCCACAAAATGTGCTGATTACCTATAACCATATTTTTGTAGCTTGTAGTTTCTCAGTCTAGGGGGTCTTGAACTTAGTTATTTCTTGGTAGTCTTAAACAGACTTTCATTAGTTTGCTCAGATTTGACACCAGGTAACTGGTACAAGTTTCCCTTGATCGACTTCTTTAGTTACCTCCCCTTCCTTTAAAAAAAAAGAAGGGGAGGTAACGAAAGAAGTTTTCTACCCTTTGTTATCTAAGAAGATGAGTTTATTACTCTGTGCTTAAAAACAAATTACAAATTCTGATCTGAAGAACTTCTTAGCTTATCCTTCAGGATTCTAGATGCAAGTTTAAACCTGTTGGTTTCGAAAGAAAGTAATTTTAATAATTGTTTTCCTTGTGTTCTTTTTTCCCGAAACAATACACTTTTTCTTTCATTTATAACTACCTACAGAACCATTTGTTTTAAAAGTGGCACAGCAGTCTCTCTCCTAAATCTCTTAATTTTTTCTGTGCCCTGTTTCTATTTATACCATCTGTTTCTATATTAACTTGATGCCTGGCATGGATTTATCTATTGTATGTGGGTTTTAATGCCTTATATTTGGTTTTAATTAAATGGCTAGTGATATTTTAGATATTGCTTTAATTTTTCTGAATGGAAACTGTATATTGCTTTTTATAGATGAAAGCTTTCCTTTTCTCCCCTCCTTATAACTGCTGGAACTTAAAAAAATATATATCAAATGTTCATATCTATCTTTAACTACAAAAGATTTTTCTAAGACAATTATTTCTTTCATATCTGTGGAATTGTATCTACTGCTTATCCATTCCTCAGACAATTCCACTTAAAACTGATTTCCAATTTTGCTAGCAACTGCTAAAAGCTTTTTCAAGATTCAAGTTTCAGGTATGCCCATCTCTGCTGTAGTCTGCTCCCACCACATAAAAGAACATTAGATCACAGTATTCTCACCTTGCCAAATGTGTTTCGTTATTTTGAAGTCAGTGATTAATACTTTGCCCATCAGACAGAAGCCAGATACTAAATTAATCTCCAAGAGATAGTGTGGTAGGAAAACCAAATCTATCTTTCATATAACCGCTGAAAACTTTAAATCATAAAGTGCCCTGCATTTACAGTGTCATCGTAGGAGGCTAGAATGTCATCTTGCAGCACACCCTTCTCCAATTCTAAAAGACAAAATTAATTCCCCTTTTAATTTCAACATTCAAGGTGCAATTGGTGCTACCAGTATCCATCACTTGTCTTCTGTGAGCTTATCCAGTTCACAGAGATTTTATGTCAAGTGCCATTTGAGTTTCAGTTTGATGCATAAGTGAGGCACAGTAAAGCTAGATCCGATCCAGTACTGGGAAGACGAAAAAAAGGAGAAACTTAGCGAGCATAAGAGTGCTGACTGAGGAGGGTCTGTCCATCTAGTGACTCCATGGTCATGGTTCTGAACCACATGGGCTGAAGTTGGAGCAAGTCATTCCATTGACTTAATGTCAGAATATGGCCCCAGAGCTGTTGCTGAGGATGTGACACGGGCTAGAAGTTTCTTGTTGAAATACGTTACCTTAATTTCTTAGCAAGAGTTTCACATTAATTTTCACTTACTGCACAGTTAGATTAGAAAAATGTGTTTTCCTTCTGAGATTAACGTATAATGACATCTATCCAAAGAATGCTTAAGTATTCACACTTCAGAGAAACTGACCTTTAAGCCACACTTAGTGAAAGTAAGCTAAAATCAGTATTGCATTCTTGTTACCAAGGACACTTATAATAATCTTCTTAATTGTCCTTGACAATCTTATCATTAAAGATCTTGCCATTAATTAACTATATAATGTCCCTTGGTTGATAAAATCAGCCTTGCTGCCACAATAGGCATTGTATTCCCAGGCATTCTTTGCAGGGACTGTATCTATAGCAGGGGTCATTCATGCTACTAATGTTGCCCGGATGACACACAAACATTTGGAGCACTTAATTGTCTGAGAAGTGAGCTGAATGAAGGCAGTGGTGTCACTGTAAAATATGTTCCAGCTCAGTGTTTCTTAAGGTAGCTTTTATGCCAAGATTAGTATCAGTGTTTAATTGACAGCCTCTTCACTTAGTTAATTACTTGGGTTATTGTAGCAGAGAGAGAGAAATGGACAAAGGCATTTGTGATATGAATCACTACCAATACAGAAACAAATATATGAGTACTGTGAAGGCCTACAGGAAAAATACTAAGTCTCCTCTTTCTCCTGCTGGAGTATGATCTTCTTTCAGCATTTTCAAAGGAAAACCTGAATCACCACAGTAGCATTCGTGGTTCAAAGGTGGCCAGGTTCAATGCTTTTATAATTTTCAGACAACTGTTAGGAAAGAAGGCTGAAAGTTCAATCTTTGGTCTGTATATCAAAACACAAATTGCACAGAAATTGCATGTAATTCCATATCTGCTCAGGCATCACAAAGATTTTTACTTTTTTCTTTTTTTTTAATATATGGGTTTTATAAAATGGGCAGGCTAAAATTTCAAATGAGGTCTGTAAATCTCTTGCACCTTAATGCATTGACTGTGACTATGCTTAAAATGTGGGTGTGCACAAGATCTTTCAAATGCAAATGTGGGAATACAGCAGTCTTGTTGAGAATGCTTTCCAGAAGGCACAGTTAGTCATCTTGGTGTCTCATTCTGACCTCTCAGGTGTGCATGCAGTACCTACCACCAGCAGGCACCAGTCAAAAGCACACAGCTGCTGAAGGGAAGCAGTTTCCAGCATGGTCCTGTGTAAATTTGCTTGGAACAGTAAATTACAGGAAATTTCTCCTGCTGTCCTGTAGTCCTAAAGTGGGTGAATTAGGGATATTGCCCATAAATGGAGGGAGACAACAAAGCTTTCAAGTTTGGCAGCAGTGATCTTGGGGAACTGTGTGACTCCTTACCAGTGTCCACAGTGGAAATCTTCGTAACTTCCAGTGAAAAACTCCTTGTCCTCCCCTCTAAGCACAGCTATAAGAAGCAAGACTAGAAATACTCCTTACATAGCAGCATGCCCTTTCTGGTTTTTTGTTCTGTGGTGTCATGTAATCCATTTACTGCCCTAATGTTGTGTATCAGCACAAAAACCTATGAGACTTAAGCAGTAAGGGCTATGAATCCTCTTCCCTTTGCCAGTGCTGCTGTACTTACACATAGAACATTCAGGGCATGAGGAAACAGTGTGAACTCTAAAATCGCTTTGGACCATCCTCAAAAGACTGGGGATCCAGGGCAGGCCCACCAAAGTAAAAAAGATTTTTAACAAAGATAGTTAGCAGTAGCCAACGTTAGAAGACCTTGGCATGAACATCACTGCTGTGAGCAACAGCTCAGTCCCATTAAGAGTCTTCTATTTCCAAGTACAGAGTGATCAGCTCACCATATCACATTATAACAGGTACTTCTGGGGTGCACTTTCACTACCAACTTACAGTATGAGCCACTGATGAAGAAAGAATCCAGCCCTCCTTCTCTCTGGTGCAGGTTACATGTCCTCTTGCAAGTTGCCTGTCCCCAGTTGCTGCATGGCCAGGCTGAGCCACCTCTGCTGCCTGCCCTGGCTGGAAGCCAGCAGTGAAGAAGAGCAAAGCAGTCAATGGATGAAGTGCCCTTCAGGGGGAGAGCCAGAATCTAGATTGGCCTCAGCACATCATGAATCCTGTGTTAGTGATGTATGTGATGTGTCTGAATGCAGCCAGAAGTTCACATAATGGTTTAATTAGAAGAATTGTTAATTTTCGTTGAGATCTTCTGACTCAATCTGCCTCTCAGACTGTATTTGTCTACTAACATTTTTCTCATCAAGGCACAGTTTTTAATATGGATATCACACTACTTTTGAAAAGGAGTAGACCTTTATTGCATACTGTCTCCCTTGGAGATCGTTCTGGAAAGTCGTCATTCCCCATTAAGAAAACTAGTAGCAGGTGCTGGGCAAAGGGAGACTAAGCCCCATTACTGCTGCCATGGGGCCTGAGCTGGTTGTGAGCTCTGCAGATATGCCCTGTGAATCTCTGAAATTCTCATGCCCTATAAATCATCAGCATGCAATTTTTCCATACAGAGCATTCGCTTTCTTTTTCCCTTTTTGATGGAATAATTGAGATTCACAGTTTCAAGCAAATTATTTCTTATCTGGCTCTGTTTTTACTTCACTTCTTTCTTTTTTTTCCCTTGCAATTTCCTTTCACCTTTTGCTAGCCATTTTGTAGAACAGATTTCACAAAACACTGCATATTCAAAGGCAAAAAAAAAGAGTTGCAAAAGTCCGGATTCTCCAGCCCTCCCTTCCAGACTACCAGGAGAGGGCTAAAGTTAATGCAAGAGTTTACTCTCTCATGCCCATTTTTCACAAGGGAAATGCTAGTGACTCTTTTGGGGAAAGCCCACAGCTGAACAGATGGGAAGACTTAGGTGCCAGCGAAATTTAGCAGTAGAGTAAAAAGATCACTCCAAAGCTTCTGTATTTGGATCTGAACAAGGTCTGAACAGAGGTCCCGAAGGCCAGTGATGCTTGAACTTTGACTTGTTGTCGACCGAAATATGTCTTCCAGTTCATTCAAGGGCAGGGCTATATTTTATGGCTCTGGATACAGCTCACAGGCTTCCATCACCATCACCCTCAGCCCCTGCCAGATTTATAACTGAGGCCAGCTTCCTGTTATTTCAGGTCACTGTCATTCCATCTGCCTTTAGACACCATGTTTTAATAACTTTAGGGAATAATCACTATCTCAACAGCTAGGCTTTTGCCCCTACTTCTCACTTCGGAAGTCATCCTATTTGTCATAAAAGGGTATCAAATAGATGGGGTTTGGTGGATGGGCTAAAATCAAAGACTGGGTTTGTAAAGATTTACCTTTAAATGACCTGTAGGAGTAAGTACAGCCAATCTAACATCTCGTTCTGCATCAAGTTCATTCAGGTGGTTTGTGATACTGTAGTATACAAAGAAACCACTTTTTGCGCCTTTCCTCATATTGTGTCTTGTAAAAGTTCAATGACTGAAAAATAAACAAAATATTTTGAAATTACATGCACCCAGGAAAGGTATAAACTTTGAAGAAATGAGTTGGAGATAATAATATGCTGGTTTCTGGGACTTGTGTTCAAGCAAACAAGTCACAATAATGGTGGTCCAAATCTTGGCTACTTGTCCCTGTAGAGACAACCACTGGTGGAGCAGAGTGGTCATCTCTGTCCAAAAGCTTGAGTTGGTAGCTAACTGTAGCTGGGCATTGGTTGCCTTGATGCCCACTGACACAGGGAAATCCTGTATGAAAATATCTTATTGCGCTATGAGTCAAAGTACCCTAGACCTTCTGTTTGTTCTCACTGTTGCGGTAAGAAAAGTGAAGCTCTAGAAAGAAAACAACTTGTGACTCACAGAGAAAAGTTGACAGAATGATAAGTATGGCATACTTGGCTGATGCTTTTACCAAAAAATCTTTCCTTTACTTAGTTCTTCTACAAGGAGTAGCTCCCCCTGTGTCTTTTTATTTAATTCTCCATTCTCCATCTTGCAGAACTTCTGCTGTTATTTTCTCTGGCACCTTTCTAGAGCCTTGAAGTAACTGAAAAAAATAATACAGGGGAAAGACTAGACTGGAAAAAATAAACTTTATGGAAAAGTGCATCTGTTAGTTTCTGGAATAGTCTTCACAGGCAGACTTTGAAAATGGTGTATTTCAAACACAACCAGTCACTGGTCAAGAACAGTCCAGAAATGGCTGGAAGACCATCATTTTAAGACATTTTGTTTTCATCTTGTCTAGCCCTGCTTATAGGCCAGTGCCACCTGAGGCACTTGCAACGGCAGTCACCATTTCATTGCTACCACTTGGATATCAGAGTTAGCTTTCCGTAAGACTGGTCAGTTTGAACATGTAATTTTGGCTTGCTGACTGTAATTTTAAACAAAGCAACACATATATGTGCTTAGAAAATTTGTTCCAAAACCATAAAACTTAGACTTTTTAAATGTACAAATTGTTTATTATGATCAAATCTCCGAAAGCACTGGAATTATCTTCTCCGTATTCTGAATTATTTTATCTGCCCTTGCATAAAATACTGAAGATATTAATTTAAATTATCAATCGCTATCAGATAAAACATACACAGCATCCTTATTTTACTTTGAGTCATAATATCATTGAACAGTTTGGTGCATGACAACTCTTTTGGGCAGTGACTGCTGCAAGATGAGACCTGGCTACAATAATAAATTTTTACATAATTTTGGATTAAAAAGTGAAACAATAATTTGTCATTTATGCATTGAAAGTCATAAAGGTATCCACAAGGCACTATATGCTGCCTACATATGAAAAGCAGTATTAGTGTAAGCACCAACATAAAGCAGCACACAAGCCTGAGGCACAGATGGAGGGAGCAGGAAGAGAGAAGGTGGATAAAAGTGCAGTTTTCATTCAGTTTACTTCCAGTAGCTCTTTTTTATTAGTTGAATGGTATGACTACCTCTCTGTGTAAGAGGTTTCCTAATGTCCAGTGCACACACTCGGTCCATAGTCAGTGTACGTGTGCAGTAACAACAACCCATCTTCAGTACAAACAGGTGGTGTGCTTTGAAAGTGGCCTGAGAGCCACAGCGCAGGGATTGGTGTGCTAGTCAAGGGGGAGACTTTGCAAAAGTGCAAAGGACAACAGAGCTTTCAGGCTACTCTGATGCTTTCAAAAGACACACAAACCCAGTGTGGCATGTCTGCCAGGTCTTATGTGGTTGCTTGCTCCTTCGCCTTTGCAATGAGCTAAGCAGTTGCAGGCCAGAAGAAGTTGGGATACCTTCTAACTATGTCAACATGCTGTTGAGCATGGTCTAATAAGCTCTGTTGAGAGGTAGCATCTGTTGCCTCCGTCTCAGTTTAGCGCTAACAGGGATATGTCTGCTGACTTGTATCTGGCTGGCTTGGTACCTGAGACGAATGACTGTCAACATCTGATTGTTTAAACCTTGAAGGAGGATTTTATCCAGCCCGAGTCAACATTGTTAATTCTTTTGTAGGGCATTAGTTTGTCTCTCTCATTCTTAAGAAAATAAAAAAGTAATTTAGAAAGCTCTTTTCATAAGAAAAAGATTTTCATTCAATCTGATGCACTGCAGAACCTGTAGACATCCCCATTTATTGCATGACAATCTCTATAGGAATGGAAAGTGCTCAGGCCTCAAACCCAGCATCTTCAAACAGGACTAATATAAAGTAGCAGAGACCACTCACTATCTTCTGGAGGCTGAACATTTATGAAAGATTACTGTAAGTGAATGTCATCTACTCCAAGGCAAGCTGAAAGCTTGAACGACTGCCAGAGACGAGACAAGCCAAGGGACATGACTTGGCTCTCCCTGCCAGAGTCTTGACAGGGGCCAAGGGAACTTGCTGTACACATATGACAAAGCATATAAATTAAATGTTTTTTGACGGTGGCCACCAGAAAGTACTGTCACCATCCTGTCACTTGGCTATGCTTTAGCCCTGTCTCACAGGCTGCTGCAAGCAGCTCAGGGTGAAGGGCACAAATAGCCAGATTACATCTGAATCCACCCGTGCAAGCTGCAGGTCACGGGTCCCCATTGGTACGGCAAGGAACAAGAACAGAAAAAGCCTTTAGTTCTCAGTCCAGGCTTTTATTTTGTGAACTACTGGCAACTAACCATGGAAGAAAACACCGTGGCTTTTTTCACTTGTTTTGTTTTCAAGGAGCAGTTTCCAGTGCAATTGAGAGTGTGTGAGGGCAAGAAAAATGAGGTATCAGCATTGGCCTTTGTGAATAACTAGTCACCAGCAACACTGTTTAACATTTCATACCACAAATATGTTTGAACCGGATACAAGCCTAAATCCCATGGAACAAGAGGCATGATCTTCCTGGTATTAGTGAGCACACTCTATTAATATATGTCCTAACTTTTGGAATCTGTAGCTTTAATGATATTTATACAAAAAAAAAAATCTAAATGATGCTAGTCTAATTCAAAATAATGGCAGCTGAACATACCATAACTTATCTCTAAGTTACAGCTAAGCATAAGATTGACAGTGCCAAAAATGCAGAGAGATTTTCCAGATATTTCCCACCAATGAGAGAAATGCCTGTAATGCCTGATGGCGGAGTTGGCTTGCACTGCTCCAGCACCCACAGCCCCGCTTAGGCTGGAAGGCATGTGCTAGAGGCAAGTGGGTTTATGATCCACCAGCCAACATATAGACCAGAATACACTTTCACTGCTAAATCACCTGGTACTTCTTTACATTTTCTAGTTCACATTGCTCAATAAAGAGATTAGGTGAAAGTTGAATATGTGAAATAAAGCAATGTTATTTACTTCTTGATATAAAAGATAAATGAGTGGAAAGGGGAAACATTGCACAAATATTTTAATACAAGTGCTAACAGACAATGTTGATAACTGTATAATACAAAAGCAACAAGTACTATAACACAGATGTATGAAGAACAGAGACCTGTTGTACATGCAAAGAATAAAGCTGACAGTAAAAGAAAGTCTTTGCAACTGTAAGCTTGCAGGCTAACTGAAAGAGAAGGATCCATACTCATCTTGACACATGGGAACCTGAGTCATACACGGTTTGAGAGAGGGGCATCCTCCAAGGGAGAGTCAGTCTGTTGCAGGCTGGGCTTACACTCGGGGACACGTCTGTTGGCTGAAAGAACTGAGCACCATTTTTACTGAAGATGCAAGCTATGGTAAGTGGTTCAGATTTGAAAAATGACAGTAAATATTAGTGTTCAGAAAAACTCACTGCATCATTTCATCATCTCTCTTGTCAAAGATTGATGTCTTCTTTACAACCCCTTACCTTTTTCACTGAACCTAGTAGCTTTATAGCTAGCCCTAAACTCTCACAAATGATTTTCAGGAGACTTTGTTTTTTAGGCAAGGAATTTAGAAAATTTTGAAAAAAAATTTTTCATCATCCTAGACCACATTAGCATTTGGTCTGAAGCTGAGGGTTCAATCATTTCACATGAAACACAGTCTAAATCAAGATACATTTCATCCTGAGTGGTTATCTAAAATAGGTCAGATGAACAATCCTCTGGAGATAGGAGTGCAGAATGCCTACAGAAGCTAAATAATTAGGGTTTATGATATTTCAAGTTAATGAGATGAATCCTGTGATGGGAACTACAGTTTGCAGTATACTATGAAAAAGGCCATGTATTGAAGGCTATGTACAAAACTGAGTATTTTAAATGCCCCTTCACCATCCCATCAGAATCAGGTGAAATCCCTGTTGGGGTAGGGGTGAAGCAGCACATGGGGATGTACTTCCAGGCTGTGCCACAATGTGTTTGTACAATAAAGCAGAGTTAAGATTGTTCAGGCAATTTTATGTTTTAATTGATAACATGAAGTCATTTGCTTACCTTAGATTTCCCCCAGTATAACCCAGACTGTAGAAGAACTTAAATTATCTTTTAATGAACTCCATCTTAGCTAGTAACCTGTGAAACAGTTTGCAGGGTACAACCTGGTGCTATTAAAATGCTTGGCGAAGCTGCTATTTTCACTGACTTTTCATGAAGGCACTGTAAAAGAAAAGGTCACTTCAGAGGAATGCTTCCTCAAACAATTCACTTACAAAATACTTTTTCTTCTGTGTTTCACACACTAAATAATATCATAGCTCAAAAAACCTCTTTCTGGTTTCCCTCCTCATACTGTTCAGTTTTGGGTAGAAAGCTCTCCCTAAATTCTGATGAAGCATGTCCCCCAATGTCCTATTTCCTTCACAGGTGATAATGTTCTTCTGCAAGTGACAACTAATCCCAGCTGTTGAAACATTGTGAAGATTGATTGTACAGATGAAGAGTTACTTCTTGTGATGAAACTCTAATCAGTAGTCCAAATACAGGATTACTTCCAGCCTCTTTGTTCTGAGAACTGCTTCGCTTACTACCACATGGGCTTGAGCATGTTGGTGAGATTTGCCCCTCACAGGCATTAGTTTGGTAGATCATTTTCAGGACTGATAGTTTTGTAAGCTCAAAGCAGTGGTGAACCTGAAGGGTCAGTGAAAACATAGCTGCATGATAAAGAGATGCAAACATAAAGGCATTATATGAAAAAATAGTCTGTAATTAAGTCTTCATTGCCAGGCAAAAAAGAAAGGAGAACCTAAAATCCAGTGTTTCCCTCTCCCAAGTTCCTTGTGCGAGCCTCTGACTTCTCTGCCTCCTCTGACTTACAGCATGAAATTATTTTGGGGGAACATAAAAATCCTTAATTTAGGTAAATTTCTTAGAAACATTTAAAAATACCATATATGCTTATTCATCTTGATGATTTTTTTGGTATCTGCTGAAACACTATGTTATACACCATATTTATAATAAAATAATACTGGAAGAAAGTGTGTATAGAAAATTAGTATAAAGGTGGACTGCATGGCACATAAAGCAGACACAATTTTTTTCATATATCATCCCAATTCTTGACAAGACCTTAAGGCTCCATAGTCAAGGAAAATAGTGCCCTAAGAGCATATTAATATTTCTTCTGCCTCTTTTTTAAATGGAAAAAATAAGAAATATGTCCTCTGAGGTTTCAGCTCTGGAGCTTGTTGATGCACAGTATTGAACCTTCTGCAATGGCCAATATATTTTAAATAAATTAGAACTATGTAGCACCAAAGTTTTGACACAGAGAAACACTTTTTTTAGATAAAACAGAACTTTGTTAACAATTTCTGTGTGAAAGAAGAAAGCACAAATATCACACATATACATATATGTATACTCTCTCATAATAAAAAGCTTAATTATCAGGTATGAGCCAGCATGTCTAGAGAGCAGCTGGCTCTGCTGGGCCAGCTACCTGCTGCCATCCCTGGATGGTAGTCACAGGTAGCAGTTAATCCTCTGCACTCTGGCAGGTCTTGAGGGCAAAATGGGAATCTGGGCTGCCATCCTACTGGGGTAGGCCAGAGGAGAGAAGGACAGAAAGGGAGGCCCTGCTGCTGCGCAGTGATGCTCTGCACCAAGAGCCATGTGGGATGTTTGTCAGAGGGCAAGAGGAGTGTCCTTCTGCAGGGAGAGATGGAGCGAGCAGGGCAGCTGGGAGGTGGTAGGGCTCCGAGTGGGGGGAGATGAAAGGAGGAGAAACTGAACACAAGTATGCACGCCTCCAGGTCTCCAAAGGCTAAAGCTGTTAAACTTTGGAACCACATTAGATCCAGGAAATAGTTGAAGTTCACATCCTATCCCCACAGTCTGCATTTAGCTGCACATTTACTCTTAAGTTTATTTTTAATTTTATGGCCAGTCCACATGCTACTCATTGGCCTATGCTCCTGACCCTTCCATATTACTTGGAAGTTTCAAAGAATACATTTTTTTTCTTTCTGGTAGTACAATGCTGAACCACATTCACAAACTTACACATTCCCCAACTTTCTTTAACTGTGTATGGTATTTTTTTTCACATTTCCATAGTAACTTTTACTTCAGGAATATGCAAGAAGGCAATTTAAGCAAGGTGGTTAAGTTAATTAAGGTTATTAAATTACAGTAACACAGCATTTTTTGCTTCATTAACAAAATGAAGTGCTTAAAATCATTATGAGTGCAGGAACTGAGGAAATAAACCCTTGACTAAGCCTCAGCACTTCCTAAAACTGGGAACCTCAACCGGGATATCTGAATCCTGCATACAGCAGGGATCTGGCCAGGGGAGGCCAGCACCGAGGCTTTGCCATCTCCTCCCATAAGGGCAAAGGGAGGAGGAGGATGGTGAAGAATGTGTCCAAGATCTCCAGCCTCTTAGGATTGCACAGCAGACAGAGGATGAAGAGCAAAGGGAATTCCATCATGGGATGCTCCCTTAGGTTTTTCTGATCAGTTATGGGACTAGAGGAGAAAACTTATCACCCAAGGGAACATCTGTAGCAGATGGGTTTTCCCCACAAACACCAGAGGAATTAAAACCTGCAGTAGCTGTAATGATGGCAGTTTTGACAATAATATTCATCTTGGCTGAGATCAAGATCACAGTTCTCTGAATGTGGAACATTCACAGGGAGTTAGTCATATAAACCCAGACAGCAAAGCCAGCCTCAGCATGGAAGATTTTACTATGTACCAGGATTGGAGCTACAATGAAAAGAAAATGTGTTCAGAGCATCTCAGATTAGGACTCACATAATGCTCAAAACCTTCACACATTTGGTAGAGGCATTTCTGAAAAAACTATGCCTAGTTTACAACAACAACACTTTTAAATTGATAAGTCATATTTCCACCAGGTAGAAAATTTTACGATAGTGGGATGGGGTTTCAGATGCAATTTTCAAAGAAATGTCCTAGTCCAACTCCTTAAAGGATTCCATCTTACAAGTGTAGGAAGCTCTTGTGCGTTCACCTCTGTTGTTAGCGCTATCACATCTCAGCAAACTCCTGCAAACAGTGCCCCCGTTTTTGCGAAATCAGCAGTAACAATTTCTTCTGGATTTCGTTAAGAGCCTAAGTACATGGTAGAAAGCTGGCAACTAGTGGGAAGAAATGAAGGTTTAACTGGCACCACAACAGTGTTAAAAAGGGGATTAGTATTAGCATGTCCTTTGAATTCAGAGTAATGGAAGTAAAACCAGACGCGTTTTGTTTGGCATCTATTTCATGTCCCAGTGAAACTGGCATACCACCATTTGATCAGGCACGAAGCCATCCCAACAGATGGTCCCCAGCAGCAGCAGCCAAGAGTCCATGTATGAACATCAAATGTGTTTGAGAAGGGCAGGTCTCCAGGCTGCCAATGTCAAAATTGTTTTCCATTCCCAGCTTCCATGCCAATGGCTAGCTGGGCTATGCAGCCCCTCCACTGCACTGGGGACAAACCCAGCATCATGGAAAGGGTGTGCGGTCAGGAGTGTTGTCAGACCTTTTGTGCTCACTCCTGCCTGACCTTTTGGAGGAGGCCTTCATCAGGTCAGCAAAAAAATGTTGCTGGACACACCATTTGTGTTTAAATAAAAAGATGGAAAAAGAGTGAGCTTCTGTTGCATGATTTTCTCATGACCTGTGTAGGCATAAGGGCACCAAAGTGCTTACAGAATGGGCACTCCTGGAAGGAAATGAGACATTTCTTTAGGGGCCAAATGAGCACAGATGAGCACTTACTTGTGCCAGCCACTACACATCATAAGGAGAGACTTTTTCTTCAATTGGCAATTAGATGGCTGCTGAGCAAATCTATTGCTCATGTTTCTAGGCTGTAGATTACATAGGTTGTGAATTTGGTTTCCAGAGGTTTAGCTAATCCACTTTGGATCTGAATGAGCCTCAGCTCTTCCCTGTCCCAGTCATCACACCTTTATGTACAGCACTAAATGCCACTCAAGCCCTGTTGAGCCTTTTGCTTTCCCTTGTTGTACCTGTGCAGGGGTATGCCTTCATTCCCAAGAAAGACTGAACCACTGAGATTACAGCCAAAAGCTCTGCTTTTTCTTCCTTTTTTTTCATCCTATTCCAAAACAGAAGGTGTTTATACTGCCAGGCCAAACGCTCCCCCTCTATCACATGAGAGAATAAAGGAGGCAAGCAAGCCTGAAATCTTGGAAGAATGCCTGTAATGCCAGTTGGGCATGCTGCCCCCTGTGCCCACCACTGCCTGGCCTCAGCAAGCTAAGGGCATGGAGCAAGAGTGGTGGTAGGAGCTGCCTCCAGCTGGCTCCTCGTGGTCACACCTCTTGCTGGTGCAATGTGGAAAGATAGGAGAACCCTGAGGCTACCTGGCTCTAAGGCATGATCCTCACGCCACACGGTACCCACAGATATCACTGGTTATGGAGACATTTTTTTCCCCCTTCCTCATCTTCTACATGTTTTTCCACTCTACAGGAGATGTTAGCCTTTTGAATTACAAAAGTATTCTAAAGTTCCTTTGGAACTCACAGTGCTGAGATCATGGCTTAATTGCCATCCATTGTATATCATGGCATTGTCCATCAAGGAGCATCCCAGAGCTTAACAAGCCAGACATGTAAGCTTCACAAGCATGCAAACATAGACATATGTATTCCAAATAACTTCTCTCATTGCTGAAGTGCAGCCATCCTACCATGAATTGTGGCAATTTTTCAACAATGTGCAGCTGCATTACCAAACCGCGCAGGGTAGGAAGTAAAGGATACCTCATTTCAAGGAAAGCCAAGAGGAATCTGAGGTTGGCTCCATAGAATTAATCCCATGTGAATTTGTCTCCTGACCAGGTTAAATAGTTGGCAAGTGGAAAGGAAAGGAGAACATATTTTATTAATACTGGGGCTTTAATTTGCTTATATTTGAACTCTTTCGTGTGTACGAATCTTGAAAATAGCTTGTGATTCAACATCAAATGCTTTTGTGCAATTGTCCTGCCAAGAGAAACTTGTTTGAGCTTCACTGATAGTCCAATACCAACAGTTGATACAATCTGGCTAAACCCTAAATTTCCATTTGTTATGTTCCTTGAATGTATCCAATACTAAATAAAGTGTCAAAAATGAAATATGAATATGTTAGAGTGCAAAAAAGGGGTTACATACACTGATCCATATATATGGTGAGTTCAGTGAATACCAGAAGGTCTTCAGTCTGGCTAGGGTGCCAGAGTTGGTGCCAAACTATCTCCAAACAGCTTTTTTAATAGCATCTGCCCTGGTAAGGCCTCAGGTGGACCCGCTCTAGAAAATGCTGACACAGTCCGTGATGGCACTTCCAGCAGTCTTGCAGCACCACCTAATGAATTACAAGGTTTTTTCCTGGCAACATCTGCAGATCTGTGGGAATTCCTCAATCATAGGCTGAGAAGGCCTGGAGTCTGGGGCAAGAGGGAAGTAACATACGTGGTTTGATATTAATAATTTTGCCTGCAGCTTCTGACTGAAAGCTCATGAAGGAATAAGTCAGAAACAGTCCTTTTGTAGTGATTTTAGTTTTGCTCAGGTTTGTTTGACTTAGAAGCATTGTCATTACAGGTACTTTATGTTTTCTACAGGTTTGGTTCTGGGTTTGCATCAAGCATCAGATTCTTTGTGGGTCTGACATAAAGCCCTATTTATCACATTAGCAGATTTAGCAGATTTTTAAATAACCTTTTCATTTAAATCATATGCTAGAAGACAGGGAAGAGACATTTCACAGTATTATCTTTCTAGTACGAAATTTTATAGCTCTGTTGGTGATACGTGGATACTTCAATATAAATTGTTAAAAGGACTGAAAAAATGAGGTTTCCAGTGGTATCTTTGCCACTTCATCTCTTGGGGGATTTTTTTTTTTCTCTTGTGAAAGCTTGTGACATTTTGGAGTGGGATGTGTGCTGTCATCATGCTTAAGGACTACTTTGATGCACAGCAGCAATTTCAGTTTAGATCTTTAACAGGGTTCTTAGCAATTCAGCTCAAATACTTACTGGGCACGTGCGTGATTTTTCCCTTTTAAATTCTTCTTCCAGTAAGCAGAATGGTGCTTTGCTTCCCTGAGTCTCCTGAGATGTTGCTAATAGAGAGAGTTGGTGGGGGAGTTTTTCGAGCTTTCCAGGACTGTGCTGCCATCTCCTGATCAAACTTGAGGTTTCCCCTGCTGAAAATCTGTCGGGACAAAGGCTAGCAATCTTTTTCCTTCTCTTTCCAGAATGGACAGTAGAATCATAGAATCATTTCGGCTGGAAAAGACTTCTAAGATCATTGAGTCCAACTGTGAACCCAGCACCACCGTGTTCACCACTAAATGATTTCCCTAAGTGCCACATTCATATGCCTTTAAATACCTCCAGGGATTGTGACTCAACCATTTCCCTAAGCAGCCTGTTCCAATGCTTGACATACTTTCTGTGGAGAAATTTTTCCAAATATCCAATTTAAACCTCCCTGGCACAACTTGAGGGCTTTTCCTCTAATGCTTTTTACTTGGGACAGGAGACCGATCCCTATCTCGTTACAACCTCCTTTCAGGTACTTTCAGGGAGCAATAAGGTCCCCCCAAGCCTCCTTTTCTCCAGGCTAAACCATCCAGCTCCCTCAGCTGCTCCTCATAAGACTTGTGCTCTGCAAGGAACTCCATCCATTTCCTCCCACCTACTGTTTGTCAAGACTGCTTGTGCAGAGGATACCTGTGGGCAGTGGCACCGAGGCTGGGTTTGGAAGAGGACCAAAGCTGCTGGGAGCTGCTCTTGCTAAGGGCTCTTCCCGGTTTGCCTGGCAGGTATAGGAGAGACTGGGCAAAGGTCCATTCTGGAAAGATGAATAACATTTTCTGAATGTTAGTTTTTGGGAAATCCAACCTAGATTTTTAGGAAAGTTTTGGTTTTGAGGGGTTTTTTTGTTGTTTTGTTTTGGTTTTTTTTGACATGTCTAATCCTACCTTTTCTGATGCACTCACTATTTGCCCACCTCCAGGGTCCAACAAGTGTCCAGAGGCCTACAAGTGTTTGCCCAATCTCCTCCCCCCTCTCCACCTCAGTATTGACTTGCATCTTTCTCTTTCCCCTGAGGCAACATGATGCTGCACCAGATGCCTCCCTGCCACTCGTGCTCCTCTTTTTCCTCCTGTGGGGAGACCGCCTTGCTGCGCCCCCTTTAACCATTTTTAGGGTGTCCAACGGCACTTTTGGCGTTTCCCCTGCAGAACAAACACTGGGTGGTCTCCCCGGGAAGACGCCAGGCGCCAGCACCCGGAGGCAATTGACGCTGCCCCATAAGCGGGACACGGTTCTCACCATGGGTTTAGAAAAACTGCTGCCGGCCATGAGCCGCACCCGCACCGCCGACGGCCACCGCACCACACTCATCTCTCACAACACACGGATGCCCGCACCACGCCCCGCAATGCGCTCTGCACCGCACACGCCTCACGCCCCGCCCCACCCTCCGCACCGCGCCTCGCACCGCACCCCGCGTTGTGCCCACCCCAAGCTCTGAACGGCGTTCCGCACCACGCCCACCCTACAGCGCGACCAACACCGCGCCCATCCCATGCTCTGCACCGCATCCCACCCCACGCAGGCACCACGCCTGCCCCAACTCAGGACCGCGCCTGCACTGCGTCCCGCACCGTGCCCACATCAGCCCCGCCCCACGCTCCGCGCCGCGTCCTCACCGCGCCCTACGCGGGTCAGCAGGGCCGCGCTGCGCCCACCAGGAGGCATCCCAGGGCCGAGAGTGTGTGGCTTGCGCCGTCGGCGCTTATTTATCTTTTTTATTTTAATTTTATTTTATTTTATTTTAATTTTATTTTATTCATTTTATTTTATTATTTGGCTTTGGTGTTTTGGTGGTGGTGGTGCTGGTGGTTTGGTTTGGCGTTTTTTTGTTTATAATTTCCTTTTTTGTTTTGGCCAGCGGCAATAAACCCTACGTGTGGTAGGTCTGAGAGTGCCTTTTGCAGTGATGCTGTAATCTCACTAGATTGAAAGGAACAAGTAAAACGTTAACTGCCCCACTGTACCTTTATAATGGCAAAGTGTTTCCCTCTCAGATATTGAGAGTCTTTCTTGCATCCAAACTCAGGGTGTTATTTACTCTTTAGCCTCTACTCCGCTTATTTATTCAGGTTTATTTATCTCAGTAAGTGAGCCATTATTGGAAATTCTTTTTAGCAATAAGGCATGAATTTGCTGCTATGTTCCTTCTAAAACAGGAGTAAAGATTTAATGGTAGCATACCACCTCTCCTACAGTATGATTTCTGTCACTAAAGTAATGGCAAGTGGAATAAGAGACAGGTGGTGGTATCTATAAACTCTGCTAATGGCCCCATCAACATATGTTTAATGTATTCTAAACTATACTTCACATCCTACTGTTACCAGTACATTTCCTCTGGCACCTCTTCTCAACAAAGAAATTTGGAGAGGAAAGGAAACATTAATAAACCCAAAGTGTTTAATTTGAAAGCAGATATAAAATTTAACACTGCTTATAAGAAAGCTTATTTGACAATAGATCAGCTCATTACAGATCTCAATAATTTTGTTGCTAGCATTAGTGAAAGCCTTTGACAAAGCAAAGGCTTTTTAGATACAGTTACGGCCTTTCTGCTGTGTTTGGTGTTTGATCATGTCGCGCAATAACATCAGCTTCTAATGGATTACAAAAGTCGACCAGTCATGAGACAACCCTGGGTAAATGTTTGTTGGGAGGAAAAAAAGGTCAGTCTACAACAACAGGATTTCTCCTGCTTAGCTTTTTAAAATGTATCTTCCTCTCTATACTGCATGGATATATTTCAGGCTGACTTCAGATCCCCTGCTATTTGGTGAGGTCTTGAACAAACCTGCACTGCCATTTCCCCTCCAAACTTTCGGAGGGTGAGCTTCGGGTGGTGACAACTTGCCTCCTCCCTGTTCACGAGGAGCTGCCAGAGCAGCAGGGCCATAATCCCCAGCAGCGTCACCAAGTGCTTTGAGAGCACCGATAAAAGTGATGACAACACTGACAGTCCTTGTGCCAGCAGTATTTATCCAAAGCCTTGCCAACAAATTCAGAGTGAAATCAGCTGTCTTCAGAGTGCGGAGATCCCATGGAGAGTGGAAATCTGCAGGAATAATTACCTGTAAGTGTGTGAAGTCAAGACTCCGGTCATTAAGACCAAATTCTGCCCAATCTACTTACAAAATCCCTACTGAAATCATCATTTAATGTGGCATAGAAAGGCATAATTTGGATGCCATCATTTCTAGCCAGCCCACAGAGGTCATCCTGAATGCGCATCGTATGAAACAGCTGCTATTGGAAAGCTTGGCTTTGTAGCACTATTATATACCATCACCAGGAACACTTTCTTCCAAAGAGTTGCATTTCTTGAAACGCACTGTAACTGTGATGTTAGCATGCTTTTCCTGGGGCTGTGCTTGTCTAGCAATGATGAGAGCCAAAATTCCCAGCTGAACTGCAGTATTCCCAGCTGAACTGCAGTATTCACAGCTGAACTGCAGTATTCACAGCATGCCTCTCATTAGCAGTATCTTAATCTGAAATCACTCGAAACTACCTATTTTCTGGTACCATGCTCAGGATACAAGGCCCTTTCCGAAAAAGTGGACACGATATGATGTTGGGGAAAAGAAACAGTGTCAGTTTAATGTATTCTAAACAGTGTCAGTTGTGAAGTGCCAGTGCAGGAGAAGTGAGGAGCTCTTAGGTACGAAACCCCAGCTTGACTTTTGGTATCCAAACTCCTATGTACTGCTATGTATGTGATGTACATAATGTACACCTATAGGAATCAGCTCCTCACAGAAGACAGCCTCCATCCTTAGCTCCTGCTGGGGCTCAGGAGGAGAAGGAGGGGATGCTTTCACTTCACAGCTTCTTCCTCAAGGAATCTGTTCAGGCAGGGGGGCACAAGGTCTACTTCATCTCCTGTTGGAAAAGAGTCTTTCTCCCAGAACTGGGCACTGAGCTACTGGGTGAGAGCAGTCGCTAGACCTACTGACTTAAACGCAGAATTATCCTGGGAGCAGTCATGGCAATTGTGTTCAACATGGACTATGGGAGAGACTGAGATCTGATACAAATTTGTGGGTTCTGCCCTTAGCTAAGATTTTTTAAAATGTTGTGACCACACCTTATTTATTTGGATTGATTTCCTATTTGCAAGTACATGCTTAGGGTAAAAAAGGGAGGCAAACATTAGAATAGAAGAAATTACTAGACATTCAGAAGTCCTCTACAATATGTTTTAAAGGATTATTTGTTATGAGTAGTAACAAAACCATTTATTATCATATTCTAGGAAAAAAATACAAGTATCTTCTATTCATATATAAGAGTAATTCAATTTGCTTTTGTGTTGTCAGTGTCAGAATCATGCTGTGATTTCCAACAGAACATTAGTTTATGGGGTTTTTTTGTTATTACAGGGAATCAGTTCCACTCTAATGAAATGAAGCACTTCAACCTGCACTTAGTCTTAATTGAAAGTCAATGAATCTACTCATATATGTAAAGCTAATTTTCTAAAAGTCAGACTGGAGTATATAACAACCTGAAGGATCAGGCTCTAGGAATGTTTCCTCTTTCCTCTTAATCATTAAAGAAGATTTTCCTTTGGATTCAGTAGGGTGTCCCTTCCACTCATTTTATCCAGTGCAGGTCTTTGTCCCAAATGGTGTTATTTATTAAGAAGCCCAGAGAAACAGATTAGCTACTAGAAACTCTTATTTGCCTTAGCAATTTTGATCTCAGATACCCAAAGTTAGTCTTCATCTCTCAAACTCTGCAATAAAAATTATAAAGGGGAAACACAATTGTGAGAATTCCTCTGTATTGTAGCATCACTTTTAAAGCCCGTTTTCCCTCTTGCTTTACCTTTTGATTTTGCTCAGGGGTCAGTGGTGGGAAAAAGTGTTGAAGATGATCTCCCATTTGTCTGTTTTGGCTTTTACTGGTCTGTACCTCTTGCTTGCTAGTCCCTGTTTTTACCCATCCAGTCAGGTAAGAGAGCAGTGCCTCACAGTGCTTCATATGTAGCGGGGATGGTGGATGTCTTATGCTGTGTCATGATGGAAGCAGATGGGACCAGATTTTAGTATATTGCTAATAAAGTAGAGCCAGACTTCCTCTGACTCTTCCGGCTCCATGTTTGACTTGGTGTTTGCAGGGAATGCAAGCCAACAGAGGGAGGGTTTGTCCCTGTTAAAGAATATGCAGCATACATACACACTTGGCAAAGACCAAGACCAAGGCTCTCAGCTGCAAGAGCGCAGCTTAGTGAGATTTCCTTACAACTTTCTCTATAGAGTTGCTGCTTTCCCTGCATGTGAAAGATCAAATTTGGGCTTTTTGAAATCATCCCCACCTTTTTCTTTCCCTATGCCTTCCAAAACCCTGTTATTTTTTTCTATAAAACCGTAGTATAAAATAAAACGTTGGTTATTTCACTGAATTTTATTTTCATTTTTTGTATAAATACCTTTATCTGCTCAATTTTTTAACCTCTGTATTCATTCCTGGTAAAGTGCTAATAATTGTCTCAGATGCACACTTGTAATATTAGCCTTTACATCCAACCTTGCTGAGCCTCTGTGTACAGTATAGTATTGCAGTTTATTTCCGAAGGGTTGTTTGCGGCTCTCTCAGAGTTGCCCATTGATACTGAGGCAGAGATGGTTAACAAATACAAGCTGGGAAAATCAGTTGATATTCCATTTGCTGAAGGCCTGATGGAGAGCTGTACTGCAGTAGCTAATGCAAAGTTCTGGTTAAATATTGTCCTACCGTTTGCACTATACCGTCTGTTGTTTTTACACTAAGGGCTTAGCAGAGGTTGGAGGCAGTATTGACTTTGTAATTAAACTATTTTAACTTCAGGATTTTGTAATCACCATACTTAAACCATCTGTTATGGTACATGGGCAATTCCCCCAACCCCCACTCCACCCCTCCTCTCTGGGAAAAAAACGCCATCATGTTTTTAATTGCAAAGCCCCTCTCAGGATGTGGGTAGAAAGGGAAAATGGGAATAATTTTGTTTTTCTAAGACAACATGCAAAAGCTTCACTGATCTCACTCCTTGAGAAAGGAGATGCACGTAGGACTTCCACTCCTACCTCCTCCTGTCCTGGGAACAAAGTAGAGGGTTTCAGAGTGGGCACCTCCCTTTTCTGACTGACTGCTCAGCCCTTGCCAGGGACTTCTGCTGGGAGAATTGAGGAAAGCAGATGGAGCCTGAGCTCTACCATGGCAGAGCCTGGCAATGAGGGTTGCTCCTGTGGAGATCCACTGAGCTCTTTGCACTTAGGGGAAGGAAAAAGAAGAAAGAGTTAAGGTAGAAGAGAGAGGAACAGATTTAGTGAAGCCATTTGTGTCTGTTGACCTACCTGTGTAAGTTCCTTGCTGGTTAGGACAAGTAGCTGAAGTTCTTGATGCTACTCAAAAAGAAACACAGCTGCCTTTGTACGCTTGGGCAAATCCCTCAGGATTTGCCTACTCCTGCAGGTTGCCGTTGTCAGTATGGACAAACCCATAACAAACCATTCCAAGGGTATAACAATTTGGCATTCCCAGCAAAATGGGTATCAGCACTTGGCAAACCCAAATTCTGGACTTTCACTCGTGTAACTAACTCAATGAAAAGAAGATGATGGTTGAAGCACTTGCAATAATAATATTGACAGGCATTAAAACCTGAGATTTCTCTACCTTGGTAAAACAACTTCCTTTCTCCCAGCTGTGTGGGATTCTTTTGTTTTGTTTTGTTTCAATGGGTTGTTTTGGTCCGCTGTTTCAGCAGATCTAAATGTGTGATAAATGTGTGCTAAGGTAGGGTTTTTGCTGGATTCTTGATTCCAAGTTTGCTGCTCTGAATTTAAATCACTAGAACAGGCATTTTTGTGCACCTCTTGGTTAAACATGTCTTCTGTTTCATCTTGCCCCAGTTTTTTGTATTCACCTGCATTCTGTTACTGGGAGTCAGCTTGGCAGAGCTCTTTTGACCAATAAGTGAGATAAATGCACCTTCACATCTTGTCACATAAACCTGAGATAATGAAAAAAAAGAGAAAGAGAGAGAAGTGGCAGGGAATCTTCCCAGCTGTATTGATCAGAATTCCCTTTTTCTTTTTTTTTCCCTCTTGTTCTAGTTTGCCAAGGAAGAATTTTCTTTCAGGACAGATCAAACTGCTAAATCAGACAGCAAATGTTCTATATACCTAAATCTGGGATACAAATGTTCTCCCACATATCATATTCATCACACAGGTTGTGTAGACCTGCGCTTTGATCCCATTCTGATTTTGTTTGACATTATAGCTTCTTTTTCCAGGACAGCAGATAAATCAGTGCTTGAGAGAGGCAGATTTTTGCTGTTAAGCAGTTCCAGCACACCAGGACTCCTGAGGCTGGTAAAGGGCTGGCCACCCTTTGAGTGTCTCAAACTGCCTGCTCCACTGACTCACTTCATGAACCTCTCACAGGGAAATTACTAATTCTTCAAAATTCCTGAATGCTGAAAAAAACTGTTTGATGCATTATGATTGTAAGTGGCTGAGAAATTCCATTTAATTCAATGCCATCTGACAGCAAAAACCACTGTTATCGATGATACTGGGTTTCACTGATTTCTGTCCTATTGTTAGTATTTATTTCCTTTCCTAAACAGGGGCCCTTGTACCATGCTGTAGTTGTTGTGGAAAAGTGTAGCATTTGATCCAGTGCTGCCATAGACCAGTGACATACAGTGAGACCAGTGCCCACCCACCCCCGCCCCCACTCTGTGAGTTTTGTTTTTATCTCCATGGCTCTCCAGCATGCACTTTCCTGGCAAAGCCGTTTCATTAATGCCAGTCAGCAGGAACTGCTGAGTGTGCAACACTTCAGAAGAGCTGTTTGCTTACTTGAGAAACTAAACGCAGATGTAGAAGCCTTGCCTTACCTTTAGAATTGTCAATAAGATGAAAGACCAGAGGATAGCATTTTTTTGTAGTCAGTCATGGGGGATTTTGCATGTTTTCACATGTTGATCTGGTCAACACTGCAAGGGTGAAGATCAGTTTCTTTAAAGATAGATAAGTATTTCTATAGTAAGATTTCTATAAATTTTTAGAAGATATTTTCTATTACTTACAGGATTAGGATGAGATTCTCATAGGCATCAAAAGCTCTCTGCACCCATCAGTATTAATGAAGTTAAACTCCAAATGCCACTTTCAAAAATGCTTGGGCACTTGTTGGCTTATCTCTCTGTTGACCTCTCAGCTTAGCCACAAGGACATATAATGCATAGCCATATGTTGATTAAACACATATTTTCCACTGCACACTATCTGGACATCATCCAGTTTCATCATAGAGACTATGTCCAGTTCAATCTGGTCTGCTATGTGACTAGCATTTCTTGAAGGTTAATGTTAACTCTTACGAATTGCATTGTTGCAGGACTACTGCCAGCCGGGCGCTGGGGGTCACAGAGTAATCCAAGCAGGTGCACAAACATGTCACCCTGACCTTGCAGACTGCACCGAGACTTTCAGGGTCAACAGCCAGGAAGGGACTTAAAGTTTGTCATGTATTAACTGCGTAACAACTGCATGTCCTCTTGCCAACCACACTTCTCAACCTCAACCGAGGCGTTTAGGATCCTCACAGGATACGTGGAGTGGCTCATGGAAATCATGTGAGCCACAACTCTAAGAATCTGTAAAAGCAGCAAGGGCTAAGGGAAGGGACTGCTGAGCTAAAGCAGTCCTAAGGGACACCCACCTGCCAAATTCTACTTTGCCTGGAGATGGACGACAAAGGGACAAATTTCCAGCCATAAGTAATTCAGTTTCGCATGGGTCTGAGCTGTCCAGGACTCAGGGGAATCTCACTTATCAGTGATAGATAGCTTTTAATGCTGGCAGAAGTAACCTGAACCTTGTTCCCAGCTCTTTGGAGAGAGCAGGAGCTCTGGAAGGCTCCTTTTGAAAGACTGTGAAAGGATGGGGATCACATCGCTGATGTAGAGTAGATGTGGACCCTGGAGTGGACAAAATATTGATTTTTTCACTATTTATCTGCAAAGGGAACAACTTGGCTAGAGGCTGAAGCCAGAGTATACTTTACAGGATTGAATGTAAAGTCAGGAAATAAAGATCACTCTGCAAAGCAGGGGAACAAACAAAGCTGACTATATAAGTATGTCTTCAGTTTCTTCTGATAGCACCATTCTACTACATGTAAACTTTGGAGCAGGACCTTCTACAATTCTTGAAACATTACCCATATGAGGTAGTTTGGGCTAGGCCTTCCTTGGTGACCAGTTTGTAGCCAAGGAAGGGTCCAGATTTACCCAGTATTCTCTATGATTTTTACGTAAGCCAGGCTATAAGAAGAAAGGAGGAGAGGCCTTCGCTCTCTTTCCTTCCGGTGGCTTGGAGGTGCAGGTTCCCTGCTGTTGAGTCTGTCATGTTGGGGAGCGAGGTCTGGTGGGGCCTTGTCGACCTTGGGAGACAGAGGTTGCTGGCGATTGTTCCAGAGCGACTCTCGGTTGTCCCAAGGAGAGTAGTGAGATATTTCTTTGCTAACTCTTTTAGTTGCTAGATACTGGGCTACCAATTGGGATATATATATATATATTTTTTATTTTGGTTTTGTTCTTTTTCCCTTCCCCCTTCCCGTTCCCTTGTGAAATTGTATATATATTTCAATTGTATAGAACTGTAACATAAGTGTAAATATATATATATATATTACTTTAGCTGTCTCTCTCTCTTTTCGGGTTTTCTTGATTGTTTTTATTCCTCTTCTCCCTGAAGTTTGGGGGGGGGGAAGGGGACTTCTTGTGGTAAGGTTTGGAGACTTGACAGGGAGCCAGCTTCAAACCATATCACCATATTATCAATTATACAATGCGTATTTTGGTAGTTTCAGGTATGGAACTGAGAGAGAACTGTTACATCTAGGGCAGGAAAGGTGTTTCATCAGATCTTTCTCAGGAGCCAGAAGCTGGGTAACTGCTCCCTTAAACATGTCTGGGAGTTTGGCCATGTGACCTCTAAAATGAAAGTACTTACCACGAACTGAAAGTTGGAGACTGTCAAAAATTAACAGCTGCTGTGGACTGGGTGTGCAGGAACATAGATCCAGTACATCAGTCAGTGGATGGCACACCTACCTAGGAAAAAATGTCTAGAGTCAAGGGAAAGATGCTGTTAGAGAATTCAGTACATTTGGGCCAGTTTTTAAAAGCCGATCATAACTTAAAGAGGAAGCTTGGTAAAAACCATAATAGAGAGAAAGGAAGGGTTATTTATTGTCCACCTCTGTATTACATACAGTTTCTATTTTTCCTGTAATGGGGATTTTCTAAAACATGTAATTTTTACTAAATTTAGAGTGATCTCTGTATCTTGGTGCAAAACAGGTGACTAGTCAATAAAGTCTGAGCAAAACTGAATTATATGGGAAAATTAAATATGACAGGAGTCAAAAAGGCATATAGTACTCTAAATGTACAATTTCACTGTATGTTTCTTTCTACTGTAGCAACCAGGGCACAAGGGCAGTACGAACATGTGGCCCTTTATTTGATCAAGGATAATAATCAACTAAACCAAAAGGAAGGGAAGTAGATTTTCCTAGTTCAGCTGCTAATATAATCTTTTATGTGTTCCCAGTTGTGTAACCATTACTCTGTGCAGCATTGTAACATAAACCCATTGTTAAATGGGAAAAAACTGTGTAAATAACAAAGAATCCAAATGTAGAGAAATGGTATTTGGTGTCACTTATTGTGCAATGAGCACAATATTTTGCCTCCCCTATTTCAGTTCCCAGCCCTGCTTTTGTCCTGTTTTGTCTGGTTATGCCTTCATTGGCAGGCTCAAGTCCTTGTAAGAAGGGATTCTGCTGAGCCTGGTAGTTGCTGCAAATGTCTGATGACCATGGAAGCAGCATAGTTTTTAGTAGGATCTCCTGCTTTCCCGATCTTTCACCATCCCAGTAATGCTGATTACTTGAGGTCTAATCATTAGCAATGACGCAGCATCTCTCTAGAGGATACAAATCCAGCAGTCCTTCCACTAAAGATATCTTCTCATCTTTGGTTGTGCAAGATACGTCTCTTTTCCATCAGAGAAGTTTCAGCTAATGGCTAATTAGACATGCATTGATCCCGGCTGACACAACTACTGACCTAGTCCTAGTCTTTTATTTCAACCCTTAGCTGAAGATAATGACTATATCAGTGAACTCTTATTAATTTCAATAATAAGCATAGATACATTAAGGTCTTAAATCCATAATTAGTTCAGATTCATTGCTTCACGTTGGCTTGAACCTCAGCCATAACTTCAGATTCCAGAAATGCCAGCATCAGAAGATTGATAATGTGGCCTCCATCACCTAAAACTTTAAATTAGTTTCACTCATTTCTTCTAGACCTGGCTTTAACCTAAATGGCTAATCTTCTTTAATTTCCAAATGTAAATTTCAAATCAATTGGAAGTCTACTCTTAAGACCAGACCTTGAAGGAATCATACCTAGATCATCTGGTCTGACAGTAAGTTTTGTATAAGCTCAACAATCCCTGCTAAATGCAGAAACAACTCACTTTTACCTGCTCCTGCCCAAGTAAATCTTAATTATAATTCTGACTACAACAGTAATCTATATTGTTCTCCCTGCATTCTGTTTTATCTAGAACTAAACATCGTTTGTGGATCCCTCTAAGCAGCAGCAGTAAGTCAAGCTTGATGGCCAATTCTAATTCTACTATTGTCTCATGGTTCCAGCTTCATGTTGACCCAGCTCCTGAAGTTAACTCTAATGCCAAAGCTAACTCAGGTTTAAGCTCCATCTTGAGTACACCACTAAGAAGAAAGTAAAGAATTTCCGTGAATTAACTACATTAAGTTAAACACACCGTGCAGACCCTTCTGGCAAGAGCCGTAAGCCAAACTCAGGTATTGTGCAGGCTCATCCAGCACAGTAGCCTGAATCCAGACACAATAATACACAGGTTTTAGGAGTTATTTCACTGTGTTTTCACTACACATTTAAAGGTAAAGGCCAACTTTTTCACTAATTTTGAGTTTGGAGTAATATTCCTATGGTCCTACTTACCTTCAGGGTCAAAGAACTGCACTTCTCTTGCAGCACAGATTCTGTGCTGCTAGGCATGGGCTCAAGGCACACGAGTAATTGTTTTTTCTCCAATATTGCTTCGTCTTGGTCGATATAATTTGTATTAGAATCATTTTTACTTTAGAAGTGGAAGCTGATTTGACCCATTCATGCATCTCTTTTGCCTTTCCTAGAACCAGTTCAAATTCATTAATATCAATAAATAGATCAAAAGGATTTAATTTTTCATCTAACTTTCTCAGAAAAAAAAAGCAAACCACCTTTTTTTTCCCCCTTAGGCAATATTCATTTGACACTGATTGTACTCAATCAGTGGGAAAAAAAAAAAAAAAACACGAAAAAACCCAAAAAGCCCCAATGCAAAATGTCTCACATGAAAAAAGAAAATGACTGGAAATTGTGCATATAAAACCCGTATGAGAAATTAGGTATCATGAACAGTTCCTTTTATGTAGGGCCTAACAGACTAAGACCCTGTCTGCTAGTGATTGCCTACCTCCTCTAAATTCTACATATTGCTCTCACATACATTCAACAGTCTGGAAGCTTAAAGTGATTATTTGTGCCATGCCACTTGTCAGCAGAGGGAACCAAGCACTTCAGGATACTGACATACCCCTTGTCCTAGTGGCATATTCCTTACCTTTGCACTCCCCTTCCCCATCTTATCTCACTTGGAATGGGAGGGATCTCCTCTCCTGTCAGGGACTATAGGGGTGACCTGCATAGATAGAGGACCTTTTATAGGACTCATTTTAGAAGAAAATATATCATGTTCTGAACAGTCATGAAGAAAGAACTCTTTTGCGCTACTTACTTCACTTGCTACAAAGCCTTGTCTAATAAATATTTTTTTTTAATAGTCTGTGTTACCACTACAAGTCATTGTGAATTTTTATAGAAACCAAAACTTTCTTACACCATTATGGCATTTTTGGTCACAGCATAAGTCTTCATCCTGGACTAGGAAGCAATTGAGTTGAAGCAATTCAGTTGAATTACTGAACAATGGTGTCTCGTTTCTACATAAATTTTTTCATATCAGGAATTATGCATGAGCTAGCCCAGGCAAAGTTTTTTATTACTTTTCTGCTGCAGTCAGGCTTCTCATGATAGAAAATACTAAAGGAAGTTATACAGAATTAGAAAGAAAGTATCATCCATTTACTTCCACCAAAAAATGCCTTACTCTCCAATTCCACAATATTCAGCATATATTCAATGCGCTGAATGGGAATATGGACATCAAATACCCTCAGAAGACTGGATTTAAATCCAAAACTGAATCTGCTGTTGGGACAACCAGATTAAAAAGTCAGACCTGTTATTTCATGAATGTGTAGCAAGAGGTTTGTTTTGTGAGTGCGTTCTCTGTCCTCTGTAATACCATTAACGAATATTCTTAACCTGGCTTCTCCAGCCACATACATAAATGCATGCATGGCACTTGTAAAATATGTTTTTATTAAAATAGCTATCTAAAGGGTTGCAATATTTTTTAATAAATTTTATTACTTTTGTTTTCAGTTTATACAGTTGCATTAAACCCATGAAAATTGATGAACATATTTTTGTGGATTTCCATCAGCAGAAATTTTCGGCTCATACCACAGGTAGTTCTGAAATCCCACGACATTTGGTGGCATAGTTTTATTTCCTTCAGTTATTCAACTACAGTAGCAGGCTACTGAAATTAGTTAGCTTATGATATTTGAGTGTTTTGTTGGTTTTATTTTAAGAGAAAGAGAAATAAAATACCCATAATAAATTTTATTTATTTCCTGAGGACTTTCACGTACACAAGTAGGCACTAAACATTTGAAATAGACTTTCCAGAGCACAACAGTAAAAAACTTAAGAATTTGGCTTAGTTTCATTTAAAACTGTAAAAATTGACCTTGTAAACATTTCCATAGGAGGTAGGATACATACATTTGACAGGCTGTCAAATATGAGATAGTAAACAGTTACTCTGTGGTCCTAATAAATAATGAGCAACACAGGCATTAAATAAACCTTTTTATAAAAAAAAAACAAAACAAAACAAAAAAACAACAAAAAAGGAAAGAAAATATATAAGTGAAAGACTAAAATAACATTTTTAATAAATTAGGAATAGATGCAATAATTTCTTTACAACTTAGTCTTGTTTGCAAGAATCAGTGGCTCTTTCTGCTTACCCTAAATTTCTGACTGAAAAGCTGTAATGGTGAGAACAATCCTGAGAGATTCACAAGCAGGACCCAATCTAAATATAGCTATTTTTTTATGTGTGGATGTCTGCTAATATCACTAAAATGGCTCCTCTAACACCTATATGTAATACTTTTATATTCCACCAACTTGAAAGGCATTGTCTTCATAGCTTTAATGTCTGGAGTTGGAAATTAAGCTTAAGGCACTGACATGTTTCTCCCAGTTAGGTTCCTCCAGCAGCTGCTCCCATGAAGACAGTGTTGATTGGTGGTAACGATGACACCATATCTCTGCTTGGTGGGCCATGGACCTCCAGATTTTCCTGAGAAGGGAACGGACCAGGTGTTCCATACATACATTGTGAAGAAGATGTGGTTTGTAAGTTTGAAGCTGTGGTGAAAAAAAATTTACCATCATTGCAAGTTTTCAGTCTATTGAATTTAACAGAAATTACAATTAATTTTCATTTGATGGAACCTCTTTTCTACCAGGCACATCATCTGAAGGATGGAAATTTCTGATCTCCTGTGCAAGGTTAACAGGTAAGTAGCGGGAAGATATAATCTTGTGGAGAAACAAACAGTGCCCTAGTTTATATCTTCCATGCAACCCTTTTTGGAATGTGAGATCAAACTCAGCTGCCATTTGTATAAGGCATATACCAAAACAAACCCTTTGCAGTCAGGTATTTATGCCTAAAAGTCACTGTCAGTGGGAGCTTTGCCTAACACACTCAGTTGTTGAAGCACAGGATGGGGACTATACCACAGGAAGTATATACCTAGACACCTCTGACCCAGGGTTCATTTGATCTGTTTGACAGTGAGGATCATTAAGAGACCTTAGAAAAGCCCAGTCTGTTATTAGTTCACTTAATAGTTAGAAACTGTTTTCTAAACCAGATTTTTCTGCAATTCAGGCCGGTCATTCCACTCCTCATGGACAGTGGATCATAGACCTCCTTATGGGACCAAAGAGTTATTAAACCAATTGTCCTGCAATTTTAAGGAAAACACATCTTATGATAAATCTGAAGTACTGAGTTATTTCATCTCTATATTGCATTTTATATCTCAACACTTGCTAGGATGCTATAAAGTTCATAGCTGTTCCTCAGTTGTTGGCTATACTTACGCATAGGAGTCCGGCAGACAATTGATGGTGAGGACTCTGTGTAGTATGAGCCCGTTTGTTTTCTTCCACTGTCATCCAAGATATTCAGTGGATCATGTATATCACTGTACGATGGCAGTGATCGAATGCTGCTTACACTGCTTATTACAGAAACATGCTGATCCACCATTGTTCCAAGTCTATGAGATTCTGAATAATTTATGCTGTTTCCATAATATCCTATTGAAAGAAGATTGAAAAAAAGATGAGTGAAACTACTGAGTAGGTAAGGAGCCAGTGATAACCTTGGACAAAAAGTACTTGAGAATAAGATTATTTATGTACACATACAGCCTAGTAACATTAGAAACATGTGCAATGATTGACCCAAAATAGAGGTGGTAACAAGGAAACAAAAAGATGTTAAGGGTTCAGTCATGCCTTCAGCACAGAAAATTGCCCTTCCCTTCTAAATTCAGAATCAAACATAGCCTGCAATGGTGGCTGTAAGAGACACCATGGGGAGCCCTATCCATAGTTCAGTGCTCCCTTTTGAAGCTCAGAGCCAAGGAAGGTATACATGGAAAGAAAATCTCCAGGGTAATGCGGACTTACTGCATATACAAATCCACATAAAAGTAACGTTTCCACTGTGTCTTTCCTCCAGCAGAGGGAGATGGAGGGCCAAAGTCTTAAACTATTGTTAATGCACATTTTTATACTTTGTTTCATCATCCTGACCCTGTGACTAGAATGGTCCATTACGCTGATCCCAGAGGTAAACTATCTTGCGTCTGCTCTGTTTCATAGTAGGTGTTTGGGGGGCTTTTCAAGAGATCATTAAACGACAACGCCATGCTGCTTTTGCGTCCTTTGTGCAAGACGTGGTGATGGTACAAAAGGAAGATTAGCATAGGTCAGCAGATGCATTTGAGGTCAAATTAGGATTCAACAGAGGAAAATAAATCCTTAAGTAGATTATTAAGCTGCTTTGCACCTCTGTGTGTCATCAGAGAAGTGGAAAACAGGAATGTATAAATAAGAGTTGAAATGCATCTTTCATAGAAAAGTGGAGAAAAAGCATTTTACTCCATCAAGGAAATAGAAACAGAAGGGAAAAAGAAAATATATATTAATACCATTGGAAGCATTAGCAGGATATGCTGCTCCTGGACATGTAGGCACTGAGTTGTTCAAGAAATTGAAACTCCCAGTATTCAGAAACTGCATACTGTGTGTGTCCTGAGACACGTTTGAGGGACCATAGCTGGAAGGGGATCTGGCATTGTATGGAGACACAGCACAACTGTTGCTGAAGTAGTCTCTGGAGAACTGCTGTTCACTGAAGGCATTGAATCGGCTGTGCTCTGCTCTGTGGTCGTAAGCTCCTGAAGTGGAATGGGCTTGTGTTCTGAACATAGCCTGGTAATTGGAATTGTTTCCGTAGTAATTCTGATTAGTTTGTGACAAAGTCTGATAAAGCGGTTCTGAGTAAGAAGAGCACTGTGAATGTGTCGATAACACGGGGCCTACACTTGGAGGTCTCACAGCCATTGGCCCCTGGTTGATAACACTTCCTCGGCTGACCATGGCTGGTGAAATAGGTGGAGTCATGAGGTGGCCAGTGCTTTGAGACAGCTCCATTTGATCTGGAATAAATAAACATTAGCCATGATTAGCACCCATACTGCAGTACTGCTGTTAAGGCACTAACCCTCTAGCAAAGTGTACATTACTATTTGAAACTTTTACAAAAGATATACATTAGCCCCCACCTATACAACTCATAGCTTTTAATCCTTGGCTACAGGCTATAAAGCTTCCCCCTTTCATTCTCCAGCTTGGAGACGCTACATTCAGTGGGAAACTCCAGCAGTTACAATCCTCTTGTGCTCCAGATGTTACTGTTCATTTTCTCCTCATAAGAAGCTCACCAAGCCAAGAGGTATAAGATAGTTTACCACTTTTCCAAGAGGAACTATTACTGGCAGGGTAATTACAATTGCTGGCTTCTGTAAATCACAGAAGGTGAGCTCATGAAATGTTGTTTATAAGAGGTCTTTATAAATGCATGTGGTCATTGCCCCTTCTACAGCAACATGTTACTGTGAACTGAAAGACTAACAAGCAAATTGGGAAGGAGAAGCTGGAAGAGTTAATACATACCTGTCAGCTGCATGTTCTCGCTGTCTCCAGTGGTGAAGGAGTTCAGACCAGAAGGTATGCTGCTGGGCTGGCTAGCCGACAAGGACACATAGGTTTGCTCTGCTAGACACTCATTCTTTACTGAAGTGTCACTGGGCAGAGGAGCAGCTTTGTTACGATTTGCTAGGAAGCAAGAGCTTGGTGATGCAGTGAAGGTGGCTTTGCTTGCATCTGAAGGAGTAAATCAAAGCTCCTGTTGGTTGTTATGTATGCTCATTGCACATAAATTTACTGCCCAATTTGTTTGTATCTTTGGTTGATTATTCTAAAACCCTGTGAAGTCTGCGTATTTTGCATGTAGGCAATGAATACAAATATTGCTCTAGTCTTGATCTTCCTGGTGAAAGTGTTGGTATCATTTTCCCTGACCACAGATCTATATCGCACAGTATCAGCTCTTTACTGAAGCTGTCGTAGTGAAGATATGAATCAGATTTATTCCCTTGAAGTAAATTTCAACAATGAAGCAAAGTAAATTGCACTAAGAGTGAATCAGGCTCAACACTTCATCCTAAAGAATTAACAATGGGAACTTTAGAATGCTCGAACTCTGTTCCATGTTGGTATCTAGAGAAAAGCATTTGTTACACTCAATAATTCTTTAGTTTTCTGCAGATTATTGATAAAGTCAGTTCTGTTATTCTGCAGTGGAAACCATGATTCTACCCTATGGTTTCCAGTATTTCACCTAAATACCCAAGGATAAGGCAACTGGCACATAGGACAGGTTTTTCTCTTGGAGGCTGAACTAAAAGAAGTGCAGCACCTACTGTCAGACAAAGACTATGCAAGTTTCTTTCAACAACGTGCAGATTTAGAGTTGATTGCTGGTGCTAATGTTAATAAAGAAAAATTCTGCAGAACTCAGTGAAGTTTCACTGGTTTTTTAAGGATTAACTTGGACCAGAACTTGATCCAAATCCATCTTCATTCTTTTGATAGCAAAGAACTTGGAGCATATAACTTCAAGTTGACTAACTTGGAAGAAGTCTGGTAGATAGAAAATGTTAAGGATACTGTTTTAAAATAATTTTATTTCTCTTTCACATAGTAGTACTTCATCCAGATGATAAACAGGGCTCCAAACTTTTGTTCCAACATTGCAGGGATATTTGCATTTTGGTAACATTTCATACATTCCCCATTCAAGATGTAATTACATATTTAGGCTTTGGAGAAAAACTGGATTAGGAATTCCTGCCCTTTCTGCTGCTTATACCTGTTTTCACATTTCAGCTCATGGCTCTTCGGATGTACCTACAAGTATATGTTGCTTTCAAGCAAATTTCAGTGATCCACTGTATTCACAGGCCCACAAAACATTATGAAGTGAACCATGCTGGGAAGGTGTGAATGAATTGCTGAGTGAATGGTCACAAACTTTTCAGGTGAATTTGACCATGTTGCATATAACTACAACTTCAGGAAAACAGAGTAAACTTGCTTCTGTTTAAAGTTAAACAAATACATCAATTTCTAAAAGTACAGAAGTATATGCAAAAGGACCAAGCTCTAGTTACCTAAATTCTTCATGTATTTGTCCAGTAGATTCTGGAGTTCTTGTTCTTTGTCATTGTTGAACTGTGTCTCCATGGCAAGCAGGATGTACTCATCTAGTAACATGCGGATCAAATGAAAAGAACCTTTTGGAAGAGAAAGAGAGAGAGTAGCTGAGTTATCTTTGTGACCATCTCTCTCTATTCTACAAGAAGCCAGGGAAACAAATAAATAATTGTGGACTTTAAATGACCTGGCAAGACCAACAAGGAATAGTGCCTAAATTCTAGCTCTAATCTCTCTTTGCACTGGCCCACCTGGCTCAATTGTTTACTGTCCTGTAGGCTATTTGACCACTAATTACATCAAAGAAAAATACTGATGAAAGTGAGACATGCTTTAGACTTGAAGAGGGCACACAGTGGAGTAGATAAGGCCGAAGTCTGCTAGAATGCCTCTGCTCTATTTCTGTTTGTCTTGTGCTAAATAACCAGACAATAACTGGTGAAGTCTTTGACCTTATTTCAAGGATATATCACATTAAAAAGCGTGTGTCCCTAACAGCCATTTCAAATACCCTCTGAATTTTAAATAACAATGTACCTATGACTAAATTTAGGAAATTATGTACTAGAGTTAGTTTCACTTGTTCTACCATCTACCATTTTATAAAAGATTCTTCCTGAATGTTCCCAAAAATGTAAACATTCCTAAAGATGGATGTGAGCCTTAAATTTTAAAAGCCAGAAACACTGTTGAATTGATAATCTGCTGATCCCAGAATTAAATGTGTGGTGACTGCCAAATTTCTTTTGCTTTTATTAAAACATATCATGCACAAATCTTCTACAAAACAGTAATTTTTTACCAAACTTGATCCACAAGTAAAACTAATAATTTAAATCTTCTGTGTCCTATACTGAGCTATGCAGTTACACTTCTATTGCCATATTAAAGCAAACAAAGCTTTTACCACTTAAATGACAAAGCAGTATCAAACAGCAATTAAAAATGTTTTAAAAATGAACATGTGACACAGGTCACCACCAAAATATTGCTAGCATTTAACATGAAATGTTAGTTTGAAAAACACATTACACAGCATTTGTGGCTTTGATCAAAGCATCTTTAGATTAGGACAGGTTCCTCTGTTCAGGAAAGCTGGTAAATACTGGCATATATGTACAAAATATGATTGTTTTTTAATGATCAGGTACCAAAACTTGATGCGTTGTTTAGGGTTAGATTATGCATCACTCGAGCACCAAAAAAGCTCCATTTCAGAAGGAAGTCTTGAGCTCTCTTCTTTAAAGACCTCCCATTTTGCTTGCTTGCCTGAAAGAAAATAGTAAAATACTGTTAAATATGGTAACCTGCTTTCTGCACACAGGAGAGAAGAACTCAATATGTTTGAGAGTTCAAGGAGTCCTTGACTCAGGCTAATGTGGCAGAGTGAATCAAGTTGCTTGATTGACAGTATCTTCTTAATGTGTGTCCTAATGTGGTAAAAAAGAGCAAGATTCTCCCTTTTCAGTGCAGAGCTCCTAGAATGTCAATGTTTTATGAACAAACTGCTTACTGCTTGGGCCTTGATATGCCCTGAAGGTACATAGATGACCTCATATTCTAGTACTAAAGGTGCCAAGTTGTTCTATAAATATAAGGCAGAAAGAAAGAAAGAAACCCCCCCTCCTTCTGGCACTATGTTATTCCACATAAAGAGGGAATAGAAATTAGTCCTTGTACTTCAATTTAGTCTGTATAATACTGGCCAGACTTTCTCTTACAGAATGGTATGTTTACTATCATGATGATTAAAGTGATGCTTTTAATATTGCTCATTTCATACTGTCACTTTGTTCTGGCAGTGATTTGTTCGTGTAGAAACATATGCCCTGTTACTTTCTCAAACACCAAGCAGAAAGAAGTTGTTGTGCGAGTTTGACAGTAGCCACATTTTAGCATGAACAGAAGGCAGACAGCAATGGAAGGATTGCATGTTCTGTCAATTATTAGCTTCTGCTTAGTTGACCTAGCTTCATATCAGAACTTGTTGGTATTTCTCCCCTTAACTACAGGAAAGCAATGGTAGTGACCTTACTTGTTAACTTTAATAATACAGAAGCACACAGATGCTGAATGGAAAAGTGCTTCACCTTTTCTGCCTGACTTGTTTTATCAGAAATTTTCTTCTGAAATTGTGGAATGAATTTTAGACCATAATCATTCAGTTCTAAAATAAATTGAGATTGCTCAGCTTCAGTGGGAGTTTTTTGACTAGGGACTTGTGTGTAGATAAGGACTTGCTTTGGCTATGCTGCCCTGAATCATCCAGAGCTCCTCATTGTGCTGTTCACTTATGTCAGCAAATGTTAGGAAACTCAGAATACTTTAAAAAGAAAGAAACTATCACTGTCTCCATTGAAATTTGGGAAAACAGGCAAAAAAAGGAAAAATGGCATGCCCATGGTTTTCCTGTACGTGGCAGTCACTCTTCTGCCAGCCGGTCAATGCTAACTGCACTGTCTCATCCTTTTACATCCACTCATATCAAAATGCCACCTAAAATGATGGATAAATTATTACATTTCCAGATAGAACAAATCTGATGAGGAGACCTGTGTTCAACTATTAGCAAGCAATGTGTAACATCTTATTCTGCTAGTTTACAGTTATTAGAGTCACAAATTGGTTAGATATCTCTTACTTGAGATATAACTCAGAACTCCTTTACTTTGTTCTGAGCTGTAGTATATTAATCCCTGTATAACTACATGCATATAAAATAGTTGTGATGATAATGCATCTTGAAAATTGGAGCCAGGCAGGGGAATCCCATCAAAACCATCAATTACTGTGTTCAGCACCTTACAATGCTACAAAACTGTATCTTTCATCCTGGTATGTAGAAATCCTTCTGGAAGTTGGCTACTTCCGAATCCACCTGCTGCAGTAACTTATATCACATACAGTACCAACCAAATGCCATGAAAGAAAGAATTACTTCTCTAAGGAATAACTTTTGCTCACCTTACTCACTGAGAAATACCTCTGTGATTCTGCATGCACACAGAATCTGGAAGGGTTTCTTTCATGTAAAGTTTATGAAAGTGTTGACTTTACTGTTTTAGTTACAGTATTTCTTAATTGGTCACACATACAAGATTGTTCAACAGGCTCAACATGATTAATTAGATCTAACAGCACTGGAATCTTTCACACTTCCCTGTTACAGCAAGGAGATGGGGTAGAGATGAGAATCCCATGTGGGAAACCAATAGAACTGGGTCTATGTAGGGAGTAAGGGGAGTAGGATTTGTTCTTGGGTCAGGCAGAACATTTGAAAGGTACCTTGATAACCCTTTGCTCAACCACAGTATCCAACCATTCAATAAATGATTCCACAGTGGCATTCTTCTTTAGAAGGTCCTTCAGTTCTTGGAACACTGTAATAGAGTCATCTACCATGTAAAAAGGAGAACATATCATTGCACACTATTCTGAACACAAGAAAAAGCCACTCACCAGCCATATGACAATATTGTAGCATGGAAAGGAAAAGCAAAGAATTAGAGCTATGAAGAAATAAGTAATTCCCCAGCAAAGCAAGCAGACACACATCCATCAGTCATATATACTTTAATTACTTAAGCAATATAATGACACGGGCTGTAAGACAATGAAGTTTTACAAGAAAATAAAACCAAAAGAAGATTATATTTTTCATTCCTTTTAAGATTCAACCTTGAAAACCTTTCTAATACTAAGTTTAATAGTAAAGTTTTATCTGTAATGTGGGAGATTTGTAGTGTCTTAAGTTTCCCTTAAATCTTACAAGTTTCTCACTATGTTATGCAGTTAACTTCCTCAATTCCCATTTTCAAAAAAGTGCCTGAATGACCAGTTATTTCTCTTCTCCTTTTCTTTTTTAACCAGTGTGAAAGAAGACAAAGAATAAAATAAAAAACAACTACACAAAAAGTAGAGAATGGGCAACTCAAAAATGTGAATAGGATTATGAACCATTAAAGAGAACAAACATTCATTATCAAAGTAATAATATTTAGAGGACAACACATTACTATTCCTTTCAGCTCTCTAAACTCTGATCAACATCACTCTTATGACAAAAGTTATCTTTTTAATGAAAAGGCTATATCTATTTTTCAACAACTGGTATGCATTTGAAAATTAACACCCTCAGAATTTATACTTTGCTCTGTTCTGTGTATGAAAATAGCTGCTGTACTAAAGAGAAAATCATTTATTTAAGATCAACTTGCATCAAAAAAACCCCTATTCATAAAAAAAAAATTAAAATATTCATTACTTTAAGCCATAATGACATGGAATTTTTGAGACATCTTTCAGGAATTGATCTGTGCTAATATCCACATTTAATTACATCAAAATTTCAAAAGAGATTTGGTTGCACTTAGCTACTGACATGTAAATTAATTTTTCAGCAACCATTTAAAGTCATCTAGCTGGGATGACTTCCCAGTACAAGCTTTCTTAAGCTACTGAAGTTAACAGTGTACTAGATTACAGAATGCAGTGTCTATGTGTGCCTTGTCTCAGTCAGTCCAAGTAAAATAGTATGGTATAGAATGAAATAGTGAATTATAATGATACAAATGTATCATCATGGACTTACATTCACTGTAGACCTCCCCATCAGAGTCTGTGCTCCCTGAGACTGCAAGGAGTGCCTGAGAACCAATACTATTCAAATCAACTTTTTCAATATCTGACACCATGGAATTCACCACATGCTGATCAAACAATGCTGGCCGAGCAATCTGCAAGAGAAAACAAGGTAAAATGTGGCTGTGGTTTAGCCACATCAGGCAGCTAAGCACCACATGGCCACTCAGTCACTCCCCACCCTGTCACGGAATGGGGGAGAGAATTGAAAAAGTAAGAAAGCTTGTGGGTTGAGGTAAAAACAGTTTAATAATTTTTAAAAAGAAAAAATAAAACCAATAACAATAATAAAAAAGTAAACAAACAAACAAAACCAGAGAAAAATACAGTCCAAGACAGACAAGTGATGCGAATGAAGACAACTGCTCATCAACTGACTGATGCCCAGTCAACTGCCCAAGCAGTGGTCCCCTGCCAAACTTCCCCCTAGTTTTATTGCTGATCATGATGCCATATGATATAGAAAGTCCCCATAGTTAGCTGGGACCAGCTGTCCCAGCTGTGTCCACTCCCACCAACCAGTGCACCTCCAACCTGCTCTCTGGCAGGGCAGTGTGAGAAGCCAAAAAGGCCTTGACTCTATGTAAACACTGCTCAGCAGTAGCTAAAACATCCCTGAAATATTGACAGTGTCCAGTACAAATCCAACATATAGACCCATACTAGCTACAATGAATAAAATTAACTGTATCCCAGCCAAAAGCAGGACAGACTCACACCTGGGGATCACCTTAAGTTTAATTTTACTAACATGGCTGCATTTTTTCACAGATCAGAAAAGATAATGTTTCCCTTTCATCAGACTTCTAATGCTCTTCTAATGTGCCTTCCTATCAGATCATCTTCACAGTATCACCCACGTGCTACTTTTGTCTTAATATTTGTGAAAGAGAAAACCAAGTCAGGATGAATATATGGTGCATTTATAGTCATTCATAAGGACAACCACCTCAAAGCCCAAGCTGTTAGCAGTGAGCAATGCTCAGAAGGCATTGTATCCTTCTGTATAATCTATAAAACCGTCACCTGGAGGTGATTCCTAGTTGCAGATACCTGCAGCTGGACAACACAGCCTTGGAGTCCCCAACTCCCTGTCACTCCCATGTTCCCTTTTTGCTCAAAACTCAAACAGAAATAAGCTCACTAAAGAACATCATGGACAAGACAGCAAACCTTTGCTAAGCAAGAAGATCATCTGAAATTTTCCAGTTTAGAACTAAACCAAATACACATGTATTCCACTTCATCATTTGATTGCCAAAAAATTGCAATGATGGCTGTTCATTATAACCATGGTCTTTGCTCTCTTTTCTACTACAAAAATTGGAAGTTTTGGTCAGATCTATTTATGGTCACTTCCTTCTTTCATGGTTAAAAGTACAAGATGTAAGTCTTCCATGGTTGAAGGTCAACTTTGAAAAAATAATCCATTATATCTCATGGCCAGAAAGCTACACTGAATATAACTAACAAATTTTTGATGTATAGTCTTAATCTGTTTACCTGTGCTAGGTGTAAGAATGACGTCTGTCGTTTCAGGGAGGAAACAAATCTTCTTGCAATAGGCAATTTCTTATCTGTCAGGTTTTCTGGTAGATTTTCTAAAGAGGAAACAACCCATTGTTCCCAGTTTTTCGCAAAATTCCTTATATCTGCCAGTAAACTATAAAAAAAAAAACAACAAAACATGGTTTAGAGAATCACCAATAAAAATTGTCTTGCATTAGTTTAAATATTTGGGTTTCAATCTATGACTAACTTATCTATGAATTACTCCTCAGGTATTACCGAAAGGAAACAGGAAATGACCAATCATTTAGCTAAAACTGAAAATATATTGATCTGTACCTCCTCAAGAAAAATTGTAAGCCAATTGGGACATTAAAATACTGTGTAATATTTTAAGGTTGTCCTATAGGTGTCCTCAGAGCTGACAGTATTTTGTCATACATACTCTACTGTTCTAAAAATGAGTATAAATACTGTGAGGATATAGAATTACTGCTATTTACTTGGAATATGCCTAAAAGCCAGAATGTATTGTGATTATTGTCAAATACCTACCTTTCTGGCATTTCTTGCATTGTTGCAGGGATGAGTACATCTGTAAGAACCTTCAAAAAGTTAACAGAAAATTATATCAGGCTTCCACTGGCCATTTATTCATTCATGCATTCATGTCTGTCATGCCTACTTAGATTGTAAAGTGATAAGTACAGAATTTTTTTACAGAATAAAGCCATTTAAGCTATTGGCCAGATATTTATATACCTAGATTTTTCCAGTCACTATTACATAGGAATATATGAGATATTTATATACTGATAGCTCCCATTCTTAATGTATGTCAGCATACCGGTAAAACAAGAAAAAAAACAAGACATCCTATCCCACATGTCCTCCAGTAGGGAAATCAGTAGAAGTGAGGTGCATATACACTTCGGCTTTTCTAGCATCACCAAGTCTCTGTAAAGCAGATACTCAAGCATCTCCCAAGTCTTTGAGTGCTGTTGACTCTTCTTTCTGCCAAACTGGACATGGCACTGAAAGCATTCAGAGTTCAGCCATAGTACCCTGTAGCTAAGTATGGTGTGGAACTCTTTTTGCAAAAAATGTGCCATCTGGCGTGGCCTTTGGGGAATGTTATTGTGGAGGGCAAAGTTGTTAGCCTATATCACAAAAATCTCTTTTCATTGTTAATGCAAATGTTTTGTTAACAATCCAATGTAATTCCTATTTCCTTTTGTCACTGTGCTGTCAAGAACATCTAACATGATTTTTAATAAGAAATAGTGAGAGACAAAGAAGAGGCACAATAGTAAATTTATGAACTTTTGAGAAACTGTCTTATTCAATTTATAATTTAATGCTCCTGTAGTGTTTCTTCTTCTGTCACATTAAATCTTTATCATGAATAAAGTTAATATTGAATCTATTGAGACAGCACATTTAGAGCAGGAAAGATCTCATAAATTCAAAGTACAATGTAATCACTACAAGTAAATGAGGCTTAATGGCTCATCTCCTGGGTAGTAATTATGATTCTCAATGCTAATTACCTTTACTTCCGTATGGTAACCAAAACACTTCTTCTTACTTCACAGATTGTTATGCTTCTAAGAAATACATATTTTCATCATTTCTGGATTTTCCCCCATATTTTTGGACAGTAAAGAATGACAGATTACAATAGGGCATCAGGGCTAAACAGCCCCAAGTCTCTTGCTTTGACAGGTTGGTGTTTACTATTATGCCAATAGTTATTTCTTCCCATCAATATGTGATATGAAATCTGTTAGAGAGACATCTGTATGACAGTCCTTTTCTATTTCTATGACATATCCTAGCAGAGGAGCTTAAAGTACTTTGCAGCTATTAAATAATGATCTGATCTGACTTTTGAAACGAAAAACTTAGGAAACTTTGGTGGCATTATTTATTTATTTATTTATTTATTTTTCCCCCAATGCACAATCATCTAATCCAGACCTTACAACACTCGTAAGTTTCACTTTGTTTCAACTATTTGTGTGATCATGCCATGAACTAGATCAAAGAACTCACATGGCTTAAAAGCTCTGCATACAAGTATTACTTAAAAATTTTTTTTGAACCCAAACCAGTTCACAGTGGAGCAGCTTTTCCGGTACATCTAACAGCACAGGAACAGATATGAAGTGCAGCAGGCAGGAGAGGCAGGAATATTTTAGCCCAGTATTGTTCCAACTTCATAATATGAAACCATGGCCTGACATAACCTGTGAGTAGCAGACTGGCATGTGGAATCACCTCATCCATGTGCCACAGCCTCTCTTTGCTGGTAGAAATTACAGTACTCTTTTAAGTGAAAACAAGGCTTCCATTTTCATCCAGGATTACCTTAGTCAGCCTTTTCAGTGAAGCACATGAACATTTCTTTTAGCTACATTCAAGCAAGTAGGTCAGGATTTCATTGTTAGTGTGCTACCTGTGGTTACACAGCGAGTGTGCAGCAGAGCTGAGACTGGAGTTCAGCTCTTACATGTGCCCATTTTATTTCTTTATTTCAATGATTCCCTTGCCAATTTACACAGCAGAGGTAGAAAGCAGTCATGGCATCCTGTTATTGTATGTTTTTACAGATACAAAAGCTGTAATGTGGTTGATATTATCCATGTAGCTAAATGCTTAACTTACCTTATATAGTATTGAGTCACAGACACAGAAGATGTCAATGATGATGGGATTTTCAAGCAGGGGAAGAAGATGATCAGGCATTCCTTGCCAAAAATGTAATAGGAAATGTTGAATCTAAAGGAATAGGAACCAGATTCATAGACATAAATAATGCTTTCTTGGTTCCCTGTGCATATATACCAAGAATATGTGTTCAAACAACCTTACCTCTTCAAAGTTCCCATTAATTGCATTGTCAAGGACACACTGACAGTGTGTTTTGTACATCATAATAAGAGTATCTACCTGTTTTGGAAGGAAGGAAGAAAGATAAAACTGAGTTTCTTAGCTCTCTCCTTTACCGCTATAGTGATCTAGGTTTCTGCTTTCTGTAGCTATTTAAACATACAATATAAACTATATTGCAATGCATATTCACAAGTAGGCAGTCTGTATATCCAGAAGTGATGAGGAGGGCACTCATCTCTAGTTTTATCAACATTTTTAAGTCATTATTAGTCAAGCATTATTTAAGTCAAGCATTTATGTTGTCAGAAATGTAGCATTTGAACATGTATACACTGTGAAAATGTAGGTATTAAAGTAAGGCAATAGTCAGATTATCCAGTCAGATGGTAAAGTAAATTCACCTTTCTGAAGCTAAGATTAATCCCAAAGAGCAGTGCAAGTTAATCATTAGGCTACTATAGGCGTCTATGAGTGTTCTGAAACATCATCTACTTGGACAAATGAGAAAATAGCTGCCAGTCATTTGGTCAAAGTTTAATCACTGCCTTACATGAACTGAACTTTAAAAAGCAGAACTCCCTTTCATCTCATCAGGCTACTTTATCTGAGTGGAGTGCTCTCTTATTCAAAAAAAAAAAAGGCAGTATTTTTTAAAATTTGTAGCAAATTATAAGAGAAGAAATACACTAAACTATTTTAAGAAAAGAAAAATGCTATCAAAACAATTCTTGTGGTCCTGAATCACAGAAAAGTTGTCACAGCTTGTGAACTTCTCCAGCAAAACACTATCAGATTTTGCGTGAACCTAGTACCATCTAATTGCAACAGGTTTAGCATGCAGATTTCTTTGAAAGTAGAATCTTTCTGACTTTCAGATCTGTAACTATGTATCTTTGAAAAACAATGGCAAAGTGTGAGATCTAAGAACATTTTAAAGAATTGTTTTTGAAAGGGGTTGATGGAAGTTTAAAGTTTAGGTAAGTTTTCTTCAGAAACATTAAATGCAGAAATTACCCGTCTATTTTATTGCAGAATGCTACATTTATGGACTCTTCAGAGATTTCAGGTGCAAGAAATTTCTAGGAGTTTAATGCAGGAGTCAAACCTCATGTATGGACTGTCTTCAACAGCGTACCTAAGTATCTTAGGTTCAGTAATCCTTGGTCAGATAAGATGAAGGAGGGGAAAGATGGTAAGGAAAGAAAGCAGTAAATAAGAGAATTAGAAATGAGGAAAGAGCAGCAAGGAAGGAGAGCACAGGAGATACACTGAAATTCATCTCTCTTCCCAGTCTCCTACAACTCCACAAGTCTGTCCCCAGACAGTCAGGCAAAATGCTGCTGATTAAAAAATGAAGGGGAAAAGAGCTGCAAATTTTTCTTCATCACTGGAGCAGTAAAAATCAGTTTTGTTTACAGTGCTGTGTTGGGTTTGCAAGGAACCTCAAATGTTCTTCAGATTTAAATATTATGAGACTGTTATATATAGGAGAGATGTCAATTCACTCATGGAGCAATAGCAACAGGTGGTGCACACTGCTGAGTACACCTGGGCTTTCTTTAGAAACTGTAATATTTTCAGCTAAGATGGCTCCTTTTGTTTAGCTTCTCACTACAGGAATCCTAGGCTTCACTACTTTCCTAGAAAAAAGCTTAAGAGGAAGGGCTCAAAACCAAAAAGCTTTAAAGCAACATATCTCAAAACAGTCACCATCATGACCTGCACTGGAGGCTAAATTGGAGAGTTCACAATGTCTATGAAAAGGTTTCTAGAACAGTTCAGGGATGTAGCAGCCTGTAATGTGACCAGAAACAACACAGACATAACACATGGGCAATGAGTCAAAGACATAAAACATGAGAGAGATACTTTTAACTGAACAGTTATACTTAGGATACGCAATACTAAATATTGATTTGAGGAATGATTTTAGTAATTAAAAAAAGCCCCAGATGTTCAGATTTTCAGTCTCTTTTCAAACAATGAAAGAGAGAAAAATTCATCTAATTATTTGTTGTGAATTATTTGTTCTGTTCTAATCAGAACAAAAAACTTACCTTAAATCCAAAAGTATTTGGAAAGAATACAACTCTCAGTTATTTGTTTGTTTTGCTCTCCCCGTCTTACATACCATCAGTTTGTAAAATACTGGGTCAGTTAATAGGTAAATAATTCAACCACCTTTCCAGTGGAAAGCCGGTTAATCGGTGTTAGTAAAGGTTTGCCCCCTCTATAAATCAGTCACCTCTATTTGATTATGGACATTTCTGGCTCTTTCATGTCAATACCTCAAAGGCTAAGATACGAAGAAACATTCTGTGGCAAATTTTTGATCTTAAAGTCGGAAAAGAAGCAGCTCACATTTTACCTTGTCTTTAGAAATGCACCCTTGTAGCAAAAGGTGTTGAGCACTTGGAAACTCTGGGAGGAGTGTTCCAGTTTTGGAGCTCAGAGAATATTTACGAGTAAAACCACCCTGAAACAGAAAGGAAAAAATGGAAATAGCTAATATCGATACAACTGAAACCAACAAATCATGCTAAACTTTTATATTATCTCATAAGTCTCTCTACATATCAGAATACTTCCATTCAGATAATCCTTCAAAAATATTGATGCTTATCCAGATCTGGATACCAGCTCAGGAAAGTTATTAAATATTTGTCTAGATTTAAACTCCATCAAACACAGTTTTCAGAGTGAAGTAGCATTTGAAACACATTACTTCATGGAATTCTACAAGCTTTGGATTTAATCTATGTTTAAAAGCTAAAGTAAAATGCTACTCTTCTCTACAGTGTGGACAGTGATCCTGTGATTCAATGAGACCCTAAGTTTTATTTAATATGTATCTTTCTAGTGCAAGGATCTAGAGTAGCGGAGATATTACTGTTCTCCCCTGCTCTCTTCCTGCTCTGATAGCAGAGCAATCATGATTTCAGCTATTTTACTATGCCAACTGTTTTTTTAGTTTATCATAAAGTTTGGTAATAGTTAATGGTGTTGTGGATGTGATGGTATATATGATCTGTGGATACTTCTGTACCATGTATTTATTATATAGCTTTCTGTGATTGTGGCAGACTTGACATGAAGTCCCAGTTTTACATCGCAGGAAGAATATTCCCATTCTCAGTAAGATATTCCCATTTAGTGTTTTCCACTTTGTTGGGACATGGTCAATGTTGACCCGGACACAAGATAAATTCCTCCTGAATTATGCTAAATTCTGCTGATCTGAGAGTTTCTTTCTGTTCTTAGATTTCACGTATTAAGTCTCCTTAGCTTGTGATATCTAAAATATTGTAGATGCATCTTGTTCTACTTACAGACTGAGAACAGATCTTGAGTACATCTTGTAGTAATATAGGGTAATTATGTTTATACTTATAATGCACACCTTATTAGGCCTATTAAGCTCCTAAATGCTATAATTAAGGTGAAACCCTCATCCTCAAGAGAAGCAATACAATCTGTATTATGATTCTGTCCTTACTGACTGAACTGTACTTATTCTCACAGGATTGCATTCAAATCTAAAGACTGTTTGGCTGAAACCCTTTGTTCCATTTTAGCCTAACCAGTCCTTACATCAAGTCAGTGTACAGAGCCACAAGCTAGCCTTCTGCATATTCCTGTGGTAAATCCATTACTTCTGCTTCGATTCCCTCTGTCCTAATGGATGAAATTTATGATCATGCAACAGGCTTTTGAATGGAACTTGAAGTGACCATTTCCTACCTCTTGGCATACAGTCAGATTTTTCTAAAGTGGGAATAGAGGTTACAGAGTGCAACATACAGTGTAAAAGTGTGCCAAGGGGACTACATATCTATAAATGTTGACTCATTAATTGGAGGCCATTTTCAAGTGAAATTCTCTCAAATACTGAATTCAGAAAACTATAGCTGTAACTGACTTATTCAACATACATATAGCCCTATTTTTAGAGGGAGATATGTCTGCCAAAACAGACAGCAAGAAACAAAAGTATACACTATGTAAATGAATTTTTATCTATGCTATCTACTATGCAAACACATATAAAGCTCTAAGTCAAAGAAATTGTAGAAATTTAGAAACCTTAGTACCTCTCTGTGTCAATACTTTTGGTGTTATAATCGTCTATCAATATAAGGAGGTTCTTTTGGGGTTTCTTTTATAACAGGAGTAGTCTTAGTGATTTTATTATGCAATTACCCATGAAATATATTAAAAGCTCTGATTAAAAGGGATTTGCTTATTTAAAAGAAGTAGTGATTGTGGTGGGAGGTTTAAGAGAAGATAGTATGCAATGTTTTTTACCTTGCTAATGGACTTATATATGACTGTGCCTCAGTTCTAGGCTTAATATTTTAACCTGCTGCCACTTGCCCTTTCAATTTAAGGCCATCTGTTTCTAATGGCCATTTAACATTAAGATAATGACAGTAATATTATCTGCCTAATTAACCATACAGACTCTAATGGTGCACTAACTGGTTTAGATAAAAGAATTTGCTGATATCTCCCCCTACAGAGAGAATACTAGAAAATGCGATAAAACATACCAGAAGTAAACAGTGTCCCTGGCACTCAATAAGTATTCATTCAAATGCCATTTACTCATTATATTTAGACAATCAGTGCTTCAACATCTTTTCAATGTCTTTATGTTCCTACTGGGAATTAGACCTTATGTAATCATTGTAAATCTTTCTGGAATACCTGATTGCATGTACTTTCAAGCAAATGAGTAAGGATATATCTATTACCTGTTCATATTAATGGAAAGTATGATGCCAAATTTTCCATAGGCTGAAATCATTGTAGTTCAGTTTTGACTATGAAAGACCTGTTTCTTTTAAGAACTGTCTAAATAATTTCAGACAACACAGAGATAGACAATCAAAAACTCATACTGATGTGCCTTTTCTCACATATCTCTACCACATCATCTGTGAACATTTTTTCTGGGAGAACAAGGGAACTTTGGGGTAGAAACAAGACAGATTTGTGGGACTTTGAATTACAAGGCAAACTGGGAATGCCACATCAGAGATGGAAGTAAATATGCATTCATTTATGCCAAGGGAACTAGATATATTCCGTCCCAAAACTGAACAAATGAATGCTGCAGTAGTGCTTATGAATTTGTTGGGAACATCCCATGGCATAGCAGTATTTGTATTTGATAAGATAGCTGATTATCTGAACAGGGAAATTGCAGCAAATCTAATCTATCTGAACCTCACTAAAATGCTCGATGTGGTGTCACCATGGGAAATGATTACTTACACTGGTGAGAGTGGGGATTAGTAAAAGAATGTAAAAATGTTTAAGAAGCTGACTCCAGCTGAAAGGCTAACAAGTTGTGTTGACAGGGAAACTACTGGGTTGAAAAGAGACTGAAGGGAAGATTCTCAAAGTTCAAACTTGGGGCTGATCTCACTGAACATTTCATAGATTAAACTGGTTGACATGAGCTAATGAAATCATCAACAGAGGAAGATCAAGAGGTCATGTAGAAAGATCTGGATGGCTTTGAGATAATTGTAATAAAGGGGATGAAAATCAATAGAGCAAAACTACACTCTCAGGGACCAATAAGAATGTCTGCTATTAGCTAGGAGTTGCTTCTCTGGAAATGAAAAAGGTGAAAGTCTTGCTGTGTATCAGTTGATCACAAAAGGCGTATCTAGTCTAGTAAATTAAATGGTGTCAGGAAACATTCCCAGGCAATACTGGAACAGTATTATTCAGAATGGTCTCTGGCATTCTTTTGGCCCATGCCAGTTAGCAGCATCCCAAACACTTTCTGGTCATACTTCAACAGGTACTGCATGTTAGGGATGTTTCTCTGTGGCAATGTGGCTGAGATGTGCGTATGTTCTTTTGCAGGTTCAGGAGTTTAATAATATGGATGCAGGATATTCCATGCCAGCTGAACTCAGTGTCAAAGAAAAATAATAGGATCAACCATTAACCCTTATTGCACAATAATACATAATTTTCTGGTATAAATATGACCATAATGACAATGGCTATACCATAGCATAGAGTTGTGAAAATGTAGACTACTTTGGGAGAACAAAAACCAGCAAAACCAGATTCTGTTCTAGGGGTCAGCAGAAGGGATATTTCCAACAGAAATCGCAAATATGCCATTTACAAGGCTTTATGCTTTTTTTACTCCAAAGATACTCAAATCAGAACAAGTATGGTGAAAGCTCAAAAGGCTGATCAGAAATTACTAAAAGCTGCTGTTTGTTCCATCCAACAAGCAAAAGCAGCAAAAAGACATATCACAACACAATGTCATGAAGAGCAAAAAGTAGAGAAAGACAATCCTGATCAGAAGGCAAAAATTTCAGTTTATGAAAAAAAAAGCTTTCTATTTGGCTTCAAGTCAGACAAATGAGATTCTGAAAAAGTCCTCCGGCAAAGGTAATATATACAAAAAATTAAGTAAGAACTTGATCCTTTACTTAAAACATCTATGGTTATGGGGAGTTGGATTGCCATGGGAACCCTAGAAGGTGTCTTCCAATCTTATATTTCTTTGAATATTTAGAGGAACAAATACTCAGCATCATCAAAAAAGATTATGCAGTCTAATGTGTAATGAAAAATACTGTCGCAATTTTAAAAGAAATTAATGTGAAGAAAATCACAGGTCACTTCATATTTGGATTACAACAGAAGTAAAAGGAAACAGGCTACAGCACTTACCTCATTTTTTAGCTTGCTTCCAGAAAACCTTTGAAAATAAACACATTCAGTTATTTTTTTGCAGAGATGAGGTGCATATAGGTGTATATATATATATATATAAAAATAATAGATCTGTTAGAAAAATTATCACATTTTTCCAAATGTAACTCTAGTAAAAGTCATGGTTTTTTCCTTAATTTCTTCCACTGATTTGCAAATGCCTGAGGATATCTGGAAACCTACTGATGTCTTATAAAACATGAAGCTTCAGACCATTGACTAAACAGTAAAGTATAAAACCCAGTTTCAGCTTTTTGTTTGGATCTTTGCAACTTCACAAACAGCAAAAGGATAGCATAGATGCAAGTCCATAAGGTTTTTATGAGGAAATAAATACAGGTTTTGATAGAGCTAAGTAAATTCAGAGCAGAAAAAGTATTTATAGAATTTACAGTTCTTGGGAAAATTAGGAAATCATGGTGATTTCCTATTCTTTCTCACCGCAGTACTATTTTGATAAAATTCATTTCTGAGATCAAAGATTTGTTAATGGGAAAAAATATGTTGCAGTATGGTGAATGTCCTATCCAGAGATTCTCAGTGAAGTCATTGGACTATCAGACTACCCTTCCGTGCAGAAATCATAAAGCACATGTTTTAAATTATAACTACTAAAGTAGAGAGAATGTGTAATAACAGCGATTCTAGTGGATCAGTATAATGATAAATGTTGTTTGACTATTTTTATTTCCTGTATCACTAGCTGCCAACTGATAAGATACTGTGGGCAACATGGAGTCTTATAATTATTAGGGGCAGTATTGTGGTTTCCTGCTGTTATGATGCTCTGCTGGCAGGACAGAAAACCAGAGGCTGAATAGTTGTGGAATTCCTCCTGCCCGGGCCAAACACAGGTGCCTAACAATTCCCACCACATGATGATCCAGCATATGTTACCTACAGCATTCCCTTGCCTGTTGATAGATAAGTATAAATGAAGGCATTACTCAGCTGATTACAACATAGATCTAATTAACTTCCTAGCTAGATATATTTGTTATGGGCTCTGGATTTCTGCATGTTCAGCAAAATGTACACAGAATGTACAGCAAAAATGTGAGGCAGCACCTGCTAGCAGTGCTCTTCCAGAGCCTTAATTGCTAGCTAAAGCTACCCTTCACGCAGTGCTGTGGATACAAACCATTTTTGGTGTTAGGTGTGCTCCTTTCACTGTGCAAGGCTTGCTATTTAGGAGAATCAGGAGGTCAAATTTACAATTTAAAGATTCAGGCACTGCAACCTTGCATGTAAGGACTACTGTACTCAGCTCAGTTACCTAAATATTAATACATGAATGCCAATTAAGTTTGAAATTGCAGTGTAGAGGCCTATATTTAGGCAACTAAATTGAAGCCCATTGTCCCATCTAATCTCTGGTCAAGCTGCCAGCTGACATGCAAACCTTGTGGTAAAGGCCTCCATATGTCTATATTTGTGCATGGGCATGATGTGATCTGACATCATTATCAACCCATATATTTTTCCTGCCTATTTTTGACCCAGGAACCATTTTTATAGCTCACCTAGAAGAGATATCAGGCAAGGGACAGATTTTATGGATCACTATATGTAGCAGCCAGCAACTGGGAGACTCAGCTATGAATCCCTGCACTGCCTGACTCTTTCCCTATCCAGAAGCTTGTTCTTAACCCCAGGGTACTGCCTTATTCTGTTCACACAGAAAAATCTAACCACAGTTGTGGTCCAGATGGTACAAAATGAGCATTTGAGCTTCTGTTCTAAATCAGCTAGGGAGGCAATTAGACTGCCAGAACCTGAAAATTCAGCATCTCATACAGGGCAGCACAGGTCCTAACGCAAAGAAAATGTTCCTAAGTACTGAATCTCATGAGTATTCCTGAAAATCTTAGAGAGTATCTATGCCATCTTTATGTGTGTGTATGCTGTCAGAAATCCAGCTGTGGGGAACTTTGCACGACCTCGACTTTCTTTGCATTCAGTGCTGCTAGATTGTGCAAAGACAGAGCTTTACATGAACAGGCACTGCCTGACATAAAGCTGAGGAATAAGAGTTATTATATTCCCTTGAATGAAATTAACTGTCTTTTAGTCAATTAGATAAACAGGTTGTTTGAAATAATTCTGTATTATGAAAGAATAATGCACTGTGTACCAGCAACACCTCCGCAGCTCTGGATAAATACTGGATAAGGAAATAGCATATTTGAATCTCTTGCACCCTAAGTCCTGAAGTGGAGAGAGCCCTCCTTTTAAGCATCATTGGAAACATTACCCTCAATTTTTACAACTGTCCTATTGTTTGGAAAAGGTCTCTTTGAATATAACCTAAATCTGCCACCAGCTGAATTTTCTATGTGTGATTATAAACTCATTTATTCCTTTCCTTTCTTAGAGTCCCACTTATACAGGTATACTGCCATAGACAATGAAAGCCATCATTCAAGCCATATGTGAACAGAGACATTTGTTTTACGAACTATTAATCTTTGGCAAACCAACAGGCAGCTATCGTAAAGTATTGATCCTACTAGCTGTCCCTTAAATAAATATAATTAGAGCTTCCTGGGTTAGGTTTAAACTGATATTAGCCAGTCAAAGGACCTGTAAATATTAATCTACACAGACCCCTCCCTCCTGCCCCACAGGTGCCAGCTTCACACCATTCTCTAGACGTTTCATAATGGAAAGCTGTCCTGGGGAAAGAACTCACAGGGTGACACACAAGCAAACAAAATGAGACAAGTGCCCTGGAAATGGGATTTTTCTGCCTCATACAAACTTGAACAAACGCTCCTCTGTCATAAGTTGATGCAGCTCTACACTGACTGTGGTGGGGTCAGATTGGAAGACACTAGCAAAATATCTGAAACAACATCTTAAAACAAACACTGAGATAAGCAGCAATACTAGTTCTGGTAGAAACAAAAAGTAGAGTCCTACAAGTACCTAATAACGGAAGGTTATAGTTAGACCTTCACTGACTAGGTCTCAGAAGTTATGTTATTGTACCTGGTTAAGCCTTTTCCAGAATACACAGAATGGTAGTATGCGCTGCTTTCTTTAATGCCAATTCCATAATAGTGGTACCTGTGGAGAAAAAAAAAAGAGGAGTGTTTATGAGTGACATGTCAAGTAAAGCAAGTGGTCTAATTGATTTTAAATCCTTTATGAAAACTTTTCTAAACTGTGTCTAACAATTCCTTCCACTGACATGGAATACAATCTGGTCTCATAGAAAACATTATTGTCATGATTTTATCAAAAATTCAAGGATAGGGTCTTCTTTAAATTTAAAATACTTTCTCTCTTACAAAAATGTAGCTGGAACAGAAAATACAGAAACATGTTACATCTGTTTTCTCTAATATGCATTCTGTTTCATTTGACTTCATTTGTTGAAAGGGTGCTGGGTTTGATCTACCAGGTTTATTTTATCTATCTTACCACTGCTTTATTTAGACAGCCTCTCAGAGTACTTCTCAGTTGAAAATAGCTTGTCAGTGTACCCTACAGCTTAGTGTTCAGCCTCCTAGACTAAAAATGCTAACATGTCATTCATTCACTCTTCTGTCACGTTGTAGGCCAACTAATTCTGAATTATTTAGCCATTTAAGCAGTTCTTAACCACATTTGTCTCCCTTGCTGCTCTCCTGGAGATTACTGCTCCCAAATAGAGCTTGCAGAAGGAAACATGCCTATTGCTCAGGCTTTGCAGTGCTATGCCCAACACCTTAATCAAAGACAGCAAAGGTGCTAAAGAGGGGGTGTTGGTGCTGAGAAATCTGGCTGTGCAGTGGATACTTACTGCTTTCCACTGACTCTGCTACAAAATAAGTGACCTTCTGGAGAAGGGCAGGGGAGCAAGCTGGGGGCAGCTCTTTCCTTACTGGTCATAGCAAAGTTTGCTTGAGTTCATCTATCAAAGGTGATAGCCCCTGTCTTGTAGATTTAAAAACTGATTATGTTAAATGAAATTTGTCTAAGAATGTTATGGATAGTATACTCAGGTTCAACTGTTTTTTACTAAAATTAGCTTGAAAATGCTACAGCAGCTGGTTTAACCGAGCTACTTTGAAGTAACACTTGCAATTTGAGTACATTGTGTGTAAATCAAAATTAACTCAGAGGTACACTGCAACACATTGCACTGATTTCACTGAAACTTCTCAAAAGCTTGAAGAAATGGATTTTTAAGACACAAAGACCCAGCAAATAGTTCATAAAACACATTAACAAAAGTGTTTATCTCATTTCTGCTGTTCCTGGTGATGTTCATTAAAAAAAAATCACAGTATTTTGTTTGTTCTTGCATGGGACTATCACAGGTAAGAACTAAATCCTCAAGTGCTTTATATTTACAAATCTGATTAAAGGCATTAGATGTAAATTATAGTTAAGAAAATATTCATTAGGATGATATATTTACCTAGCCTAGGTAGCTTTGAAAATCAGCTGAAATATTCTGTTACTGGACAGTCTGTTGTGTGAGTTCAGGATTTTACAGCCAAAAACATGATGAAAAGTGGCTGTTGTTAAACATCATCACTTTTAGTGTTTTCCTGAAACTGATGAGTCTACATAACACTGCTATATCACTGTGGCACCTGTCAACCCCTAGGAAAGCCAAAAGTTTCTCCCCTCTTTATTCACTTTTAGTTTTCTTGCCCTCATTTTTCTGAGGGATGATGATGTGATGAACTATTTTTAAATACCTGTTAACATAAAAGCTCAGACATAGGACCATCTACTCATAACAGTTCTCTTTTTCTCTGTTAAAGTCAGGCTGATCAAACTGACACCTCAGTGTGGTTTAGGATGCCAATGGAACCTTTCATTAAATGTTACAGTACTAAATGGTTGTCCTCCAGCTCACATGTTGTGTCACCTATGTTGTGAGATAAAGTCCTGAAGATTTTCATCCATCATTTTTGGTTTAGGAGTATTAAACTTACAGACTTGGGCTAAAGACCTGGATATGGAAATTCCTAATATTTGACAGAGTTCTGACACAAATGCATTTTTTTCTTCTTTCATGAAAATTAAGTAATTTTAGATGTGACACAAGAGGTATTGAAAATATACCTGTATGGGTTCCTTGAAATAACAGCATTTACTTAGTCTTTACATTGTAAAGGTTGTCCACTGAACAGAATGGAAAAAAAATAGAGCTGTGACCACTTCTTTAACAATGTTATCTGCACATTTTTCATTGGCAGTGTAAGCAAGCAGTTGCCTACATCTCCTTCCAGTAGCTTAAATCTCCCAGTTTCAATCACATGCCATTTTTTAAATTCTAAAAATAAAACTTTACACTTTCACCACAAATTTAACATTCCCTCCCTGGAGTGGTCCAGAGGCAAGGAAAATCATTACTTCCTTACAAAGTTAGGATTCAATATCTAGATTATTCAACATCTAATTCAATATTAATATATTTGGGTTAGAAACAGGAACTATCATGCGATTTAGATTCTCAGGTATCCAGTGGGAGGCAATATACTTATTCCTGCTGGATTGCCCCAAAACATCAAAATTTATCATTGAAACATTTTGTTATGTATAGATATTTTCCATACATATTCTGTGTGTATTAAAGGCACAACACTTGTCATTCTGACTTTCTTCAGTGATTTCTATAGCTGAATTTTTAGTACTACAAAATACAGTTGTCTGGTCATGACACAGAAACGATTAAAAATAATATAATCTTACTGTTCACTCTCTGTCTGGCATACTTCATAGAGTAATAGGGTATGAAGATAATTATTCTCTTACAAGCCAAAGTCATTAATTGAATAGATTATTTTGGGCTCCCTATTGAGAGTAGTATATCAAACCCAGACACACTGATAATATCTTTAACCTACATCTTCAAATGCCTTCTGTCTCTTTATGAGCATATTTTTATGTGTATGTACAGTTTATCTGTATTTTATTATTTACATTTCTATTGTATAATTAATAAAATTTAACCAGTCATCATAAGGAAGTTACTTTCAATTTTTGAAACAAACATTTTATAAAACAAGTTGAACTGCTTTTCTCTTTTTATTTCAGTGGTTTGTTGTAACATATGTTCCTATGCTACTTGTAGTCCTGATTTTAGCATACACTGACACAAATGTAGCTGATAAGGAAATGATAGGCTTAAGCTGTTCAGGGACTTGCAATAACTTGTTATCACAGGGCCAGCTGCCATATCAGTTTTATTAACCCACTAAATCACTCCTAATAAATAAGATAATAGTTTTCAGACATGATGGATAAAAGCTAAGATTCATCATTGATCAAAGTCTACAAGGAAATTAAATTGTAACTTGAGCTCAAACAGTCTTCTGTGCTTATGGATTAAGCAGTTTGTACATTTTCCCAAATAGCTGCTTGTAATTCATGTACCATGAAGGTTATAACTGAGTTCTATCAGTTATCACAGTATGTTCAACATTACCTATGCAAAAAAGTGGATTCAGGACCTGCTGCACAGAGAACTGTTATTCATGAAATTCTCATCTAAGAGAGAAGTTTGCAGTATTTATGGTACTGGGCCTTCTTTCACTGAGTGGGAATATAGAAAATTTCCTTTACGTTGAACAGTATAGAGTGATTGGCATAGGCATGAGAGATGAATGAACTTTGTTAACAAAATTGTGTCCAATGTGTTGTACTTCTTGGCCGAATATTTAAATGAGTGTTTTATTATTGACACTAAATGGGTTGTTGGATTTAAACACAGAGGAAAAGAGGCTCTGACTTGAATTCTAGGAATCATTAGACCCAGCTTTAAGTCTGTCCTTTGTCCAGTACTGGAGATGACAAGTGCTGCTTGGGATCACAGGAGGAGCTAAAAATTGTGTATCTCACACCTTAAAACAGCAACCGGATTCCACACATTAGAGCAAGAGCTCTTTCTCAAATCCAGTTCATGCTCATGAGAATGTTAGAGAGAGCTTGGCCTTGTTTCAGTATGGGAGAAAAACAATTTCTCTCACTTTCAAGATGATGGAAAAGGGAGCTGATTTTCTTTGCTTTCTCCTAGTCACAGCCAGGCTCTATCAACAGGTTTCTGTGTATGCATGCAATGTCCAGTAAGGTACCTTTTTCCTGGGGAATTTTCTTTGCAATATAAGAACAATGATTCCATTGGAGGAGAATTGTCTCTTTCCTTTCATGCTTTTGCAGCATCTGACTCAGTAGAGTCCTGGACAATGATCAGAGTTGCTAGGCAACACCGCCAAATAAAACATCACTGTTAGGAATAGTTAGTACTAATACTGCTCCTACTAGTATTATATGGTAATAATGATAGCAATGACAGAAATAATACAATGTCACTGTACTATCATGCTTTAAAAAATATCATTTAACTGCTAGTAAGAACTCTCTTACCAGTCTCAGTAACCCAGAAACAGCTTATAACATTTAGAGTCTGTGTGACATGAAAACAGGGTGACTAGCAATTTCCCAAAACTGATGATCAGTCCTTTAACTTGCTTATCAATTTAATGGAAATACTTCTGTAAATGATATTTGTGTGACAAACTGCTACCTGGCGAAATTAGAAATTAATTTGCTCCTCAGTAAGTTTGTGGTTCTGAGGAGGATATGGTCCACAACACCAGGCGCAGAAAAATAGTCAGAGATCACTGAACTGATAGAGGGTAGGTTTAGATTAGATATTAGGAAGAAATTCTTTACTGTGAGGGTGGTGAAGCACTGGCACAGGTTGCTCAGAGCAGTTGTGGATGCCCCATCCCCGGAAGTGTTCAAAGCCAGTTTGGATGGGGCTTTGAGCAACCTGGTGTAGTGGAAGGTGTCCTGGTCTGTGGCAGTGGGTTGAAACTAGCTGGTCTTTAAGGTCCCTTCCAACACAAACCATTTTACTATTCTATGCCTCTATGATTCTATGATTTATACTGCCACTTCTCTATGACTACTTGCTGTTGTATTCAGTTTCTGAACTGGAGATATTGTCATTTATGCCTTTTGTGAGGATCTTTTTAACACAGCAAGATCAATGTAAATGCATCTTAGTGGAAATGAGAACTGCAGAGGAAAAGTCTCTAACGAAAACTCTGATAAAAAAAATAAGGAGAAACAAGTGCCAGATGTTCAAACAAAACCAGCAGATGCCTCATCCCTTTGAGGAAATTGTTCAAGAACAGTTAATCCATATGATCTGGCACATAATACCAACAAGGTAAGTAGGTATATGGAATCTGCCGAAGAAATGTTGGGCATGAGTTATATCTATACTAACATTTTTAAATGTCTTAGAGAAAAGTGGAATATAGTGACACATGTCCCCAAACAATTAATTTTTGTAGCTAGATACCCCTTTGAAACATACTCATTTGCTTAATATAAGTTGAATTACTGTGCTTAAATTATGCAGACACATGATACATTTTGGAAGTTTAGCTACTGATTGGGTCTTGTTTATCAATCCATTAGATATGTCAGAACAAATATATAATGAGAATGTGGGAGACTTCTTCCTATATTATCTCATTCATTATAGTTTATAAGTTGTTCTCCAAATCTGTTGATTATGAACCTGAGCAAGAATTCACCAAGGCACTGATGAATTAGTAGTTGTCAAACAGTCCTGTACAGATTAGCAGCAAATGTCTATCTGTAAAGCTCTGTCTACATCCATAGCTTAAGTTCACCACAGCAGACAATACAGAAATCCCTCTTTTCCCCAATAAAGAAGCTTTCTAATAGTTGCTCTCCTCAAAACCCCTCTATTCAGCACCTATAGGTCATCTACAAAAAAAGAAATTAACTTTAGTTCCAGTTTCCCTCTGTACAATGCAGACTGTGTACCATCTCTTAAAAAAGATCAATGGATTACAAATTTGTAACTCTGTGATAGAAACTATACAAGAACTGTCCTCTGTCAAAAAAAAAAAAGAGAGAAAAAAAAGAAAAGAAAATAATAATGTTCTATACAGGCTTTGTTTCCTTTGGATTTTACTTTCATTAATGGTTATTTAAAATAAACACTTAAGGCATACTCAAGAAATAGAATGTCTTGGTAAAAATTTGGAATTTATATTCTTCCCCACTTTCCTTTTTTTCTGCAACAAAACCTAAAATCCACAAATGACATCTCACATGCATTCTTCAGCAAAACTAAGGTGGAATCAAGTTGCTATTTCTTATATTTGTACGGCAGAAGAAAATGAAGTATAACATGTAACAACCCCAAGAATTATGAAAGTAAAAAATGTTTCTTTCAGACATTTCTAGTATATTGCAAAGCACTTAGGAAAACCAGACTTGTAGGGTTTTTTTCTTTTCAGTCTCTGTTTGCTTTGAGTTATGCTTATAAACTACTGAAAGACCTGAGTAACTTTGTCTTTCAAGGCTAAGTAGTTCAAAATTAAGAGTTTTCCCAAACATACAATGTCTGAGTTTCCTCTATTACTACTTTTGTTCCGGTTTTCTATCTTATTCATTAGCAGAATGGATGTAAGGGAATACGTTTGTTGCCACTGTTCACAACAGTTTTACACTAACATTGTTATGGACAAAAACACAGTGCCAGAACCAGAACTAATAAACATTTCACCATAGGTGATATAGGATCATCTGTGATCTATTCCTACAACCTAATGTTCCACAGATCAAATATACAAATGAATTGGATTTATGAAATGACTGCATTATAGGTTGTGTGCTTTTTAGAGTTTTGTAAGATACCCACAACAAAGAGCAGACATATACCTTCTTCTCAATTTAAAACAACATTTTTTTGTAGTGTATTTAAGTGAATCCATATTGTTACATACAGAACACAATGGAAGTTTTTATGCTTGCAAAATGGAAATAAAATCTATTTATAGAAAGATGAGCAACTGTAAAAAAGATATATGTATTATATAATGCTTTTTATATCTAACATTTTGACATATATTTTCAATAAATGCAAGAATCTATAAATACGATAACAAGATTTAGAAACTTAGTTTAATTTTAGAAATTATACCCACAGCAATGTTTTAAATTCAAACTTTCGAGTTTGAATTTAAGTGTCAGTTTAATGTGCATGAAATGTATCAATTGCAGTGTATAATCTGAATAATTAGTATTTACACAAATTAATATTTATTAAAGAGACATGGAAATACATGTCATTCCTAAAATGTGTTCTATAAGTGAATACACAGGTAATTGTAGCTTACTTTGAATGGCCCCTTGTTCCAAGCCGCCTTGTGGTAAGGAGAGGGAATTTCTGGCGAATGGTCTAAAGAAAAAATAACTTTATTAATTTTTAACACTGATATACTTTCTTAGCAATCTGCTCATAGAAAAATTTTAGTGTAAATATATGATCTAAGGTTGTTCATGAATAAATATTTGTGACATATATGGCACAACATAAATGATTAAGCATGTTTCACACTTCAGGATTTCTTCCACGCTCATCCATCTTGCTGTGTATCTGCAGTCTTGCCACCTTTTCTCCCTTTCTGTTTTCAATTTTACATTTTAAAATCTAGGCTTCTTCACCATGATCCTGTTTCATTCAAGTTCCTAAAATGCAACTTTATCTTTTGCTTCAGAGATGTAAACAAAACCAGGGAAAATTCTGCCCTCTAGCTATTCTGTCTTCAAAGAGAAACAACTAGAAATACATTGATTTTTATTTGAAAAGTGTGGTCTGAAAAATTAATTCAGTACTAGAAGTAGATCCAATAGATACATCTAATAGGTCACTGTCAAAACAATGTTTAAATGAAAAGCTATTGTCTTTCTTATTTGTACTGAAACCGTGTAATAAAAATTAGACATACAATTTCTCAATATATCCAGTTCAAGAGGAAAATATACAAAGCGAACATTTTATAAACTGGATTTTAAATCCATTATTATCATTCAATTAAATTAATGCAATTTGCTATGTATAAACCATTACTAGATCACTAGTGTTTAAAAAAAGATGATCCTTGAAGCATTTTTGGTTTCCTGTTTCACTAAATACTCAGGATTTAATTTGGAGAGTTCATATATCCCTTTCATTAAATTATTTCAGGATTAATTGAAGGGAAGGGCAGAAATTGTGGAATCGACAATTTTTCATTCAGGAGCTCTTTGTGTTATTAATTTTTATTCCCCTTCTAGTATTGCTTCTAGTGTCACATCTCACTTTACATTGCCTTCAGTGTAATTATGTGTCTCCCATGTCCAATTTGTTTTTGCAGAAAGAACCTATCACTGTCATCAACAAAAAGGAAAAAAAAAAAAGGCACTCAGAGAGGAAGCCTTTTTTTTTTAAAGAATAACAATAAATAAAAGGTAATTTCAGTTTCAGTCTCCAAAAGGTGATGTTATGAAACCCCACTGAGACAGTGTATTTGTAGTTAGTCTGATTCCATGTACATTAGCAGTAGAAAACATGTGAATTTCAGAGGAATTTTGACATAAGTGTATTAGATTGTGATTCTGTCAAACGATTAATCTAACAAATTATGAAGGCATTTACTTGTTACCTTCCCAAAAGTTGCAGCACAAGCAGGTTCCAGCTTCTCTTTTCTGCAGAAGTCCAAATAATGTGCATAAAGGATGCATCTTGGTAAACAAACTCCTTCGCAGACAATGTAGTTTTCTTCCAGCCTGTGTAGAGAAAGAAACTGTCAGAGTAAGATGCAACATGCAGTTTCTCCTGATTGTATTTTCCATTTTTTGGTACTGTTGTCATTTTTTTGTTGTTCTTTTTTTAATTTTACTGAAGAATTCCATCACAGCACACAGATAAGTTTCATGGTGAACAACACAGAACTACAGACTGACTCCACACTTGGTGCTTAGGTTAGTTGCAGAATATGAAAAACCTGGAGCCAGGTCCCTTTTCTTCATGAATGTCTTTCAATGTCTGGACTTTTTTGCTTTATATGAATAATTAAATTATCATCAACTAGGAGCCAGCCTTAGTCTGAAAATAAGAGCACTAACTAGACTATGCAAGACCTAGGTTTAAGTCTGTCCATTGAAAGGACTTAAGAGCAGGGATCTGGACTTGCATTTTCTGTCCCACTGTATCCTTAACACTTGAGCTAATGTCTCTTTTCTTCCTCCTTTTGGTTTCTAATTTCCACTCTGGACCTGAAAACTGCTTCTTGACCAAACCACACTGAAAAATCAAAGAACAGGCTTTTTTGAAGGAGGTGCATTTTTATGTAGCTTCCCAATAATTTACAGAATGCAAGTGTCAAGTAATGGTCATTAAAGTAAACTTTTAAAAACCTAAGTAAAAACCTGGCTGTCTTCACATGAATGGAACCCTTGGGTATTTCACTGCTGTCCTGTTGGCTTCTTTCTTTATCATTTTACATTATTTCTCAAATTACACAAATCTGTAAGAAAACACTGTACAGTAAACACTGCATACTGAATAATTTTGAACTGATTCACCAGACTTAACTATTTACGCTTAGAACTCAGATGTAAAATAGACTAAGAAACTGAATAATTTAGATTAGTCTAATTTTTCAGTTAGAAGGAAAAAAAAAATCTTTATTTACAGTCTGCATGTGCTAATTAAGTCCCCATTTAATTCAACAGCACTCCTCCCTAATTTCAAGTGCACTTTAATAGAAATGTTTATCAATTACTGTCTGCAGAATTTGACCTCTTATTTGGTTAACGTTTTTCCCCAGATAAAATGAAGCAAAGTTAGGGCTTCCATGGGTAGTAGAATAAAACGTAAAAGAAATACATTATAAGACAGTCAAAATCTGTCATATAGCCTTAAAGGAAAATTAAAACAGCCATTCACATATGTAATCCTTGAATAGTGTTTCATTTCTACGTTTTGTTGATACATTTCATCCGCAGCCATGTACTGTGAGAATCCGACAGAGACTTCTGTTAGCTGACAAACCTCTGATAATTTAAAAAATCAGAAATTTGGGGATGTATGTACTTATTCGTAGGGAAGGCTGATACGAAAAAAAATATAATAAACCAAAACAAACCCAACCCCCAAAGCCAACTAACCAAACACCCCACAAATGACAAATATTTCTAAAATAACTGTGAGATGTCACCCTCTTTGCCGGATCAGCTGTTAGAGAAAGGTCCCTTTGATTCTGACGGCTCGGTGCTGAAGCCGCGGGGTCCCCGCCGAGCGGCCGGGCCCGGGGCCAGAGCCGGCCCAGGGGCCGGGGCGGGCAGCAGGGGCTGGCCGCCGGGGCCCTACCATTGCAGGGTGAGCTGCGTCTGCTTCTTCTTGTCCTTCATGATCTGCGTGATGCTCTTCTTCGCAGACGGGCTCTGGTCGGCGGCTGTCAGCGCGCCGTCGCGAGGATCCGCATCCTCTTCTTCCGAGGAGAGAGCTTCGCTGCTGAGGTGTGTTTCTGAGTGCCAGGGCCGACAAGAAGAGAAACCCGAGGGCATCGTTACGGTCCGGCCACACGCCACCCCCTCCCGCCCGCCGCCCTGCCCGCCGCTGGCCGAGGGGACGGGCCCGGCAGCGCCCCCCGCCAGACCCCGAGCTCCACGGCCCGGCTGCCGCACCCGCCCTGCCCGCGGGCTGAGCTGGGGACGCTGCCAGCACCCGCCTCTTACCTGCCTTGATGCCGGCGGGCAGCGCCGGCCCCGACAGCCCCTCTTGGGCGCAGGGCAGCAAGCCGCGCCCCAGCAGCCCCCCGTAGCACTCCTCCTGCCCGTCGGTGGGCACCGCCTGCTCGGCTGGGAGGTGCAGGAAGGCGTCCTCCTGCTCCGGCCCCTTGGCCATGCTCCTCACCGGGCCCTGCTCTGCCCCATGGGCGGCAGGAGGAGACGGGGCAGAGGGCGCGGTGGCGGCAGTGGCCTCAGGGCGCGGGGGGCGTCGGCTGCGGCATGGGCTGGGGCTCTGTCGCCTCGGCGGGACACGGTGTCAGCCGAGAACCGACGCGAAGGGGAGGAGAAGCGATGCGGGGGCGGCGGCGGGGGACAGGTGTGCCCTACGGCGCCTTCCAGGGAGGTTGCATCGCTCCCCTGCGGGCAGAGACGGCCGCGCCCGCAGAGGGGGCTCCGCCTTGGACGGGTTCCCGGAGGTGGCTGTCGGGAGGCAGCGGGGAGTTGTCTCCGTCCCTGCCTCACGCCTCACCTCCCGCCGCGGTGCTCAGTCAGGCCAGAAGGGGACAGGGCACGGCTGAAGGCCCGGGAGGTTCAGGGGAGCCGGCTAGGAGCGGATCTGCTGGGGACTTAATGATTAACTCCTGTCGGCAGTGGCTCCTGCTTGTGTCAGGGAGCTCCGCCGCGACGGGGCCAAGGGGGGGCCTCGAGGCTCCCCTCATTCCTTCAGGGCAGAAGGTGGCCGCGGATGCTGTCCTCATCCTCCCCTCTGGAGGAGGGAGAGGGGTGACCGATGAGTGCTTTACTCCGCGCAGCAGCCTCCTGACGGCCGCAAGACCAAGACGAGGGAAGCTGGTCGTTGGACCCTTCTGGGCTCTGTCTATCACTGTCAGTATTTCCTTAATTCCTAGTGTAGTTTTGTGGGTGATTGAACAAAACATCTTCAGTCTGTACAAAGTCAAATTCATATGGCAGACGTGTCTTTGCTTTGCTCCATTTCAGCATGCTGACTGAGAGATGGCAGGAGACAATCACAGAAAGATGGTCCCTGCTTTTTTCAGAGAGCAAAATTGTCAGTAGTATAGAAAATTAGTCTGATCACTGCAACATCCACTGTTTTAATATGTTCTCATTCAAGCAAAATCTTGAGTGTTGTGCTCCTCCAGATAAGGACTGGGAAATTTAGTATAGCTTGTGGTAGCAAGCAGCCTTGAAATATGGTATAGGATTAATTGAGAGGCATTCTTCTAGCCATCAGGTAGTGTCGGTCTGTCTTCTACTCTCCTCCAGTCTTCTGTTGCACCTCAAGTCATTGATCCCACCAGCACTACAAAGCAGCAGATTATGACCACTTCCACTCCTGCACAGATACATTTTCAGACCAGCTGTCAGCCGTCATCTATTACATCCATATTTAATAAAACCGCAGGTGTGCTCATATCTGCCAAAAGCCCAAAACCTCTTCATAAGTAATAAACAATGGACTTCAGAAATGAGGAAGGCATGTGAGAGGGTCCTAGAGTCAAAGATGGCATTTAGCTTGAACTTTCTGCTGTTCTGCTTACACCTCTTCCCTTCACTGTGTAAAATATATTTCTTTCCTTGCTGGTTACTCTATTCAAACATGTCTTCACTGTTCCCATGTCTCTGTCTTACTTCATTAAGTGATGCTACATATGACTTTGTCCATACCTGCCTGTGTCAGTGCATCAATTCTTAGTGTAACTCACTGTGACAGTTCATCTTCTGGTCCCAATGGCTTTGTTTGAGGTTATGGTGAAACAGCATTTGACTCTCTGACTTTTCCGTGACTTTTCACTGGTCTGAGCACTTCAGCATTTGGTCCACAAGTACCTATATTTCCATGGGATAATAAAACCTCTCAGCTACTAATTGTTGTGTTGAATCTTTTGTGAGCAAAACTCAATGCGATATTATCTTTTTGGTATTATGGAGCTAAATGTAACTTTTTGTTCCTTAAGAGCAGGATTCTCCTTTGCTATGATGCCAGAATACCCTCAGTGTCACTAATGAAGCCTAGCCATCATCACCACAGAGATTAATTGAGTGAGGGGTCCAGCCCAGGGGCCAGATAGGTTCCACCCTGGGACAACAGCTATTTTTAATCCTGCCGAAGGAAAAGAGGGACACCAAAAGCTATGGCAGTGGACAATCCTACCCCACGTCTAAGCTCCCTGTTGCTGGAGTTAACAGTCGACCCAAATGTATGATTTCAGCCTTTGGAAGACAGAAAAGAGGGGGCAGGTATAGAACTGGGCTAGCTGGAACCATAAGTACTATGGACATTACAGCATTGCCAGTGCCTAGAAATTTTTATTATTATTTTGTGGGGTGTCCACTGAGAATTGTGATCCTAACACATTGTTCATTACTGAGTAAAATCTAATTATAAAGTAGAATGGTCAAAACATACATCTACATCTCTTTGTTTCTTTATAGTTTTCCTCTTCAAGAATTGCAGAGAGAGAGAGA
>NW_016690185.1:4995842-5029208 GCF_001604755.1 Lepidothrix coronata | reverse complement strand
AGATAGATAGATAGATAGATAGATAGATAGATATAGATAGATAGATAGATAGATAGATAGATAGATAGATAGATAGATAGATAGATAGATAGAATTGCCCAGAGATGGGGTAGATGCCTGATCCCCATCCCTGGAAACTTTCAAAGTCAGGCTGGATGGAGCAGGATTCTGAGCAACCTGACCTAGTTGAAGGTGTTCCTGCACATTGCAGGTGGGTTGGACTAGGTGAGCATTAAAGGTCCCTTCCAATCCAAACTAATCTATGGTTCAGTGATTTGTCCCTGAAGCATGTGATACCTCTTGCCTAACTCTGTCTCAGAGTAAGTTTTCTGTGTCTAATCTGTTCACCTTAGTCTCCCTTTATAGTCAGTGGAGAAGAAAAGGTGTATCCCAGGGATAATCATACCAGACACATTACCCAGTGGAACAAGCCATTTTCTCAACAAATTTGTTTCTCTTCCTTGTCTGTCCTGAGAGCCTAGAAAGCCTTGCTTAGCTTTAGGTGAATTTTGTAATGGTGTAATCCCACCAAAATTCAACAGATTCTGTTATACAGCCTGGAGTAAATAGATACATGTGCTTCGTAGCACAATAGAATTATTTTTTCTAAAATATACATCTGAAATATCTTTTATATCAGCACTCAAGTATTGCACCATTTCATCTTGCTTTTTCTTGTTGCCAACACAGCACATTAAAACAAAATGTTTTTAAAATTATTTGTATCAGTGTGACTTGCCAGTAACAACAATCTATTTGAGAGGTTCTCTGTTTTGAACCTCACAATGTTTGGAAGGTAAATGAAGCAATAGAAGTGTAATTTGTTATTGATCTGTTCTCGTGTAACTGCATGATATTTACCTAAGTGTTGGAAACTGTTTCACCTCATATTCTCCCCAGAAAAATGAACTACATGGTGGCTTTTATAGGGTGTTGATGTCAGGATTATTTGTTAGGTTCTAACACCTATTTCTTTCCAAATATGCTGATAGTACAATAACAATAGTGTATGGTACATACCGGTACTCTACAAGGAAATAATAAAGTAATTTCTCGTTATTGTCAGTGTTTGTCATTCTCTCTGCTTTGACATAGCATGAACATATTTAGCTCTTTCTGAAGCTCCATTTCTGGTTTTCTGTAAAATTACAAGAAACAGTTTTAACCACCACCAATTCAAACAAGACAGGCTTCCCACTTAGTTTGGTCCTTTCCACATCTCAGCGTTTACTTTTTGACAGTATTTTGGTCTCGAAAATTAAAAAAAATTAGTGCATTAGCTAAAATCTCCTGCATTTCACACTGTCACTGGCAACATCTTCTGCAAGGGTATAACCAGGAATAGATATTTTTATCATACAGATTTCTTTAGATTAATATCTACTTATTAATTAAAGGGTCCATAATTTAGATTTGCTGTTTCCAATAGTAATTGAATCATTCTTCTTGATATAATAATTGTAATGATGGCTTTGGGTCATCACTCACTAATAAGGAAAAATTCTTTGGTTTTGCATTCTTATTGCAGCTTCTTTCTGAGCCCTTCTCAGTGTGCTTATACCTCAGCAACTTTTTCTAAGTAATTTCTCTAAAGAATTTGTTTAGTTCTGGTGTCTCGAGTCACCGGTTTTGTGAATGCGACGAAATGAAACCTTAGAGAAAGCAAAGGGAAAGAAAGAGAAGGGCCCTCAAATTTTACCACTTTTCCATTGGATGTCTCTTCTACCACAGAGGAGGGTACTTGTTTCACCCGATGCTACCACTCAGTGCTGTGGCTTCTCTGACACTTGTAGTAAAAAGAGGTGGAGAGAGAGGTAAAAGCAGGGGGAGGGTATCAGGTATCAGGTAAGGACCCTTAACTGTGCGGCCAGGGACTTCTGCTCTCAGTGGGGAAGGGAAGGAGCATTTTTTGTTGCCCAGCTAGTCCTGTCTAGCAGCTAAAGCAGGGAAGTGCAATCTGCACTGGTGCCTTTTGACTTCAGCAAACTCTGTGAAACCCCCTCCCAGTCTTGATGCTGTAAATCACAGAGATATGCTTGAACTTTTTTTGTGCAGCCGAGAGAGTAAAATGTTAATATACAAAACCATGGAGCTACAGTCAGCATGAACTACCCAGGGGACAACCATAGAGCTCTGTGTGGTACACATGCATGTGTTTATCTACAAAAAATACCACAAGGAAACAAATTGATTATCCAGAAGATGCTATTGCCCTCACATCTGACTACACTCACCTTCTTTTTATCAGTTCCCATTCTGCCTTATTAGCAATTTCATAGCCTGCATTATAGCAACCCGAACTTTCTGAGTTTGTTTTCATAATGCTGAAAATCTTTTCCCAGTTTGGTACTGAAAAGGTCCACAAACCTTGGCTTGCCAATAACTTCACAAGCAATGTCAGATCTGTGAAAGCAGAGGCTTGTCTGACAAGTTAATTCAGCATAGAAGCTTATGGTTTCCTTTGTAAGGAACAGTTACTGGCATCCAGTAGATGGTGATGTTTAATAATATATTTCCTGCTCTGTCTCCAGCTGATAAAGCCAAACACGTCTGTCTCTACATTTAGGTATTTTGCTCATTGCCTATTCCTATGATCTTTAAATGAAAACCCTTTTTTTTTTTTTTGTAAAGTGGACTGTTCTTTATTTCTTCTCAAAGAACAAACTTCAAAATATATAAACTATGTATTACACTAGTCCCTTCACAGTTATCCACTCTATCCTCTACAAATACAGTGAGACTCTACACTCTGTAGGTAGTCTAGGTAAACTGTGTAGTTTGACCTTATGTAGCTACATGTAAGTAAAAATTTTCCATGCTTACCTCTCTTGCAAGTTGTTGTTAAACAGTTATCTCAGGTTACTTGTCTCGATATTGAAATGCCATTTTCCAGTATGTATTCTTTTTTTCTTTACCAAACTGGGAGAAAATGTTTGTATTCATATAAGTACATACTCCTACAAGCTTACAGACTGAATAGGCACTTCACTATTCATGTATTTGCACTGTGCTTTGGTGGGCAGCATCCAGGAAAAGAATAGTAAGGAGGCCTGCCAAGTTTTTCAGTGGGTAGCTATACAAACATCTCGCGTTTCTCTGTGAATGATGCAAGAATAGAGCTGAGCTTAGAGAATATGTTCACCCTTTAAGAAGTGGTTTTGAGAGTTTCTGCAGATACTCCAAGCAGCTCTATTAGCAGCACTTATTCTTGTATACCTAGCCTATCTGCAAACAACTGCTAAATAGGTGTTAACAGAAGCAAACCACTAAAGTCAAGGGACTATTCTCTTTATGCAAAGCTGAGGCCTAAGGGCTCTACCACCAGCTGGGTACAGCTCCCTAAATTACTTCATTCACAGACAGCTCACCACTGCCAAAACCAGGTTGGTTTTCCCTTCTGTGTCTCTCTGTCCACCCTATTCCTGGCCGCACACTCCCACTGCTAACATTGTGTCAGCTTCAGCACTTGTCACACACTTCTGCGTCAGTTTAATTCACTGAAATAACAAAAAACAAGAGTAGAAAAAAACAATGAGGAGCTTTCTGACATTTTGGTGAATCAAATCACACAAGTGTGATCAGAGATAGAATATGGATGGGATGGTATAACATAACTGTGACTGAGGGAAAGAAAAGGACGATGGAGTAGGATAGAGGAGGGAGAGAGTATGTGAGAATGAGACTCAAGTGGAGCAGAGCAAGATTTCCTCACTTTTGTAGCAATAAAATCTGCTGAATTGCCTCGAAAATCTTTTTTTTTTTTTTATTGAGATTGATTAGCCACAGTCTACACAAAGCCTCAGGGACAGACAGTGCCTTCACTTGGAAGTTGCTCAGGCCCTCAATTAACCTGGAAACAAGACCACGGTCCTGCCCCTTTGCATATTCCCATTTGTACCATATGCTCTGTGGTGAGATGAAGGAGTGAGGCTTTGAATGATAAGGGGATGAGGCTGTTTCCTGGATGGAGAGAGATTGCTGCACTTTCTATTCTCTGAGTTACAATAATTTCAGCAAGAGTTTTCTAAGGTTAGGAACCAAGTGTTTGCTGTCACTGGTCCCTATTGTCACTGATAAAATGGTGCTTCCCAGTAATGGACACATTATAGCCAATTATTTTTAAATTTTGGGACAGAAGTAAAAAATTATGATTTTCTTTTTGTATTATATATTTGGACAATATTTTAAAAGGCATTTAATAGGTACACTATACTTAATGACAGACAATGTAAAAGCAATTCAGTGCCTGATCCAGAGGCAATAGGATCCTTCTCACTGACTTCAATGGGATCTTGATTAGGTCCTTATTTGCTAAGTAAACATTAGCATGTACACAGTCACAGAATACTGTGCTCTAAGTAAAATCACAAGTTCTTGCTGGTAACAGATTCTGGAGTCTGTTCTGGAGGCAAATGAATTCGATTATCTGTGTCAGAGAAGTTGTGTTGTTTACTGTCAAAGACCTGTCTTCAACCACAGTGTGGTCATGCTATTTCAGAGCTTCTGAGCATAAATACTGGCCAAAGACAAGAACCTTGGGATAGCTGGGATAGAGGACAGAAACCTAGTCATGCCCTGGTGAGGGCACAGTATGAAGCCTTGCATGATGCAGAGAATCTACATTGATATGGGTTCCTTCATAAAGAGATACTAGATATGCTCAGTAATGGTCAGGTTCCTGGTGGTCAGGGTGCTTCCCAAAACACTGGCATTAAATAAGCAAGCTTGCCCATTTCCTACTCTGTTTAATACATCGAGCCAAAGACGGCTGAGTACCTCCTTAGCTCCAGTGAACCTGAGCTAGTCCTTTCCTTCACCTTGAACACCTTGAACACCACCTGTTCCACCTGCTACATGTTTTGAAAACATCAGAAAGGTCTTTGCTGTGTCTCTTATCAACAGATTAAGTGAACAGAACATTTGTGCAGGAATTAGCAGTACATCCCACTACAATCTGAACCAACATGTGCATGGCATAATGAATGTTAATGGCACACTGAAATGATGGATAGATTATTATGATGGCACTCAGTAAAGGGTGCTCTAAGAGGCAAGTTTTATTGCTTGCTTTTAGCATGTGTGATTTGCCCTTGGAAAGTCACCTACTCTGTCTGTAAAACGAAGTTAAGTAGTTCCCTGGGTTCAGTTTGCATTAAAATCTTTGAGAGGAAGAACTGTTTCTTTTTATGCATAGTGTGCTATAGAGGCTTACAGTCTTAAACTTCAGAAGCATTACAAGTGATAATACACGCTGATACATACTGGTGGTAAGACATGGGAACAGATTTCCCAGAGACGTTGTTGTGAATGCCCCATCCCATGCTTCAGTGCTCCAGAACCTTCACTAGCTTCATTACCCTTCTCTGGATTATTTTCATAGAATTATAGAATCATTAAGCTTAGAAAAGACCTCCAAGATCATCAAGTCCAACCTTTGACCAAATACCAGCACGCCCACTAAACCATATCATATTATTTCAATAGTCAGAGGAATCCACAAAGAAACTTTGTTGATCACTTAATACATTCCTTCTATTTGGGCTGAAGAGTGATAGGACGTGGTAACAAGGACAAGTCTTTGTTTTTATCTATCTACCTTTTTAATTTTTCATAGATATATGCATATAAACTTGAAGAAAATAGACATGGATCTGTATGCTCATTTATGTAAATTCCAATTAAATACCACTGCTATACTTCATTAAAAACAAGACACTTGGAAATGCACTGTTTATGAATCAGAAATAACATAAATAAACCAGAATGAGTAACAGACCTAGTGAGAATAAGAAAGGCCTCATGGGAATGAAATTCCTGATGAGAAACTCTGGAGATTATGTCATTTTCAAAATATTTGTGTTGGATTAAATAATTCTGACCTTAAAATTTGCTTTACATTTCTTTCATGCTTGTATTAACATTTATTTTTTAATAATACAATGAATATGCTACATTGCCATGTATTAAAACTGCTGTTAAAACTTCAAAGACCTTGGTACTTTCCCGATTACATTGTGTTTTGAATTTGGAGGTATGATTGGGGCATTTCTAAACGTTATAATCTCACACTGAATCTTGAGATCTGTCATGTTTCAGATCTGCAGGGTACAGATCAGTCTTGTATAGACAAAACATCTCTGCAGAATTAAGCTGTAAATTATTCTTGTGTAATTCAGAAAATAATTTAGTTTTCCGTTTCCTAATTTCTTATTAATGAGATAGGACTAGACATCTCTAGACATGGCATCTCTACAGAGACCTTTCTTACTGCCTCACTTAGAATCATGTTATTATGAATCATCTCTCATTAACCTACAGATATATTCACAGACTCTAATGTGAACCATCATCATCTACACTCATCTACCTACCATCAATATCACTATCACCATCATCATCATCATTATCATTGTTATCATCATCGTGTTTTTATTGTGCCTGGTTGATGATTTATGAATGCTCATACGTGGAAATAATGAGATTACCTTTTAAAATAAAATATTGTCTCAAGAACAACAAGAAAATATTTGCAGCCTTTTAGTACGTAAAGGGGACTTACAAGAAGGATGAAGAAAGACTTTAGCCAAGTCTTGTAGTGACAGGTCAAGGGGCAACGACTTTAAATTGAGAGAGGGTCAATACATTTTGTATATAAGGTAGACATTTTTTTACTATGAGAGAGGTGAGACAGTGAGACAGGTCACCCTGAGAAGTTGTCCCATCCCTGGAAGTGTTCAAGGCCAGGTTGGATGGGGCTTTGAGCAACCTGGTCTAGTGGAAGATGTCCTTGCTCATGGCAGAGGAGTTGAAAACAGATTGAACCATTCCATACGTCTAAGAAACTGCTGCCCACACGTGACTTCTTGGACAAATGAATGTCAAAGAATTCTGTATCCACATAAGAACAGTAGTATCTACATTGAAATGCAGTATATGTATTTTAGTGTATTTGAGGTAAAGATTTGAGCAAGATATTAGGTGCCACAAAAATGATTTTTCTTATCACTAGGAATGATGTGAAAACAGAGCTTCCCCAGTGAGTGGTGGGAATTTACATAAAGAAACTATGTGTGAAAAGAAGAAAACCATTCTGATTTAAAAACAAAACAAAAAAATCAAGCAAAAAATCCAAAGAAACAGATGGGAAAACACTATATGCCTTGGACTAAAACTCCTGAAATTCTTTTTTCTTGCTGCCCCTCTGGATAATAAAGATGATATAAAACACCTCTGCTGTTGAAAGAAGTGAAATCTTTAGACAAATATGTAGTACAAGGTTTTATGCTTATCCTCTCAGACTTCAAAATGGCTCCATCTAACAGAAAACACTGGTAGATATCTCTGTCTTTTAAACATAGGGATATTTAAATATACCTATAGGAAAATACTAACATTTTTTTTCATTTTCCAAATAAAACTTCCTTGCTTTTTCATGAAATCATGAAATTTCTGTCTGGCAATGTGGCAATAACCCTTTCATCTACATAGGTAACGAATTTTTCTCTTGAAAACATTTTCTTGGTTGATGCTCGTAAATTCTTGTTGTCTTTTGGATAGCTGCTGACATAAATTGTTTCTTCTTTGAATTAATGAAGGTAATCATAGTTTTTCTACCACCCTCAGCATTCAGGGCTGAGAGATTGCAACAACAGCCTTGAATCAATAAGCATAAAACCTGAACTGAGTTAACTAAGGCATAAACTATCTCTCTCTTCAGGAATCTTGTCCCTTACCTGCAGAGCTCCTTACAGCTGCATAAGGAGCTCCCAACAGCTTATAACCTGTACAAACAAAGAGATTTAGGTTCTCAGAAACAGAGTTTCTCAAGACATGCTGGCTGAGCTCAGGACTGCCTTCAGTAGTTTGTCCTGAGAGAACCCTCAGATCTCACTTGGGTCTTCTATAGTTTGGCATCCGTGGACACCTATACCTCCCTTATGAAAGAATCACACAAGAGTTGAGGTTGGAAGGGAATTCTGGAAATCCTCTAATCCAATCCCAAGATATCTTTTGCTGTGTTAAACAACTCAGTGTTAAGGGAGAACATAAACAGCTATGTGCTAGCTCAGATATGTGGTTTCAAGACAGTGACAAGATGCAGACTCATATGAAATCAGGGCAAGTGAAGACAAGCTCTTTTCCTGGTGTACCATTCCAGATACTGTCGGTCAGCACATTTGGGAGACACGGACTTGATTTCCTCCTCTATCTGAAGGGTCTTAAATCCTTTTTTTCCAGAAGTGTTCTTGATAAAATACACTGAGGGAGGAAAGCAAATGAATTCTCATTTGTTTTTATTCTGAAATTTGCATAGCAAATATTTTCATGCTATCTCTTAGTGATTCATGCATTCCCCTAAAAGTAGGTTCAACCTGACTTTCAGTCCATGCTTTCAAAATATTTTCCATATCTCTTATTGAAATTACGGTTTAATACTATCACTTCTGCTTTATCTCCAAAATAACTGAAGGAAAGTGCTCATATTTTTAAAGGAATTTATGTGGGACAAGCACTGCAAGATTAAAAAAAATCACTAAGTGCTATTTGCAAAAGAGATTTAATGAGAATAAACACAAGGTCACCAAGATGTCTATGGCCATTTCACAAAATGACAGAATATGCTGAGTTGGAAGGGACTGACAAGGATCACTGAGTCCAACTCTAATCCCTGCACAGAACTATCTCCAAGAGTCAAGACTTGATGCTGTGACCATTTCCCTGGGGAGTCTGTGCCAGCCAACCTCTGGTTGAAGAACGTTCTTCTAATAGCCAGCCTAGACCTCCCCTGACACAACTTCAGGCCATTCCCTCAGGTCCTGTCACTGGTCAACACAGAGAAGAGATGAGTGTCTATCCCTCCTCTTCCCCTCACAAGGAAATTGTAGACACTGTGAAGAGGTCTCCTCTCAGTCTCGTCTTCTTCAGGCTGAACAGAACAAGTGACCCCAGCTGATTTAGGTAATCTGTCCCTTTAACAGCCTGTATTCAAAACTAACACTCAGATTCTCCACAATCCATTCCTTTTGAGATGTCTAAAAATCGTAACCACTTATATTTCTAAATCCCTATAAACCTACTTCATACCTGCTTGCCATTAGCATTTTCATGTGAGTTATCTACAGCCTGACTTTCTTGCATATAGGCATTTCCAAAACATGCCAAATATACTAGCCAATACATCCCCTGGTATTTCTGGCTATATGAGTCTCTGAGGAGGGTTCTTAATGCTCAGGCTGGAAGTACTTTCTCAAAAAAATTGTCAATGGCATTCCAGTGAGTAGAAGAAACTGGGAGAAGAAAGATTTGAGTCCCCTCCCTTATGTAGAAAAGCTGTCACTATGGGATAGTCTTTGGCAGAAGGACCCCTGGCCTCCAGTTTCCCAGGAGAAAGCCTGAATACCTAAGCTAGAGGTTTTCTTTCCCTGTGGGTGACTCCTTCACTACAGTCTGAGACCAAATATTTGCGCTGTCAACAGATGAATGACATTTTTGCTCTCTTGTTTTTTAATTAAAAGAAGGAAATGGAACAAAGGAGAGAAATAAAACCTGGTGAAAAATTCTGCAAACAGCATCTCAATAAGCTGGGTCATGTCTACTATGCTGGCTTTTATGAAAAATTGTCCTGCATCCAACCTGTGCAACTGACTATTTTGGCTGGGTGGGAAAGGGGCAACCTTGCTGGATTGTTTAAAAAAAACCAACCCTGTTAATTATAGGTAAGTTCAGTTTTAGAATGGTTAAAAATATTTGTCATCAACATCAGAAAATTCAAATCCCCTTGATTTTTCATGTCAAAATTGTATTCAACCTGAAATTTAATATAAGTACATTAAAATATCAGAGAAAGAAGTTAAGTGAAAAAAATTTCTCTGATGAGAACAAAAAAAAAAATGTAGAAATTTCCCCTTTCACCACTCTGTTTTAATTTCTTTTATTCTACTATAGCATAAATAACAGAGGTACATTGAATACACACAACATAAACTGTTAACTAAAACACTTTCTGAAAAAAAATTACTGTTAGGCTGCCCAGGATGGCCCTGACAAGTCCATGGAGCAGGTTGAAGGCACTGTCATAGCCCTCCTCTATGCAGACAATCCAACATCTCAGTTTTCCACCAGAAGTATTCCAACATGGTCATTTGCATCAGGGGAAATTCAACTTTCAGGGAACATCAAGAGGCACATTACAATATTGTGACCTGATGAAGAAAAACAGGATTCATCCTTCCCACCACGCAGCTCAGCTGACACCCTCTAGAGGACAAACCCAATGAACTTGAAAATCGAGTTAGTTTGTTTCCAAATTCCATTTCACTGTTGATGTGTTTTTAATTTTTATGTTAGTTTGGTTTTATAACATACCACACTTCAAAATAACAGGTATTTATCTTCCTATTCTTTAATTTTAATATTTAATATTAAGCTATACAGTATCCAAATAAATAGAAGAATTTTTAAAAGGTAATTGAAATTAAGTAATGAGATATCCACTGCTTTTTTCTCATCATTTGAACTTCCTTAAAAGAAACTCAGTAAATAAAAATCATTGGGTTAAATACAATGGTTCTATTGATCTAGAAAGCTGGCAATGCTAACCAATATTTAATATTCTTAACTCAAATGATAGGATTTTATTTGAATGCTGCTGGGTTCTCCAAACAGGGCAATTGCCATTATGTCAGTGTAGGTCCTGTCTGAGTGAGGAGAGGTTACCCTACTCTTTTGAATAATGGTGAGAATATCCAAATTTCTTCTTTTCTTCCTTAACTATTGTGCATGCCTGGCAGAGGATTTAGCTGTCTGTTGTATGTTCGTTTGGAAACAGCACAATTAAAACCAGTTTAAAATAAAAAGTAATAAAAAATGTCTTTCTCCTTTAACAGTATATGACTGAATGACCTTCAGAGAAAATGTATTCCTATTGGAATCTAAGCCATTAACTGCTCCATGAAAAACACCAACTGTGACAAGAAGTTCAGCCAAAATATTGGTGTTTGTTTCCTGCAGAGTATAGTCTCTCTTTGCTTGACCAAGCTATTGACAGTTGCAAAACTTCCCTCTGCACAAAAGCCATAACCCGTCCAAGTCTGTTTTCTAGACATGATGGTACTTCAAGAATCCTACGCTTGATTCTACCTGCCAGGAAATACTCCTATGCAGACAACTGTGAAAGTTTAGTGTTGTGTCAATTATATGTCACTATACTTGAAGCAAGGAACATTTTGTACTATACATTTATCTCTATTGCATATAAGTGCCAAAGAAAAAGGATATTTGCAAACAATTCCAGTCAATTCTGCAGTATTAGAGTAGGCTGAGCTATTTCAGTAAGACTTCTAAGTACTTCTCATCACTAGTAGTAATTATGAGATATAGATCTTGAAAACAAACAAAAACAATAAAATCCGAAAAAACTCTACACTATGACATAAACTTTATGTAGTTGAATTGGAAGCATACCTCATTTTGTGGTGTTTTTATAAATAACATGAAATTATGTACCAATTATATGTGATGTTTATTTTGGCAACTTCCACTTTCCAAAGTGACCAAGTAAAGGTTTTTTACTTGTAGGTAAAATCCTCCGCCATAGAAATTAATAGGTTTTTAGAGACCAGCCAGAGTAAAGTTCCTTTTCTGTTTCTAATCATAAATTATAGCAAATCTGAATTTTCAAATGATCAGTACTATATTTTCATTGAATCCTTAATCCTTAGTGTTAAGCCTTTGAAAGTTACATTTTATACAAAGGGCGTGTGGCTGAATATTTCTTGTGGCTTGCTTAAGGAAATCGCTAGTTCCAGTCTTATGCTTTAGCTACATCTAAGTATACACAAGTTTTTATATACAAAGTTATATGCAAGGTAAAGGAAACACTAGAATATGTGGAACATGGATGCATTACATGGCTGGTAAAGAACAAGGAAATTAATATTGACAAATGAATGTCTCATAACTCAGAGCCAGAGTCTGACTACAGTTAACACTGTAGTCAAGAGGAAAACTTCTGGAATAGCTGGAATTTTTGCAAGTCAGTGCAGAAGCAGCATAAACTAGTATCAACATCTCCCCATAAAAGTATGTGATCAGATACACTAAATAAAATGCAGGCAGCTGTTTACTATATGCACTGACCCAGCAGTGAGAATTCCACATGGAAAGAAAGAAGGCAGATGAAAAAAACAAAAACTGTTATAATAAAGAGGCCAAATGTTCACTTAACTAAGGATTAACATTTGCATTTGCAAATAATATGTCTGTTACATTTGCATTTACAAGAAATATCTCTGTTGCAAATGGATACTCTAACTACAAAGAGACTAGCCAGAAAACAAGCAAAATATAATAAATAATTTATATGGTGTACATAATGCTTATCAGAAAGAATACATAACAGACATCCCAGTTCTCTTTTTGCTTGCCAGGAAATAATCGTTGACACAAATTTTCTATGTAAAACCCAGCTTTTATACCATAATAGACAATAAACGCTATGACTGAGCCTGTTCTTTTCAGAGTGTTTTGGCATACTACCAAAAGAAACAAAATCTGAAGAAGCCATTTCAAGAAAACAGAGAAATAAACCAATGTCAAGATCAGAGAGGGATTATTGTCAGATCTGTGTCCCTTAGTGAGTTGGTATTGTTTATTAGCATAAGTCATGTTTCTGTCCTGAAGAGGTTCACTTTGGTGTTTATGGTTGGAGTTTATGAAAGCTGAGAGTCCAGCCTCTGCTTTTTTTTTCCTCAGTTCCCTCCTGGCACAGCATCTGATTCCTGTGAATCTGAGGGGAATGGTGACAGCGAGAACAGCTACTTCCCATTTCTTGCACAGCACAGGAGCTGCTTTTTGTGTCCTCAGTCAGAGGGGGAAGAAAGTAAAAACTAGGACTAATATTTCCCAGTGTTCTGTGTTTATCACATCAACCAGCAGCAGACTCAGCCTGGCTTGTAAGTACAGAACCTGATCCAAAGCCCACTGAAGTCCCTTACATATGTGTGTGCATCACAACCATGACTATTAACTTAATCAAACAGTTTTTATATAAAGATGTTAAAACATATAGAAAAGTGTTGAGAGAAAGGCAGTCTTTTGGTAATTTGGGGTTGGGGTTTTTTTTTGGACCAGAGTCTGATCTAAAGCACACTGTGGCAGCAGGGTCTTTCCTCAGTACTCTTTGGACCGGACCCTTAAAATATTTTCACAGTAGTATCACTACATGATTGCTTCTTTGCACCCTGCACTCTGTTGGAAGGTATTCAAAACAAGCCCAAATTTATACCAAAACATTTGCCATGTGTTTCAGATAATGTATAATAAACTTTGAACACAACATAGCAGATTTAATGGCCAACATTTCCTTTTAGACTCACTTAGCTTTCTCCCTCCCACTTCACTCTCACATCCCTGCACCTTCATACTTTTTCTGACAGCATTGCTTTAGTACCTTCAATAAAATAGTCTCAGCCAGTGAAGCAAATACAATCACCTTAGGAGGTGTGACTAACTTTGAGTGCAGACTTTGTCCTTTGCTGCTCTTTACAGATGACACAGGAGCCCTTGTTGGCCCTGCAGCTGGGAGTGAGCAAGTGAAACAGAAACATGGCATTTGTCAGCTTTTTGGTCCCCTGCTTTGTGATAGGCATTGATATTGCTTTCTCTTGCCAGAGTGCTGTCGACTTCGTGGGTGCCAGTTCTCCAGGAGACATCGTTATTGGAGGCTTGTTTGCAGTTCACAGCGAAATGCTGCATCCAGAAGATCCCATCAAGCCAGTAATTCAGAACTGTGCCGGGTGAGTAATACTGGAAATCACATATCTAGCAAAGAAGAGGTCACTGAAATTGGGCATGTAACTCTTACATTAAGGTGAACAAATTCTGACACTTTTGCTTTTCATAGTCCTTAAAAATACCTCGGACATCACACAAATTTCACATAAATTAATACAGGGTGATAAAGCATGGTCAAGTAACAGTAAAAAATACTGTGGCTGCCTGAGGAATGGAATGAGCATTTGATCCTATTTCAGTCTTCATAGGTAATCTAGTAGCCTTGGAGGTTTGTGCTGAACAATCATTTAATTTCCATGGAAATGCTAATTTGCTATAGGAGTGAAGGACTCTGCTGTGCAGCTAATCATTTTTTGTTAAGAAGTTGAACCCACATGATTCGAACACAGGCAGAACACATTTTACCTAAGCCCATAGCCAAGTATGCCTCCCACCTCACAGGAAACCTACGATAGTACCTTGCAGATGGCATTGTAATTATTTTTATAATTACTGTAATTATTACTCTCTGAATTATAATCATGGTATTATGTTACATGATAGACTACATATAAACACCATGTGATGAAGGTATTCAGGTTCAGAGTGTGCACCAGAATATTTATTTTGTTGGCTCCAAATCCTGCTGTGCTTGAAACATCCATTTTTCTGGAATGCATGAGAAGGAAACCTGGTGAAGAACTTCATTTTAAGTATAACAAAGCTTTCCTAAGCCCAGGAATCCCAAATATGCATTTTGTTTAATTTAAATACAGGTTCATATCCTCAAATTTTATTTGAACTTTGCATGCATCTTAATCCCACATCTGAATCTAATAATCAGATAGACATGCAGGCATCCATTTGGATTTACAACAAAATGTTGATAAAGTTGATAATTTTGTCAGTCTTCCCTTATTTGTCTACGGAGTCATAAATTGTCTCAGGTCCATCTGAAATTTAAGTTAGTTCACAAGATTTGTAAACTTTAGAAAAGTTTGCCTGAGAGTAGGGTTGGTTATATTACAGACATTTTTTGCTAGCAGAATTCTGATTAAGCATCTGTTTTAACATCCACTGGAGATGAGGGAAATAGCTGTACTAACTTTTGCAGGTCTAGGTAGGATTTTGGAAACATCAGTGCAATCACTAGAGACTTCAACCTCTGAAATATTTCCTTCTACTCTGAAATATTTAGTACTTCCTTTTTCTTTGCTTGATGCATTTGGTGAAAGCAAATACCTTTTTTAAAAGGCTTACTGGACAGATGTAATAAATTGGAATTTTTTAACTGACATTGACAGATACTTCTCAAAGATATTACTTGCAAATTTTCATGTAGCATGAAAATTAAATTTTTAGTCCCCTTTTTTCAGAAAAACACTTTTTTTTTTCCAGGCATATATTACATTTTGTGTTCATTTTCCTTAATCTCCCATTAGGTGAGATAAAAATATATGGTTTCTAATCTTTTGTACACTATAACCCAAGAAAATCACACAAAACTTACTACCCATAATTTCTTCTCAATAGTTGTCAAATTCTAAGGGACATGCTCAAAACTGACTTTGCTTCAGCCTTGTTTCCAGCAATGTTTTTCTAAAAAATACCTCCTGTGTTTTCTGACAGCTTTGAAATTCAAGTTTTCCTTCAGACACTTGCAATGATACATGCTATTGAAACAATCAACAATTCAACGCTGTTATCTGGAGTTACTCTGGGCTACGAGATATATGACACGTGTGCAGAAGTTACAAAAGCCATGGCATCTGCTCTGAGGTTTCTGTCAAAATTCAATTCTTCTGAGGATGCTGTAGAGTTCAAGTGTAACTACTCAAACTATATCCCGAGAATTAAGGCAGTCATTGGAGCCAGCTACTCGGAGGTGTCGATGGCAGTTTCAAGGCTGTTGGCTTTGCAACTAATCCCACAGGTAGGTTTTAGGGAATTGAATTATTTTGAACAGAGGTTCAAATTTACCCGAGAATAAAGCTGCATTTCTGATCATAGGAATTGCGAAAGCCGCGTGTTTACTACAGGGCAGGATTTGGCTCAGTCTAAGGACATCAGGAGGGGTGGACTTCAGCTCCAAATGGAGGACTTGATTCACTTGCCAAAACAAAAGCAGTAAGGGATATTTTATATGCCTGAGGCACATGCATCCAAGTGCTCTTTCAGGGTGATGCTGGGCTCTTGTCAGCCTGGCGTTGCCATTAGTCAGTCCTGTTTGTGCCAGTTACTCCAATGTACCTTGGATGACACTCTAGGACTTTGGTCAGGCAGCAAAATTACAGCTGCCACGTCTAGTCTGGCAGGTGGTGAATATGACAATCTCAAACTGAAAAAAAAAAAAAAAAAAAGAGGGACTAAGTCAAATCTAGACAGAAATCTGGGAATTCTTTTCTGCCCAAGAGAAATTAATTGTTAGAGTCAGATAAAACTATGGACAGGAAAGTGAGGAAGGCTGCTATAAAACACAGATTTACTCCTGTTACTCCTCAAGCGGTAGAAGAGAAAGAACACAATCATTTAGATCCACACAGTCATTCCAGAAGCATTGTTCTTCATTTCTGACCTCTCTAGGAGTAATACTGCCCCACACTTGTACCTTGGCCAGTGCTTATGTTCCTGCTTTCACCATTGTAAAAGAATAAGGGTCAAAGCTGGGACCAACATGAAAAAAGCAGATAACTTCCACACCATCCTGTCTTGCACTTTGGTTTTTGTGAATTGATATAAATTAACTCTGCAAAGTAGCAACATAGTAACCAAACACTTGGAAAAGACGTAAAATCTGAACCAAAGATAACTTCTAACTGAATCTTCTCCTCTGCAATGGTAGGAAGTAATTCTGACCTTCAACGCCACCACAGGAGCTATAGTAAGTACGAAAACTGAAGTGCCACACTTGAACGTAACTAAAAGGCAAGTGGTATGAAACAAACCTGCATTAGGGCATAGATGGAAAATGGGACCCAGCAGATTTTTCTTATCAATAGCATCTGCGATCTTCTGACACCTGTAAGATTTGGTATCACCTCCAGGCAGGTGACTCTTATTTTGGAAAGCTCAGATTTATTTTTTAAGAACCATCAAGCAATGGAGGGGGAAAAGTTCCATCAAACAAATAGAGAAGGATTAAAACTAGAGAGATTGGAATAGCAATGTTCAATTTATGTTTTTCTAGCTACATTCACAAGAAAAAGATAGTAAACATTTTGTATGAAAGAATTAGAGGATTCTGTAGTATTTGTTAGTCTTTGTTTTTCTGGGAGGTTCATCAAACAGATTTAATGATTCTTTTAACATATATAATAATTAAATCTTGGAAAGAATATATGTATATGGATAAACCATACTAACACACTCAATGCTAGAAAAATACTGCAATATATAAAAGTACTAGGAATTTGAATAGTAATTCAAAAAATAGTTAATGCTTCCAGTGTTTTAACTATTGTTTTGAATAGTATGTTGATAGTGTCTGAACAGAGTAAATCAAAATCTTTATACCATCATAACTGTCATATCCATTTTGAAAGGTTTTGTTCTCTACCTTCACTGAATTATGCTGATAAGGACGAAAAAAAGTGGAACCGGTACTGGACACAAGTCTGAATCCTAAGAGCAGGGAGAGGGAACTTGTCCCATTTGGCTGTAGCTTGTTGATGCTCACTTACAGGAAGAAGGGAGTCTGGGTCAGGCTGGAAAAAAGAGCAATTGTGGCAGCTTTGGATCTCTTGGGGGAGACCAACTCTGTAACTGAATTGTTCGCTCTTCCTAGGTCAGTCCTGCATCATCAGCTGAAATCCTCAGTGACAAAATCAGGTTTCCTTCTTTCTTCAGGACTATCCCCAGTGATTTTCATCAGACAAGAGCAATGACCCACTTGATCTGTGAATCTGGGTGGAACTGGATTGGAGTAATAGCCACTGATGATGACAATGGGCGGTTTGCTCTGGAGAGCTTTGGGGTCCAGGCCATGGCAAACAACGTTTGCATAGCTTTTAAAGAAATGTTACCAGCCTATCTCTCTGACAGCACGTTTCACACCAAAGTTGATCATGCAATTGAGAAGATTGTCAAGGAAACAAGAGTAAATGTTATTGTGGTCTTTATGAGACAGTTCCATGTGCTCAAATTATTTAAGAAGGCAATTGAGAGGAACGTTAATAAAATCTGGATTGCAAGTGATAACTGGTCAGCTGCAGTCAAAATCAGTACAATTCCCAATATCAGACGGCTGGGAACCATTGTGGGATTTGGATTTAAAAGTGGAGATATGTCCTCATTCCAAAACTTTCTGAGAAATCTTCATGAAAAGCCCACTAAAAACAACAAGTTTTTACGTGAATATATTATGCTTTTGTCAGTTTGTGCAAACCTGGAATATCATGATTTTCAAACATGCATTTCAAACCAGTCCCAGGATGATCTACTGGAAGATGTTGAGAATAAACACCAGATCTGGAGAGATGATTTTTTGAATGCTAACATTGAACCAGGATTTATCCAAAGTAATATACTTGCAGTCTATGCCATAGCTCATGCCATTAAAGGACAATGCAAAAACAGAAACTGCACGGATCCCTCTGCCTTCACTCCCTGGGAGGTAAGATGTTAACTCTTTCAGGTCTTATAATCTCTGCCTAACTTTCACCTAATTTTTTGCTCCCACATTCCTGGATTTTCTAGCTCGGTCCTTTTACAAATGACATTTTATTCCTCTTCCTGCCAGAGCAGCAGTATCTAGCTGCTGCAGTGATAACTACACTCCAGTTTTGTCTCCCTTTTTTTGGCTTATGTGTTCTGCTGTAGATATAGATAGCTACTGGATGGTGGTAACTGCATAACCACCAACTCCTCCTTGATGAGTACAATAACAATGGCTGTAAATATGTGATTCCACAAGTGGAGAAGGGATCTTTAGCTTCTGGGCTTCATTAGCTACCCTAACACTTCCTCCATCACCTTCAAAGAGCACACAGAGTAGGCACCAGCTTGAATGAAGGCTCCATTCTGTAGGCTTCTTGACGGAACATCTTGCTAGCTACTCATGTAGGATAAAATAAAATGTGTAGTCACTCTACAGTTGACTTATCAGCTCTTCAGCTACTAGTAGTTGGTCCTGTTGCTGTAAACCACTATGAGTGCTTTTGAGAGATGGGGATACTACTGGATAGGAACATTCACCAAAGAGTTTCAATTTTCCTCTCTCTCTCTCACCGTTGTATCTGTTTTGTCTTAATTCAAGTATTTTCCTCTATAATTAATTTCTACTTGAAACTGAAAATGCAACACATTTTCAGTTTCATCTTGATTTATACTGAATTGACTGGTTGGAAAATTAGACATAATCTTTAAGATAGGTGAGGTACTCATTATCACACTCAACTGGGTGGGAAAAGAAGAGGAAAAATCAGACAAGTAAACCTGACCTGACCTTTTACCCAAGAACCTGCTTAGGAGTATTCACTTTTACACACTTTTACTCAGGGGATTAAACAAATGTTAATTTAAAAGTCAAACAACCACTCTGACTTGCTCTGACCTCTTATCCTAGGTCAGGGCAGGTCAAACCAAGATAGGGGATTTGAAAAAAAACAACACCAACAAACCAACCAACCAACAGCTCAGTAACAATTGGACTCTCACATGAATTTGTAAATGCAAATGAGACAAATTCAGGACTGCTCTGTAGGAATGCAACTTTATGGAGCTGTATTTACATCATTGTTAAGCCAAATCCCAAACCATCAAAATTAAAAATCCTTTTAAGTTGTTAAACACTTGTGAAGAAAACTGAAAGCAATAATTATTTTCCTTGGGTTGTTTTCATTACATACTTCTTCTACACTACATTTAAACTTTCTAGAAAGGGATATATATATATATAGATAAAGCTTAGGATCCAAATAATCCATATCACACATCTTTATGTACAGAGAAACAATAGAATGATTGGTGTTACAGACTTCACAAAAATAATCATCAGTTACATCAAAATATTGTTAAAAGTAGAGTTTTCATCTGAAACTCTAGATATATTCAAAAAGCTTTGGTGTCCTCATATTGCTAGAGAAATTGGAAAAGTAAAGATGAGAAATATTAAAAGACAAGTCTGAGTATATACAATAAAAAGAAATCCTATTCAGTTCCACACAACTATGCAGCATCCAAATTGAATGCACTACTGGTTAGAAACACACTGGTTCTTCGTAAGTTATACGAACTCTCAAAAAAATTAGATTATACATGAAATAATGACATATATGCACCAGATGTGTTACACATATTTGACAAAGCCTATTGAGGCAGTATACCTTTCAGCATGTTTGTTAAATGCTACGAATGTTACAAATGAATCCATGTTTAGAACATGACTTTCAAAAGCAGTTGAACTCAGCCTTTCACCAAAACATTAAATTTTTTCCTTGTCAGTTAATCCCTTTTGCAAAAAGTCATTAGGCCCGCAAAATAATAGAGCCTTTGTTTTGATTAAGAACCACGGTAGCAAATGGAAGTTGTTCGACAATATCCCTATGAGTTGAGAGTGGGTTATATCTGCCTTAACCTGCTCTTTTCTATATTCACAGAGACCTTTTTGATCTGGCTGTTTGTGAGTAGGGAGGCAGAAATTTTACCCTGTTGAACAGAATGGATTGCAATATGAAGCTGGACAATTGCCTTATCAAGCATTCTTATTCTGGTATTTCCTATGACCTATCAAATATGGCCTTGCAGTTTATTGCCGTTGTGCCATTGATCTCTTCATCTGAGCAAACTGGCACATATTGTTCATTCAACAGTTCTGAGTCTCCTCTTGCCATACACAAATTCAGTCAGAGTCACATCTGAGAACAATGCTAGATATTTCCAGACATATTGGGGGAATTTACTCTGGAAGAAAGTGTTGTCCAGATTGCCTCTGATGACAGTAAAGTGATAGCAGGAGTACCACTCACCCTTGTTCTTTACAAAAAGGGGAGTGTCAAAGGACCGTTAGCTCTTGCAAGCAAAAATATTTTTTCTCCTAACATTATACCAAAATTTCCATGGCTGCAAAAGAATACTAATCTAGGTATTTGTGCATACTGCATAGAGTTAGGAAATTATTAATTTTTTATTAATAGATTTTTTAAGGTCAACAGGATTGTCTGTATATGTAATTCTGTAAACAGCTATAAAGATGAATTTAGATTTTAATACTTTTCTTAGTCCTAAAAGCATTTCTTTTTAACTTGATTTTACCATACAAATGTTAAATTACTCAGTTTGTCACACTGACATGATACTGATGTATGTTATCATTTTTTATACTTATGTGCAGCTCCTTGAAGAACTTAAAAAAGTTGTATTCATTGATGATGATAAAGAAGTCAAGTTTGACTCCAATGGAGATATGAGCACCAGTTATGATGTACTTCTTTGGAAAGAAATCGATGGCCACATGGCAATCACCACTATGGCAGAATATGATGCAGAGAAAGGTGACTTTATCTTTGAGGATGAAGAGAAAAAAAAAGATTTTCTAGACTTAAAGGTAATTTTTAATTTATTGACATAACGTGAAATTTTATTCATATGATTTCTTCTCCCTCCGGCATTTGCAACTGAATGTGTCAGTCAGAAATCTCTCTTGTAGTTTAATGTTCTCCTTTAAGAGTGAAGAATCCTTTTGGAGTATATTTGATCACTTTCATGCATCCTGAGATGCATATTAGCCTGTGAGCATCAATTTAAAATTTATTTATTTCTTTAGAATGCTCCTAGAAGGCTTCCTAAGATGAGAAGTTATGTCTGTCCTAGGGATGCCACTCAAGAATCTTGAAAAGGGATCTTAAAATAAGAAATGACTGTGTACAAAAAAAACCCTCCCTAATTAACCACAATTTTTTTCCCCTTTTTTCACATGAAGACTCATATCTGTTGAGTTTATTGTTTAAAAAGAAAAGAAGATGCTTTGTTGTTTATTTGATCCTGTTAGAGCTGGGGTCATCACGGCTACATGAGTAGGTGGTGCCATATGTAGCCCCAGCACTGGTGTACACAGAACTAGTGTGTGGTCCTGGACAGTTCCAACTGGATAATCTGTTATCTGTGTATGGCTGGAGGTCTGAGTTCATGATGCAGCTCCCCACTAATTGGACAAGGAGAGACTGCTTTACCAAGTGGGTTGAATTCTAGTCTCAGCATGTGAACTCAGTTGAGGACAGAAGAAAACCTCAAATCTTGCCCCTCTTTGTGGTGCAAGCAAATGTTCAATGTAACTTTCAGATTCCCTTAAAATATGGATGATACCAAAAAAAAAAAAACAAACCCCAACAGTACAAATTGCAGCATTACTGGAGGTTTATATTAATGGTTTTTTAGAGATTTTGTTTGTTTTTTTTTTATTCTTCGTACACTGCAGAAAGTTCAGTCAACATGTTCCCAGCACTGCAGGCCAGGTCAGATGAAAAAGGTTACAGAAAGTCCACATACATGCTGCTATGAGTGTGTTTACTGCCCAGAAAACCATTACAGCAATCAAACAGGTAAAGAATTGTGATCCAAATAAAAGTTTATTTAGACATCAGTACAATTGTTCTGTTTGTATATAACGTGCCTTGACAACCTTGGGTTTAACTTTGGAAGGGGAATTAAATATTTGTTTATGAACAGTTTCCCGTAAAACTTGCTATAAATGCTTTTTAGGAGACCAAAATTAAAGCAGTTAGATTGGCCAGCTAACTAGCGTTAACCTTTGCTAGGATGGAAATTCTGGTTGATTTATCAGTGAGACTGACTTTCATTAAAATAGAGTCTTGCCTCCCTGTCTTTCCATAGTACACCCAGTCCAATAAGGAAGAATTTCTTTATTGTGAGGGTGGTGAGGCACTGGAACAGGTTGCCCAGAGAAGTTGTTGTGGATGCCCCCTCTTTGGAAGTGTTCAAGGGCAGGTTGGATGGAGCTACCTGATGTAGTGGGAGGTGTCCCTGCCTCTGGCAGGGGGGATTGTAACTAGATGGTCTTTTAAGGTCCTTTCCAACCCAAACTCTTCTATGAGCCTATGCATCTATGAAGTTCAAGCGTGATGTATTTTGCTTACCAGAATTGTACAGTAATATTTTCTAGTATCAAATCTGATGTGTACTTTACCAGTGGTTCATTTATAGGTTTAAGCAAAAATTTTTAAAGGAGAAAATTAAATATGGAGAAGAGAGATGGAATTAAGAAAACTGTGGTACTTTGTACTTTTAATATCCTGAGAGCAGAAGGAAATTAAATTTTACCTTCTTATTCAATTAGCTGTGAAATGTCTCCATATCAGAGGACAAGAATTTCAAAGCAAAAGCACCTTTCAAATCATAAACTAAAGCAATGTTTCTTCTTGTTATTGTATTTCAAAAGCTATCTGTAATGAGCATGTTGGGGTGTTTTCTTGTCAAAATAGACAAATAAAAGAAAAATAGTTCAAATTTTTTGCAAGAGAATTGATTATTTATTGTTCAGGTTCTAGTAAAAGTTTACCTGTCCAGAGATCTGCCTAGGTCACATATTGCTAGTCAGTGATGACCAAGACAATTTTAGAACCCTGGTCATTCTCCCTGTCCCTGGCTGCAGGAAACCCTTGCTCCCAGCTGGCAGGCAGTTCTGTCAGTGCCACCGCAGCTCTGCAGCTCCTCCACCTGGACGGCGACAGCAGCAGTCAGATGCAGTCAGACACGTCCTTTCCTCCTAGCAGCCCTTCCCACGTTGCTCCTGTATCTCAAGGCCGATAAAACACTTCGCAGTTTATTTCCTTTGGGTTCTTAAATGATCTTCCTTTTTTTTCTGCTTCCAGATATGGATTACTGCTACCGATGTAACAACAAAACCTACTGGGCTCCCATCAACAGTACCACATGCTACAAAAAGACAATCTATTTCCTCACCTGGACTGACTGGTTTGCTGTTTTCCTCCTCCTTCTGTCTGCTTTCGGAGTTGTGTTAGTTTTGTCAATTTGTGTAATATTTACTAAAAACTTGAACACACCAGTTGTAAAGGCATCTGGTGGTCTGACTGTCTGCTATATTATTCTCTTCAGTCACTTCTTAATTTTTTTGAGCACCATCTTCTTCATAGATGTACCCACGGAATTCAAATGTAAAACTAGGCAAGCAGTCTTTGGCATAAGTTTTACACTCTGCATTTCATGTATTTTAATGAAGTCACTAAAAATTTTACTAGCCTTCAGCTTTGATCCCAAGCTGCAGAATTTCCTGAAATGCATGTATAAACCTATTCCCACTGTGGCCACCTGCACTGGAATTCAAGTTATCATTTGTACCTTCTGGCTAATATTTAGGACACCTTTTGTAACCCAAAATTTCTCAATCCCAAGAGCAATAATTCTGGAGTGCAATGAGGGGTCTATTGTAGCTTTTGGGATTATGCTGGGCTACATCGCCGCTCTAGCCTTTATTTGCTTCATATTTGCCTTTAAAGGTAGGAAATTGCCAGAGAACTACAATGAAGCTAAATTCATCACTTTTGGCATGCTAATTTACTTCATAGCATGGATTGTATTTATCCCTGTCTATGCAACTACATTTGGCAAATACTTGCCAGCAGTGGAAATCATCGTTGTTTTAATATCCAATTATGGAATCCTCTGCTGCACTTTTCTTCCAAAGTGCTATATCATCATTTACAAGCAAGAAACAAACACAAAATCTGCCTTTCTCAAAATGGTTTACACGTATTCCTCTAAAAGTGCAGGTAGCGTTACTGTTAGTCAGGTTTCTTTGGATTCAAAGTCTTCCAGCTTCCGGGCTCCTATCTCAGACTCGTGTAAAACTGACAAAAACTCTGTGAATGGAAACTGCCAGTTCCAAGTGCCAGGGCAGCCACTAATAAAAGGCAAAGTTCTTCCTAAAAATGCTGCCAGGAAAAGAGTCTCCAGCATATGACTGGCCAGTGGTCAAGTACTGGAAGATAAAAAGCCATCTTAGAGAGCTATTTATCTCTCAGATCTCTTTCCTTTTGGCATCCCCAAGGAGAACAGGACATGTGAAAACTCTTGTTCTCCTGTACTTAAGCAGTTATCCATTACCAGATCTGAAAGGCATTCCTGGCCCTGAGAGTCCAGTCCTTGCTCCTGCAGGCTCCATGATGTGCAGTCCCCTGCGGGACCTGTGGGAACCTATTCTGCAATCTCCCTTCCTCAAGTGAGACAGAAGAATCACAAAAATATCATTTCTTACAGTCACATAGGTGGGACCACATGAGTTTACTCCACTTCTTTTGCCTCTGATACACAATTCTTTAAGGAGCTATTCTTCTCATCTGGCCCCATTTCACAGATCAAAGAGAACCTTGTCCCAGCCTTTGTTTGCTAGGCTAAACAAGACGAGTCCTTTAGTCTCCACTTTTAAGATAGGCTTTCCATTCTTCTGAACTTCCAAATATAACCTTTTTCAGCTGGTATCAGTGAATCTCTTTTTTTTTTCCTCCCCAGAATTGCAGACCTTATTCCAGATGAGTGCTGCAGTAACCTTTAAAGTTCCTTGTATTTATCAGGATGGTAATGAACTAGAGACAGGTCTATAAAAGAATTAAAGAATTTCTTGGGAGCTCTGTAGTTATACATATGTTCATCTACGTTTTTTCTCCATACTCAGAGGAAATACGCTGATTCATCTCGTGCACCTTCTCTGATGCATGAAGAGGGAGCCTACTGTGTTTGTCCCCAGATGTCCTCTTAGTTGAGAGTGTAAGGACAATGTGTAATGTCAAAACTTAAAACCACTCATTAGGATAAATAGTGTAATTACCAGTATCAGCATGAGTACATCCTGGGAATTTTGGGGGGTTGTATACAAGTTAAAAAAATCTGATTTTCAATAAGAACACGCCAATGCACCATTACAGTACATAGAAATAGCACAAGATTGAACTGGCACGATCTGCATTGGATGAGTCTCTGCTCTGTAGCAACATGAGCACAGCTGTGCTGTGCCTTCTGCATGAGAGACAAAAGGTAAATTCAGAGAAGGAGGAACTCTTCTGTCAGGGTAATGGTACCACAGAGCTTTTTCAGATTCTGAACAGCAGAGCTACACTGTCAGTCTGGGACCAGGAAAAATACTTTTCCATACTCTGGAAGCCTGAAACATATTTTAACTTCTGTGAGATGTTACTGTGAAATAATACTGAATTCCTTGAGTTTTGTCCATGCTTCTGTTTTGATTTAGAATAACTGGATGTTGTAGAAGAGCAAAATAAAAGCAGTAGATTTTGTGTTACGAAGGCATGTTGTACTATGGTTATGTAATTTATATCTATTTTTATAAAATTTTTATTTATATGTTGTAACCCTTATCCATATTTTTCTATTCATATTTTGTTAAAAATAAAAAATAAATCACATTTCAAAAATGGACATGGGTGATGAAATGATGATGCGTAGACTAGGTATGTACTGTGTATCTACGAAGACATTTTAAAGTAATTTGAATGACAAGAGTGCAATTTACCTACAGACTTGTGTAATTGCAAACATTCTGTTGCTGATTGGAGGAATGAAATTTTATGCATATATATTTATATGATGAATGCTGTTCATACATCAGTTGTTGCAAATACTTTTCTGGATATGAAGTTATGTATAATAAGGTTACAATTACTGCAATTTGACTGCCAATGCAGCAAGAAGTCTGTCCCTAAAAGAGAGAAACAAAGCTTACATTGTATGACTGTCAGCAATCAGCTGGTTAGAAAAGTTAATTTGGCTCAAATGTCATGCCTGTATTTATTGTTTCCAAAAGCTTTGAGTATAGCATGTCTTGGATCTAAATAAAAGGGAATGATTAAAGCCATATTGTTATTTCAAATTGAGTTTGCTTACTTAATTTCCTCACCTCTCCACATGATCTTCTTTTTGGCCTTGAACAACAGCAATACACACACCTGTAAGGTGTTTCCACTGTAGACCTCAGTCTGCTTCTTAGAAATTTCCTTTAGGTTGAAAGTTGTGTATGGTAGGGCATTCCTCCTACAGGACAATGAGGAAAGTGTCTAGAGGAACAGGACCTGGTGACAGCAATGTGAGGGTCTCTACTGAGGTATCTTTAAGGAAAGACACCATATATGGCGGAATTTCAAAGGAGCCCTACCTGCTGCATCTAATTCTTCAGCTACTCCGGTCTTGTGCAAAGCACAGTCAACAGCGGAGCTAAGACCATGTAACAGATTTGCTAGCCTGGCTTGGCAGAAAAAAGAGACACTATAGCAAGCTGTGTTACATGTTTTTAAATGTTTTGTCTGTAAGAAACAATTGATCATATGTAGGTAGAACTTAAAGGGATTGTGCTATAGAGGATATGAAAAGGCTTAAAACAGGAGTTCATTATGCTAAAGAAGCATTTGCGCACTTTCACCTGCCCAGAGCAGTAAGTATTCCACCAATGTAACTATTCCTGTTACCAGTCATGGGGACATAAAAAGAGCCTGAAACAGATTTTCATCCCCAGAACACAGAACAGAATCACCTTCCAGAATCATAGCAAAGCCTCAGCATGATGCTCCCAGAGCCACAGCCCATAGGTCAGGTCATGTGGGGCCAAAGGGGTCAGCTCATTTTTTTTTGGCTCACAGCACACTCTCCTTGTTTACTTTGGAAAGATCCTAAAACTAATTCTCAAAACACTAACATCCCATGAGCACATTTTCTGTCTCTGAGAGCAATAGAGAGAACAAATGTCCCCAAATGCACTGCTGTTCATAGAGAAATCAAATGTGAAAATATTGTTAGTTGAAGTCAACAGGAGGCAGCCTGGATGTAAACACTATTTAAGCTTTTTGGGTCTCATTCATTGTTAATGATGCTAAATAATGCATTCTGAACCCACTATCACACAACATACAATACCTTCAGGGAGACTGAAGACTATGAAGGCCATTCAGTATTCAAGTCATCTTCTCCAGGGCATAATTCCCTCAAGATTTCAGTAGCTCTGGATGTGGAAATGCCTTTCAGCTGCCCAGAATCTTTAGAGCAGTTCTTTGGTGAGAGCAGAAAATTACTTACATGCGTTCCAGGCTTCCTCCCAGCAGCTCTGCTCATGGCCATTGAAACTACAGTGACTCTAAATGTGTGGTTTAACATCACCAGTAGCAGCTGATAGCAGTGTTTGGGATGCTGCTCATAATGTATGACACTGAGTAGCCCAGTCCAGATGTGCTGACTCTTCCTGCCCTTGCCAGATGTGTCTCCAGGGACGAGGAGCATGCTTAACCCTATGTCATTCTCTTTGAGCAGGAAGAAGGCAAAGTATCACCCTCTAGGTCATTTCTATCAATGTGTATTCATCTCCTTGACAACATTCTGAAAAAGGGCAGAGCTGCTCAGGGAGTATATGTGAGTGTGCAAAGAGGAGCATCTCTTCCTATTTGTTATTTTTAGAAGGACATGGGAAAGCTGGCATAGAGCTTTGATTCAGGGAGCTAGATTCTTCCATCTAGAGACTGTCTCAGTAGCAAACAGAAATTTTGTTCTGAAATAGAATGTGGGAAGATTGATTTCTGAATTTATTTTTTTTTAAGTTGGTATGAGTTAAATGGATTGGAATGGCTTTGGTATTTTACCAACAATAAGGATATGTTGTTACTTTAATGATTTTGGAATAAAAATTGTACATGTATAGATAAGAAAACATCAGCATGGGACTACTTACTGAAAAGAAAGTACTTTTTTGAATATCTTTCCAGAGTAAAATGTTGTTCAAATGGCAGTTTAAAGAAAGTTCTAATATAAAGGATGCTAGAACTCACTTTGGTAAAACCAATTTCTGATTTCTTATACCCAACAATTTGCTTTCAGAAAAAGATGCTTACCTCTGGCTCTGCTGCTTAGAAAAAGATAGCTGGAGGTTTTGGCTGCAAATAGTTCAATACTCCTCATTCGTGCTATCATGCTGAGACGGGACTGTAGCTGTTGCTGGGCAGTGATTCTCCCCAGGGAGCAAGACTTCCTCTGTTCGTCATCAGTCACTCTTGCTTTGGTTGATGCACATAAAATCTTACACTGTTTGATGCCTCAGACACAATTCTGTTGAGACACTGTCTTATACACTGTCACTGATATCATGATGGTATGGGCTGTTTCTTACTAAATATGTGTTCTGTGCTGACAATCTTTTTGTTCAAGGATATGTTCATACTGAAATTTATTTTTTGTGGTTTTTTGTTTTGTTTTGCCTTAGGTTTTTTTTAATAAGGGCTTAATCTGACTAGGACATGAAAGGAAAACAGAAAAAAGGTTTTCAATTGAAGTAAATGGAAAAGTATATGATAAGAATCGGTATGTTCGAACCTTCTGAAAGCAGTAAAATGACAGAAACATGGATGTGGGCAGCTGTGTTACAGAACTTGAATCCACTTTGCTCTGAAACATAGACTCATAGAATGGTTTGCATTGGAAGGGACCTTAAAGATCATAGAGTTCCAACCCTCCCATGTCATGGGCATAGACACCTTCCACTAGACCAGGTTGCTCAGTGTCCCATCCCACCTGCCAAGGATGGGTCATCCACAACTTCTCTGGGCAACCTGCACCAGAGTCTCACCAACCTCACAGGAAAGAATTTCTTCCTAATCTAAACCTACTTTTTTCAACTTAAAGCCATTACTCCTTGCAATAGGGGTATAGGCCCTTGTACAAAGCCTCTCTCCAGCTCTCTTGTAGGCCCCCTTTAGTTACTGGAAGGCTGCTCTAAGGTTTCCTTAGAACTTCTCCAGGCTGAACAACCCCAGGTCTCTCTACCTGTCTTCGTGGGAGAGGTACTCCAGCCCTCTGGTCATCTTTGTGGCCCTTCTCTGGACTCACTCCAGCAGGCCCACGTCCTAACACGAAGGTGAACTACTGCGGCTGTTTCTTTAGCCGAATTTTGACCTGAAAGCTGACCTTTCCCCACTGGAGTTGCAGTCCGTGAGTGCGGTAGGTGAGCAGGATGCCTTCTCCGGAGGACCGATCCCCGCCGTGACGGCAGCAGTCCCGCCTTGCCTCGAGTCCGGGCGCGGCTGGAAGGGTCCGCGGGGCGGGGCCGGGCGGGGCCGAGACCGGGATCGGGACCGGGACCGGGATCGGGACCGGGGCCACTCCCGTCGAGGCAGAGGGGCCCGCCGCGGCAGAGGGTGCCGCTAATCCTCGCCGCCCTGGCCATGCTGCCGGCCCTTCTCCGCCCCGGGCGGCTGCTGTCCGCCGCGCCGCTCCGCCCGCCCGCGCCGCGGGGAGCCGCCGCCGGCGGGGAGCCCGCCCGGAGCCCGGGCACCTCCCGCGGTAAGGGGGGAGAGGAGCTGCGGGGGACCAGCTCCGCAGCAGCGCCCCGGGGCTGACGGGGAGGTGTGCGGGCGGCTCGGAGCCGGGGCTGAGCGGGGCAGAGCTTCCCGGTGGTGCGGCCCGCGAGTGGCACGGCGGCTCGGGTGCTTCCGAGTGTTCTCCTGCTGGCTTGGGTACCCACGCCTGCGGGCGGCGGGGGTTCGAACCAGACCCACGGGAACACTCATTGCATGTGTGGGTGATCCAGAAACCCCGCGGAGGTCACTCTGCGTAGGCGAGACCTGAAGGTCTAATACCTGGGATTGCTCTTCCAATGACCAGGACGGTCAGGCTTTTCCCCTTCCACCGTTACTACCAGACATCATTCACTCTTAGTGCACGGTTTGACAAAGTGTTTTTTTCCTAATCTTTAAGCTGAGCAGGCTCACAAGGTGGTTGCAAGTTACAAACCCTCCAAGTTTGACAAAAAAATCCTCCTCTGGACTGGTCGTTTCAAGACAGAAGAAGAGATTCCTCCGAGGATCCCGTAAGTACGCTGCCCTTGTCCAAGGGGAACATGGAGCTGAAGGGAAAGCAGTGGTGTGATTCTGATCTAAAGCTTTTCCACAGAGTTTAAAACAGTCGGTTTTTCAACACTGAAGACTTGGAAACAAATTAGAGGGCAAGAGAATTTCCTGTCCTGGTTAGAGGTTAAGATGAGAAAATGTTCCTTGCTGGAGTCCCCAGAGCCTGGGATGAGAACTGGATCCATCTGAGTAGACAGCCTTGGTTACATTTATGTACTGGCTTGTTTGTTTTGCTTATTCCTAATGTGCAATTGGAGAAGGATGTTATTGGTAAACAATAATTTCTGTTTATAGCTCCCGTAAACAGTTATGAGGGAGCTGGCTGTTACTGAATGATTACATCAAAAAATATTATTATTATTATTATTATTATTATTATTATTATTATTATTATTATTATTATTATTATTATTATTATTGAATTTCAGGAAAACTTATGGAAGTAAATTACAAGAGAAGCATTCCCCACCAAGGAAAACTGAGTACTTAACGTAGCCTTAACCTCCCATTCTTGTTGACCCACTGGGTTAGATGATCTTTGAAGGTCCCTTCCCACCCAAACCTGACTGTACGGTTCTTTGACTTGCTGAAAGTTAGCATCCCCCACGGGAGTCAGCCACTAAACACATGAAACCCCTCTAATGCCAGTTGCTGCCTTTTCTTAGGATGTTAGTATGTTAGACGTCTCTCCAGGACACTACTTTTTATCATCACAGCACATCCCTGTCTTTGGTGACATGTTGAGAATAAGCAGCATGCAGAGCTGTGTAAAACAGTTACATCCTCTGCCTGCTCCTGTTGGTTCCTGACAGTTTCGCTGTTGTTTGCTGAGCTGGACAGTGGCTTTCTGAACGGTCTAACCTCTCTTGCACTGTGTTAGTCTCACCATCTTCCCCTAGAGAAAGGTTCAGACAGGTCTCAGAAGCTGTAAATGCTATTCAAGTCATCAGGAAGTGTTTATAAAGACTCATTGCGTTTGCCAGTCCATAAACATACATGCACACAAATCACTCATTTCTGTGCCATAGCTGGCCTAGCAAGTTCGTGTTACCACCTTGTGCTTTCTGGGTGAGCAAAGTCTTTTTACAACTGCAAGATCACAAGTATATCCTAGAAGTAGCTAAAAGTGATACACTGAAGCTGAACTGTGACACTGTTTAACTGTTGTTTAAAAGAAAAAAGAATTGCAAGATGTTGCTCCCTGTGAACACAATCTAGCTGCTGAAGATAGTTTGTACTAAAGGACAAATCTGCAATCCTTAGTCAAGGTTGTTATGGTTTGTTTGGGTTTTTCTAAAAAACAGCTGTCACTGACTTCAGCAGAGATTTACCCAGAGTCTTGATTAAGGATTGAGTAGTAAAGGCCGTAATTGCAATTAGGGAAGAAAATTGTAAGGTCTGTTTTCCTTAAAGCAGAGGAAGTGAAAATCTGCTTCAGAAGAGCTTCAATTAGTGCATTGTGAAATATGATTAGGCTAATATGCCACGCTAATAACATTTATGGTTTTGCTTTTGTTGCAACAAATGGATTATTGGATTAATAATTTTACGTGCTAGGTCTGATGTGTGGTCTGTTTTGAAGATGATTTTTACCATTGTACAAACCAGAAGCAGTTACTTAGAACTGTAGGCATTGTCAGTCATCTGCAAGAAAAATAATGTGCTTGTGTGTGCATTGGCAACGAAGGGGGTACTACGGCATTGCCACTTATAGGATTTGCCCTATTCCATTGCACTAAACCTCAGAGAGAACCACTGCAGCCCTCAGCCTTGGTACAGGCTTTCATGGGCAGAAATTCCACTGTAAAAACTCCAGCTCTGCCCAATCCCACCACATTAACTTTTGAAGTAAAGCTAAAGGTGCTTTGGGGAAAGAGATCATTACACGATCTTTACTTAAAACAAAAAAATCAATTTGTATTTATATTCTTTATCTTACAAATATCATGGCTGGGCTTCACAAATTTGGGAGGGGAAGATCTGGAAAGGGCTCTACCCACGTTTGTCACAAGCACGCTGGTGGCTAAAAAGGCCAATACGAGACAGGCACGTCCAGTTGCAAAAGGCACAGCAGAAAGTATATTCTTCAGGGCACAATTCTTTCTGCACTGTCTTTTCTCCTCAAGAGCGATCCTGTGTGTGTTCTCAAAGGCATCAGCAGCGTTATAGATGGTGTGTCTCCAGATCTCCCGACTGGAGGCCAGAGTAGACCAATTATGTTGATCAATATGGCCAAGGCTGAGATGTTGTTTCAGGGAGTCCTTGTATCTTCTCTTTGGGGCTCCTCTCTTGCGGCAGCCGGTGGCAAGTTCACCATAAAGCAAGATCTTAGGGAGGCGGTGGTCCTTCATCCTTGAGACGTGCCCTGCCCAATGTAGCTGTTCTCAGCAACATGGCCTCAATACTTGTGACTGCTGCTTGTTCTAGAACAGATGTATTGGTCACATAATCTGACCAGTGGATGTTTAGGATTGTACAGAGGCAGCGTTCATGGAAGCGTTCTAGGAGACGCAGGTGGTGGTGGTAGATGACCCATGATTCAGATCCATATAAGAGAGTAGACAGCATTATGGCTCTGTAAACACTGATCTTTGTCCTTTTCTTCAAGTGTTTATTTCACCAAACTCTTTTATGAAGCTTTCTGAAGGCACCGTATGCCTTTGCTAACCTGTTGTCTATCTCTCCGTCAATCTTACCATCCGAGGAGATGAGGCTGCCTAGG
>NW_016690185.1:4625284-4995737 GCF_001604755.1 Lepidothrix coronata | reverse complement strand
AACTTCTGTCTTCTTTAAACTGACTTCCAGCCCAAAGAGCTCAGCAGCCTCTGCAAAGCAGGATGTTAAACGCTGCAGAGCTGCTTCTGTGTGGGTGAGAAGGGCGGTGTCATCAGCATAAAGCAGCTCCTGGATAAGATGGTTTAAGGTCTTAGTGTGGGCCTTCAGTTGCCTTAGATTGAATAGGCTTCCATCCGTACGATATCAAATGTAGATACTGTCCTGATCCTCAAGGTCTGCCATGGCCCTTTGGAGCATCATGCTAAAAAGATTGTAAATAGGGTTGGTGCAAGAACGCAGCCTTGTTTCACACCATTCTTAATTAAAAAGGGCTCAGAAAATGCATTGTCATATCTGACTTGGCCATGTTGATCCTCATGGAGCGAGATGATCATTTTGAGGAACTTGGGGGGACAACCTAAGCGTTCCAAAATCTGCCATAGACCTTTCCTGCTCACAGTATCGAAAGCTTTTGCATGTTGCTTTTCCATGGGAAATGGATTAGGGTCAGAAAATGAGTGGTGCATAACCAACCACAGCAAGCTGAAGATGCTTGTTTCAGAAGGTCATTATACTTTTATTTTTCAGTTGTGATTTTATGTATGTGATGCTTTGAAGAACAGATACTTTACTGCTTTGTAATGATTCAATTCAACAATATTAATTGCAGGCCAGAGATGCTAGACAAGGCAAGAAACAAAGCTCGAGTGAAAGCTTGTTACATCATGATTGGACTCTCAATTGTTGCCTGCTTTGCAGTGATTGCTTCAGCTAAAAAGGTGAGTATGGCCATGTAGCATACTTTCAAATTATGGAATTCTGTGAAAAGTAGACTAACCTAAACCAGGAGCAGCAGCTTACAGCTACCCAAGTTTTAGCTGACCTGGTCTCTGCCAGCTCCCAGTATGTAAGTAGTTGCTGTCCATTCCTGAGGTTGGGTGGCTTTCCTGTGGGTGCATTGTTACTCCTACCACACTACTCTTCAGATGTTTTACTTCAACAGGCTGCTGCACGTCATGAGTCCTTAACAAGCTGGAACTTGGCAAAGAAGGCCAAGTGGCGGAAGGAGGCTGCGCTAGCCGCGGAGTCAAAAGCAAAGTAACTTCATATGAAATGCCAAATGCCCTTCCAGGAGCAAAATTAACTGTTGCTGAGAGCAATTAGCGAGTTTCACCCATACATGGACAATAGTATGCACACACTGGGGCCAATAAGGGCAGTTACAGCATCACAAAAAGAAAGGGAGGGTCTCTTTTATTAGGGAGATATTTGGTGTACGTGTTGCATATAGTTAAAGTTAGTTAGAATGTTTTGCATATGCTTAAAAGCAGTAATTCATTTTAAAGGAGATGAGGTAGTTTTGTAAGAATATCAGGCATCTTTAGTTAGATAATGACAAAATACTTAAACCCACAAAGTTTTCTGTCTGGGACAGTGCCTAGTTTTTCAGCACACAAATCAGACAGTTTGAACTCATTTGCATCAATGCTGTATTCAAAACAGTATTTGCATTTCCTAGTTTAAGAAGCCACACTTATTGAACCACTAAATAAATACAATAAACATCTGTAAAATAGGTTTTATTGGTTTCTGTACGGTATTTGGAGATTTAACATTCCATAATATTGCATACTACTCATATGTGTTCTGTTACGGTAATGGGCCTTTGGCCTGGATTTAAAGATGCACTATTACTACCTGAAGTTAATATAGGTAATGTAGTTTCCACACATTATATGAAGACATTGTGTCATAAGTTGCTGAAATTTCTCATTCCAGATTTCAGAGAACTCTTAAGGTCACAGTTGAAGTTCACATATCTATTTTCACACTTATTACAAAAATCTTCAGTTGTACAATTTAATAAATTTAAACCAACCGAGAATTAACCACAGAGGAAAGACAATAGTGCATCTTTACTATTTTCTTAAAGACAAGTCCAACAATAAATAGTTTCCAGTTGCAAACTTGTTCTACAGCTAACATTTCTGTGCCAACGTTATCACTATTTTCTGATTGCTGCTAGCAACAGTGTTCAAAGCAAATACTAGAAAATTAAAAAGCTGTATGAACCAGTCCTTGGACAAAAGTGCAATGATGAAAAAATTAGATATGATTCAGTGTAACAAGAGAAGGGAACTAATAAAAAAATCTTATGCTCTGCATAGTTGCATAGATTAGCTAGTTAGTATTCACATTTAAACGGAACAAATGGTACCCTTTTAATAAAGCCAAAACCCTTTATTTTTAAATAGACTTTGTAAGTGATGGGGGACTTCAGATTCTGTATTAGATAGCAAACTTTAAGACACTTTCATATCACAATTTTATTTGGTTTTTCTCTCCATATCGGTTTCATCTGTTTAGGCAACATCATCACAATCATGCCCCTTCCTGCGAATGAGTAAAACAGAGTTGACTTTAAGTCATAATCTCTGATTTTATATTGTTCATTTATGTGCTTTTAACAAAGTATGAAGTAAACCCAGTGATAAGATAGGAGAGGCCATCCTGTATATTTATCCTTTAAAGGATTTTCAGCATTATTTTTTAACAATTTTAGGGTAAACCAAATGTTGAGTTTAAATAATGATTTTCATTATCCAAAGTTCACCGATTTTAGTTCCCTTTTAAACTGTTCCATTTAAATGTATCAGAGGTATGAAATACAGTTTATCTAAATGTGTAAAGTGCAGTCACTAACTGTTCACACATATAGAATAATATATTCACACAACTGAAGACATTTCTTCGAAACAAATAGAATACTTTAAATGTCCCCTCTTTTCTTCATTTTCAAGTCTTTCAACCAAGACTTTCAGAGCTCAGATTTGGTTTAAATAAGAAAGGCTTATAAGAGAGGCTTTTTACAGGGTTCTTCAAATAAAAAGCAGGCACAGCTGGTTGTGATCAAAACAAGGTTGTTAGAAACAAAGAAATACCCTGTTACCTGAATAATTTTCTTACATTAAAACAATATTGAAATTCAGCATTTGCTACTAATCTTGGTAGATTTCCATGATTGTTACCCTGTACTTTGATAGATGGGGGATGAAGGGGGAGCATGTGAATGAAGGAAGGTTGGTATATGAAAACCTAAAACTATGAGAGTAAAAAGGGCATAAGTACAATCACCTAACATTATACGAAAATTTGGCAGCTGTACTCAATATTATCACACTACTCAAAACTGTTGTATGCTGTACAAATCTAGGTTTAAAGTGTCATTTGCTAAAATATCTCATTATTCAGAGTTCATAAAGTAACAGCACTCCTATATACACTTCTTATACTTCTATCTTCCACTAAAAAGACTTCAAAGGGAGGTTTCTTCCCTCCCAGTTACATCTTAGTCAAAACTGACCATTAATCTTAGAAAATCCACTTTAAGTCCCACATTCAATTACAATATAGAATATATTGCTGTAACAGCAAAGTGAAACATCTTAGAATCTTAACTTGCATGTAAAAAAAATTCTAAATATAAAATGGTACTGTAAATGATACCACCTTTAACCTGTATTTTTTCAGTGCATTAAAATATTGTTTAGTGATAAGCACAGTGCCATGGGTGAGTGATTTGAAGTTTAAACTGCAGCTTTTTATGAAGCATGAAATGCTCTCATATGTCAAGGATTTCACTTAACCCAGGAGTTTGATGTTAATACATTAATTACAGGTAACAAAAAATAGCAATACTTCAGAGATAACTCAAAGTATTAATTTCTCCAAACAATATATACTACTAATACACCAGAAACACTACTTATATGCAAGTTGAAGCAGAGTATACATTTTTCTGTATTCAAAACTGTTAACATAAAATATCAGAATTCTATTTCTTTTAGTGTTTAACAGCAAACATGGTATATTGTAGAGCCTAAATATTTAGATGACAATAACTTCTAGTTAGTTTCGGTGTCCACATACTTAATGCTATTTACAGTACAACAAACTTTTCCTTCAATTGGAAAGGAGTGATTCACTATTCATTCTTCACTGCAGTATTTCTATTGTCTTAGCAAAAGAAAACTGAATTCGTTAACTTAAGGAACAATTCAAGTGGCGGTAGCATATTTGGTCAAAAAACAACACCTACTGTCTAAACTTTTAAGAAGCTACTGTACTAGAAAGGCAAACAATGTTTCTCAAACTAAAGTGGTGTTACCACATTTTGACAGAAGACAGCTGTAAACCATCTGCTTGGTGACTTGTGCAAATCACCATCTCTGTCATTCATAATTGCAGCATTCTTGTGGTAACTACAGCAACTGCTTCCACTGCAAAGTACTGCAGTTGTGGCTGACTTGTAATGTCATTTAGCAGCTTTCATTACAGAGCCAACATCAAATGACCAGCAAGCTCTCTGCTGATTCCAATTTGAAAACTTCTGAAATAGTCTTCTTCCCACATAATTCAGAAAAAACTTTTTCATATATTCAGTATTATATCAGGTAATTAGCATTATATACGTATATCTATGTCTTTAAATACATTTTATAAATAAACTTCAACAGTGTGTTGTAAAGTAAGTAATGCATAAAAGTTTCACAATTTAAATAAATATTTTTCACATTCCAATTCAGCTTCTTACAAGCTCTTCTTTATTTCATGCCTTGGTTTTGAAGCAATGTTTCTGCTTCAATACAAGAGGTAGATTTGATAGGGACTGGGCAAGTCAAGCTTACTGCCAAAAATGCAACTGTCAGTAACTGTATTGCTGATATGAAGTTTGAGACTATATGAAAAATTCAGAACCACTACCTAAAATTCTACCAAGTCTTAGCTTAACAGTTCTTGTTAAATCACATTTAATGCTTTTAGACATGATTACTCACAGTTGTTTTCTGTACATAGGAGATAATGAAAAACACAAATACAAAACAGAGAACACTTGTCTCTAACACAATATATGAAAGTGCATGAGCTGCGTCTTCATCTATTTCTGCAAAACATATTCAGCTTTTCCTCTAACTTTGGCCAGGAAGAAAAGACCTCTGAGAAAAAAAAAAAAACAACCAAAACCCAAACCGTACAAGTGTTTGAATTTTATGCTTGTATTCACTTCAGTAGTTTAGAGCTGGAAACCCTCCATCGGAGCCTCCTGCTGTTGAAACACAAACTGCTGCTGACTTTCATCCACCTGAGGTGCAATACTAGAGTCCTCTTCTTCAACACCAAAATAATGTTCTATAAGTTCGAAAGCCTTTTGGTAGATCTCTTGGTTTTCATGCCTCTGAAGAAATTCAATTTTATCAAGTCCTAAATTCAAAATAAAACATTTTCAAAAATCTAGTAGCTTAAATGAATGATGAATTCAAAGAGAAACAGCTTACAGCATGGTACTTCTTAAATAAAAAAATGCAATCCCAAATCACCTCAATTAATTCAGTATCATTGATTGTTAATTTCCTAACCCATGTATTTTTACTTCAGTTTCTGCTGTCCAAATCAATTTTAAAACTATGCTCAACGCATATCGGTTGAACTGGGGAGCAGGCTGTAGTATCTCCATAGAAACATGCCACGCCTATAAAGAAATTGAATCTGCATAGAATTAAGATAGCATAAAACTGTTTGCTATAACAATTTCTCATATGCCAGTTTCTTTTCTTTTACTCTTTCAGTCTTCCCCAACTCTAAATTCTATCTCCAATCATGTAGTCGTCACTGGCACAGTCTGGTATCTTTTTTCAAATGTAACTGGGAGATTTGAAGATATTATCTTTCCAAAGGCTTATCATATGCAAGCTAGAGGACGTAACCTCTCCTCTGTTGGCTGAATTAAATCTTTGGCCGTCAGTTAGGTTGATACAAAATTGCTGGTTAGCTATTTTAAATAATTCAGTTTTCACTTAAGTTGGATTAAGGCCAAGATAAAGGCCTAAGTTAAGAGGCTAAAGCAGTGAGGGTGATATAATAAACTGTTTTCCCTTCTTGAACTTATACTCTGCAGCTTCAGCAGCCTATGCCTAAGTGGTAAGGGAAAAAAGAGAACACAGATATTCAACAGTTGAAATTATGAATGGACTCAAAATCTGGAACAGAACAAATTCCAATATAGTATTCAGTACTTATTCCTCTTAAACATTAAATTGCAAAGTTCTTCAACTATGCACTTGATTTTAGAAATAAAACTCTGTAACAGGCAATTCAGATTCAAAGAATGCTTTACAGAAAAGTCAGTACCATCTAATCAGATACAATGTGGTCAACTAGAACTGTTACTAGCAGTTTCTGAAATACAAATGTCTGCCAGTTTTGTTGGGTCAGAGCTACAAAAAAGATAACTCTCCATAAATAATGCCAATTTCATTATAAGCCAATTTTAACACTGATTTTGTTAAATCAAAAGTCTCCAGTCTTGGAATTCCACAAATTAGTTTTGATAGTCTGCCTTTAAAACATGGTTCAATTCAGTAACTTTTATAAGAAGAAGAAGAAGAAAATACTATCACAAGGAAAAACTTGCTCAGTTTTATGGTCTGAAGTTGATTTTGCTGTTACTGATATTTACTATGCTAAAAAGTGATCCAACTTTGGGAATCAGTAAAACAAACCCTGATCTTGCACCCCTGTTGGTAATGAAACTGTACTAGTCAGGACTATGTATTGACGCCTAAACAGAATAGGCCTACCTTGACAAGAGACTAAACATTTTCTAATGGAATTCAAGGGATAACTGATATGGGGAGCATGGAATGGGGTAACAGGGTTGGGGAATGTGTGTAGTTACTATGCTTAGGGTAAGGGGTAAGGGTAAAGGAATACATGTTGCTGTTTTTAAAATCTACTTCTGCTATATAACTACTTATAAAACTTATAAAACTTAGAAAAATAAAAAAACTAAAAGGACCTTAAGGCATCAGTATTAAAGTTATAAAAATTGTATTTAGGAATGGCTGACAAACTTATGCAAAGAATGACTCCAATAGACTAGGACACCTGTGTTAAAATACTTCTGAGGATGTTTCTCTAGGGGGACATTTCATAAACTGACCACAGATAAAACACCCAGATGTTTTCTGTATTTAACCACTTTTCCCACCATGTTACATTACTTCATTTATGATATCTTATGTCTGCTTATGTTTGAAGTAATTCTTGTAATAAACTTACCTACAAATTTCAAAATTACTCACAATGGTTTTATTTTTACAGTCTGGAATAAAGAAGTTCAGGTATGTAGTTTTATAAGAAGTATTTTCTTACCATATGCTTCCTCTATAAGGGCACAATAAGGATTAATGCCCATTCCATTTTGTTTAGACTCCTGTTCTCCAAGACGCAGAATGTTTTCAAGTCCATTTAAAGCCACCTGTACTATTTTTGAATCCATCACGGTGAGGAGGTCACAAAGAGGCTTGGTACAACCTAGTGCTACCAAATACCTTTGTAACAGAAGAAAAACAGAGGGAAAGGGAAAGAAGAACTGATAATCCAGCACGTTTATTCTGACATGCCAGTCTACTACTATTGGTACTTACTTTTGCTATAAAAAGTGGTTGAAACAAAAAAATTTCTAAAACATGCAACAACACAAAGATAAACTTAGCCTGAAATGGAATAAATATTACAATTTATCTTAATAAGAAAATTTAATGTGTGTATTCCTAACTGGAGTGTGGAATCCGCAGCCTTTTCAACTTCTTTTCACTTATGATCTTCAGATGGGTTTAACTGAATATAAAAGTTTTAGCTGAAAGTTCTTTTCTCAGGCAGTCAAAATTTTGTAGTAGTAAAAATATCAAGTAAACATCTTAGATACACATAAGAACACTGGACAGTGCTCTGTGCTAACACAGTCCACACTAGAAATCCATGAAAATCTCAGCATCACTTACAATAAAGGGAAGGACATAATTATAAAGAAAAAATAGTGGGATTCTGAGTATCTCATTCCCTTTTCCAATTTTGAACAAAATTGTGTATAAATTTCAGGAAGTCATAACTTGTGTCCCTGTTTCCAGTGTGTAAGTAAAATGAAGACAGCAATGTTTGCCTAAATATAGTTTATTTAGTAGTTTTAAATTTCCTGCAGTTAGACAGTAGTACCTTGAGGACATTAGAAGGGCTAAAAACTCACGACACTGATAATACAACTATTTTTGATGAGAAACTATTGTTATGGTATTTCATGCACATTTACTATGTGTAGAACAGTAAATGTTTGAAGATCCTGAATTAAAATTTTTTAAATGCTAAATATTAAGATTATAGAAGTGATCAAATTAAAAAATAAACAAAAAATACCAACACACTTTCCTTACCTCTGATAACACTTAGTGGTTTATTTACATTTTAAACAAATGAACATGCACTTATTGCAACAGATCTCCCAAATACGCTGGAAGAGTTATCACACCACTTTCAGTTCTGGTTTCCAAATAATACAGTAATTTTGAATCAGTAATGGATAAGTTGATTTATAAGTGATGATTATGCTGACAGTATTCAGAGAAACCAGAGAGTATTTTATTCTGGCAATTCAAGTCCTATTTTTGCAGCATATAATACCTACTGACAGTAAAATTTTAACCAAACTCAGTTCTGAAAAAGGAGTTTAGATATCTGCTTTAAAATAATACTTATAGTGAGTTTAAAATACATGAAGAAGCCATTAAAATTCCTGAAGTCTCTCCACAAATACACAATTCCACTGCACAAGTTTTCTAAATGACCCATCCAAAGTTTTCCATTTCCAAACACTGAAACTGTTCATCAACTGTTCCAGTTGTGTTTGGCAATGTAATATCAGCTCTGGAAGATAACCCTGTGAAAGCCTTAGGTGTAATACCACTGACACAAAGCAGTATTGGTCAATTTATTAAGTCTGCTGCATGTATTTCTCTCATTTTTCTGAATTTCTATGTTTAGTCCCTGCACAGCTTCAAGAATTGAGGCTATGGTTTTCTTGCTATGACTGTCAAGATTCAAATCCAGAAATCTAAATGCCCTAGAGAAGATACTGAGGCAGAGAAAATAGTAACATGCACAAACTTACCTGATCTGTTCAGGGGTTCCTCCTGATGTTGCATTAGTTATGGCCCACGCTGCTTCTTTTCTGGTGCGAAATTCAGCTTTTTGAAGAATTTCAATCAGTATTGGAAAAATATTTGCATCTATAACAGCCTAAGAGACGAAATTGCAGTATTTTATGATAATTAATAGAGATTTCAAAACACTAATAACCTTAAGTACAAGAGTTAGTGATGGCTGCTGATATAAAAGCAAAGAATATTTTGTTAGAAGGTGCCATACAAACTAGAAATGCTAAACTGAAATTCAGAACTATTCTGACATTGCACTGCAGCAGCCATCACAATATGTTCTTTTTCCATTTCTCTGTTTCTGCTGGACAGGACACTGCTTACTGGATTGGCTCATTTAAAAATCATAAAACACATCCTCGGTTTTTGAACTGAAGATCAAGCCTTGGAACAAACTTTCATTTTAGTTTTGAGGTCTCCATAGAGAGAGACTTCTCTGTAATCGGAGACTTCATTACATATTTTAAGTTACATCAAGAAGTAACACTTTCATCTCTGATTGATGTAGAAGAGAAAAAAAAATCATATTGAAATATGTCCCCTGATCCAGAATTCTCATTTGTATCCATTAGAACCTTTTTTTAGGTAGCTCCAGACACCTGGAACAATAGTCAGGATTTTAGTAATTTCCAGGAAAATACAACTCAGCACTGATAAAATTACACAGATTTTTTTATAAAAAAAAAAAAGATCAACATTCCAAATCAGTCCACTTTTCACTGGACAAATTTATGAGACGTTTTGTTTCAACTTTTTAAAAATGTTTCTTATTACTTTAATACATATATTACAATGCAGAATAAAATTATAGAGAATGTAGCAGTAGATGATGCTCCCACAAGGAAAAATATAACTCTTCGTATCAGATCTAAGAGAAGTATCCTTTCATTTGTTCTATAAGCATAAGTCAAATCCCTTTGAGAGAAATTTATCGGCTTCACCTAGTACAAATCATGACAGCTATTTTTCTTTAAAACAGTATTTCAAAATTTAGAAGAAAATATTTAAGTTAGGTAAAATTATAGACACAACTAAAATAATGCGGAGTCAATGCAGTATCTACATAACTGTCCTCGTGAAGGAAAACAGGGGAAGTAGTAAAATGCAAACAAAACCAACCAACACATTCGCATGCTTTACCTGAATCTGAGCTCTGTTTCCTGCAGTTATATTAGAAACGGTCCAGCATGCTTCTTTTCTGATGGATTCCTTGGGACTACTAAGCAAGTGTAAGAGACAGGGTAATGCAGAGCAGTTTAGAATCACCTAAAATAATTTGAGAATTGAAAATTGGGTTGCACAATATACATATATATTAAAAAAAAGAGTATTTTAGGGATGACTTCAAAAGATTTTGCAACATGTTTATATTACACGAAGTATGATAGACAACATCCTGCAAAATTTATGTGTTCAATGCTCAACTGTGTGAACTGACAATCCAGCAATTTCAAAGAATCTGCTTTCTGTTAAGTTCAGACCAAAAGACTTAATAAGGCTGCTTAAGGCTAAAATATGAGTAACTCAAAATAACTGAGAAGTGTACTAGTAATTTGTAGTTATTTGTTGGTGGTTTTTTCTTTTTGAGAGACAAAGGTTTTCTGTGTAATTTCTTAACTCTAGAAGAGAGGATTTTGCTCACAACTTATGTAATTAACTTTTTTCCTTATTTTGCTTTTACACTAATTCTGTCAGCATCTTGGACACCATTCTTTTTAAAGCACGACCTGACTTGATATTTTCTGCCTTGATGCAAACTCAATTACTTTGCCTAAAATTAAAAAAAATAAATCTTTAGAACAAATTACATCAGTAAGACTACTGCATACAAATACATAGACAAATCGTGTATCACAATTGCTTACAAGTGAAAACTCTGACTGCCTTTAAAGACTGAAAAAGGGGAACCATAATAACTACCTGAACCCCCAGTAAAGAGGGGAAAAAAAAATGGGAAGTAACAGTTCCATACAGGAACAAAGCAATCCACTATCTACAATGCTGTAAAAAAAAAAGTTCATTCTCGCATTAATTTAATGTTTAAAATAGCAGCCTAAATTGTCAAATTAACGATAGATTTCTACAGAGCCTCTTTCAGTGACATATGCAGATACCTGTACTGGACATGTATTTTGTCACAATTTTTACAAAATTCTGTCTTGCCAAATAATTTTTTCTAATCAACTAATCTTACCTGTGTTTGGATATCATCCCCAGTAACAATATTTCCAACTGCTCTTAATGCAGGGGATACCACCTTGTAATCATTATGCCTGGAGACAAATATTAAATTACTTAATATTACCAAGTGTTAAAATATAATTTTGCATTTTCAGTAAACTACGGTTTCCTTCAGGTGCTAAATTTTTAGTTATAGAAAATACTGCATTACTTATTACACCTCCCCTCTGTTTAGCCAACTTTGACTACTGCAAGCCCACAACTGTACTGCTGATTCAAAGAAAGGACACCTCTGTGGAACAACACAACTTAGAGCAATCTATCAGCTCAGCAGATCCATTTCACCAAGCTCAAGGGTTACTAAATACAAGACTGGAACATACATCATTCCACATCCACATAAACAAAAGGGGTGTTATTTGGTGTATACCAAAACTTAATAGCCTCCCTTTGTTAAGCGAACTCCCCCCTTTTGTAGGTCAATAATCCTAGAAGCCAGTACACATGAAGTCCCTGTTCAGTTGCCTGAGGTGTGGGGGAAGGAAATTATCCACTTGTCCTGGAGCTTCTATGAAAGAGAAGCCCATCTCTTCTGACAGCTATACAAATGAGCTTTTCACAGGGAACTGTGCTGAGCTGTCAATGCTGGGAACTACTATCCCTGACCCACTCTGCAGTCTCATGTGAACACAGGGATTTAGTCTTCCTTTCAAGGAAAATAATGAACAATACACCAAATATATTGGAACAGTTCAGAAGTGGCTCAAGCCTGCCTCTGGACTTTGTTGAGTCCAAGAACTGTCTATATTGCAATTATATCTCCTAGAAAGGAAAATACAACAGTGACATTAAAACAAAAATAAGATAAGAAATTAATTTCCAATTCAAGTTTGGTCTTCAGTCTTCACCCTTCTATTCCTATACGTATATGAAATCCTGCATTAAATTTTAAAGAATACAAAGGAATACTGTGAAGAAAACTTTTTTTCACTGTCAGTCTCAGGAATAATCCCAGGAGCCAAGGAACCTAGCAAGCAGCTTAAAAGGTTTCGGGCTGAGTTCACGTTCATTGCTTCTCACAAAAATAAAGACTTGAGGTGAGAAAACAGAACTCAATTTTAATATTAACAGTAAGAGATCTATTTGGTGAAGAGAATACTTACATAAGCAGCTCTACCAATCTGCGACACACTCCAGAATCAATAACAGCTTGAATTTTATCATTGGGACCATCTGAAAGGTAGGAGAGGGCCCAGCAAGCATCTGCTAACACATCTGGGTCACTGCTGAACAACAATCTTGATAAAACATTTAAACAAGGAGCAACCTAGGTTAAAGAAAATATTGCATAAAATTAGGTGTTCCATATTTTTCAAGTTTCAGAGAACACCCTACAAAGGCATAAATGTGCAAAACTATTTACTGCCAAAGTACACGAGCTCTTTAATGAATCAGGACCTAGGTGGAAAACTTTCTGATTGAACTAGATATTCAGTTCAAACTGGCAAATTGGATCAATTCTGATTTACAGCCTATTTATTTACAGATATTATATTAAGTATATAATTGCTCAGCTTAAACAAAACACATCTGCTTTTACAGGTAAACAGGTGATCAGGAATTACTAATGCTTTTTTTAATTACTTAGAGAACAGAATTCCAAAGAAATAAAATTAGGTTTTTTTATTGCCGTCTTTGTAGGATTACTGGCAGTTACTTGCAATAACCAACTTAGAGTAGTTCACAGAGGACCCAACACTCACCAAACCAATCAAACAAGCAATGTCTGATTTCGGTTCTCCCTGCAGCTGTACCCTTTGCCCTTATCTCCAGTAATATAAACACAAAGCCAAATAAACTAGACCATCTTAACACCATTTGGAACCTGACAGGTTTCTGCTGTACAGCTTGGGAATTTCATATTCTTTGCACAACTTCATGGCTTATGCAAATTGAGCCTCCATTACGTGTCCAACTGGTGCTATTGCAAAGGCCAAAAAGCAAAGGACCTATTCTTATCAGCAGCTGCCTACAGGGCATCCTTTTCCTCTGAAGTTTTGTGTTAAAGCCACAAGGAATCTTGTTGGTTTTTCTCTACCAGAACAAAACACTACTAAAAAATTTAACTTAGGCAGAGCAATTGTGAGGTAATTGATTAACTGACATCAGAAATCCCCCCTTTCTGTTATTATCTGTTCAAGAATTATTAAGTACCATTACTAACTCATGAGGTAAACTTGTTCCAGATCAATGATTAATTAACCTCTCTTTTACCAGCATATCCAACGTTCAGTTTTTTCATGTCATTAACCTTACCAGGAATTAATTTCATATTGAAAATAAGAATCTAAAACTCCTACTATCCTCTACAGTGATCCTGTCTTTATAAGCACATACTAGTGAGAAGAGATAAAAAGAGGAGAGCATACAGGTAAATCACTCCTGTCGTCATACTCTGATTTAACTGCATCTGACAGAGCAGAAAACTCAAAACTTTAATCATGCAGCGTGCACTCACAATCATAAAATAAACAAAAAAAAATTAAAGAAGCTTCAATCATAACTCATATCCTCTAAAACAGTTCTGGAGAAAATACAGCCCCAAAGGGTTTGGTGCTGAATGTATAATTTGTCCATCATTTCACACTAGTGAATGACTATTTGCATTTGACTAACTATAGTCTCAAGTTTTTAGGTGATGGGATTTTATTGTTGATAGGTGTCAAAGTAGATACAACAGACGGACAAAACTGTGTGAGGACATTAAAAACATAAAATGGAGTCTATATCCAGATTCAAAGATTCTGTTTGTTATAAAATATTACAAACATAAGTATTCTTTAGCTTTCTGATTTCTCAAAATTACTACTTTATTATACCTTACTGAAGTCTGGAGGTGGGTTCTTTCCTCTACAAAGATTTGAGAGAGCCCAGACTGCATTTCTAGTTGTTGTAAGACGATTCGAATTTGTCAACAGCCTGTGAAAGAGAGACAATAATAAAAATAGTAATTTCTTATTAAAAAGTTAAGTAATTTCATGTCTATTATTACCAACACTACCTCAAATCTGGAAGAGAAGTCCTATTACTGGGCACTAGTTTAAATTTATTTCTCTTCATAGCTTACGGGCTGCAGTCTTACATTTACAGTCCTAAAATCAACTGAATTTCAACAGATTTTTGTGGGGACATCTCATTGTATATGCATATAGAGTATAAGCATATAAAGTAAACCATTGCTTATATGAAAAATCATTCAACTAATTTTTCTGAGAGTCTTTAGAAGGGGCACACAGGATCACTCTCGAGGAGTAAAGACAACGCAGAAAGAATCGTGTCTTGCAGAATATACCACCTAAGGAGTCTTTCTGCTGTGCCTTTTGCAACTAGACATGTATTGGCCTCACCACCAGTGTGCTTGTAACGAATGTGGATAGAGCCTTCCTAAATCTTTGTCCGCGAAGCCTAGCCATGATGATGATGATGATGATGATGATGATGATGATGATGATTAGAAGGGGCTAGGAGATGCAGCCCTCCCTTGAATGAAATTTGATAGTTTCACTCAGAGAATGCAATTAATAATAATAAAAATAATTCCATAAGAAAGTTAGACAGAACTTCAAAGACCTTCTAAAAAAATTAACACTTTACTGTTTTTGCCAAACAGAACATGAAAGACTGAATATCTGAAAAATCAGGTTCACTTCCAGATATGGACCAAAAGGACTAAAACAGTTAATCCTTTAAACCCTTTATGAAGGTAATCACACTCTTCTCTGCTATTTTAAGCTAGTTTACAATTTCATTACTTTAAGAGGTAATAAACTGGACAAAATTCGTGTTGTGCAATTTTTTTCCCTGTGATGAAGCTACCTTCCATACAATTGTAAGCCTATGTAAATGCTGGAATGATACTCCTAATGAAGAGAAATCTTCTACTGGAACACAGCTCATGTAACAACTACTCTCTCAGCTCATCTCAACAAGCAAATGGATAAATAGGAAGACTGGAGCTTGGAGTTACCAGACAAAGGTGGGGAAACCACCCTATTGCCCAGCCAGCTGGAAACACATAAGTGTGAATTAAATCATGTCTTCCAGCCTATATATCCAGAAATCTGGCAACACAGAGTTCTGCACAACACAGACATTTCACACCTGTGAAATAACACTCCTCTCCTTTTGCAAACATTGGAAAGCTTCCAGTCATGGACTAATTAATTAAAACTATGCGTGAATCTCGCACAATCCAAAACACTAGATTCATAGCGATATTGTAAAAAAAGCAGCATTCTCAATTTAGAAAAAAGCTTATATTCTTTTCAAGTATACTTTAAGTTGAATTTGACAGTTATCTATACATGTATGCTATAGTTACAGTATTAGTTTACAATACTTACTCCAAGAGGGGTGGTAATATTCCACAGTTCAAAACAAAGTCTCTGCATTCTGCATTATCACCAGCAATGTTCCCAAGAGCCCACACTGCCTTAAAAAGCAAAGCATTCAAGTGAATTTATACATGCTTGCAAATCAACTTTTACAGATAATCTATACTTTCTACAGCAAACGTTACAGAATAGAAAAAAATCCATGAGGGAAAAAATACACTGACAGTACATTTTTATCTTTCTAGAGACAGATCAACCGGTAGTACCCTCTCTAACCCCACAGACCCCAAAAAAGACATTCATAAAGGAATTTTAAGGAATTATAAAACCCCTCAAGAAAACACTTACTTGCTCCTGTACATCTTCATGTTCTGAACTAAGCAACTTAATAAAAATGGGAACAGCTCCAGTTTCAATTACAACTTTGGTGTGTAAGAAAGTTCCAGATGCTATGTTTGTCAAGGCCCAAGCTGCTTCGAACTGTTGAGGCGCACAAAGACGACCATGTTAAAACACTCAGCAGTAAAATTTAAATTCATGAAATACAGTTTGACATTAGAGCTACAGAGGCTAATTTTCCAAATTTTTTCCTATGACACTGAAATACAATTACTTTTAGAGTACTTTCTATTCAGTAAAATACTTGGCATTGACGAAATCTCTATTTAGTAAGAACCTTCAGTAGCTCCATTATTTTTATGTTTTGGCTTACAGCACTAACTGTAAGAAAGACTTCAAATCACTATTAACTAGTAAAAATCCCTTTTGTTTACTCTATATTAAGTTAATTCTTCTGGTACGAATGTTCACAAGGCCTAACTGCCATTCCCATGGGCAAGTAGACACAACTAGTTACTCCTACCGCTAATTAGATATTTCGCAAAGATTTTCTATTTCAAAGTCTTTCAGCTTTCTGTATTTTTTATTATTTTCTAAGATTTCACCTGAAAAGTACTAAAAAATATTCAACACAAGCAAAACATCAGTGCTGATGCTTAATATACAACCTGTTTTCAACACCCAACTATTTGTGCAGCTGAACACATCACTCTAAAGACTACTGTGAAATTCACAAGAGTCAAGTCACAATTTTAGGAGCAATAACTAAAATGTATGGCTTTAGTGGTTAAAAATAATCAAATGTGGTTATTAAAAAACCCCACCAGAACAACATGCGCTTTCCAAAGCTCTTTTGCAAGGTTTCTAAATCCCATTCCAAACCCCCAATCACTACCAGCCAAACTCACTTGCAGAGTGTAATTCTCACTCCTCTCTAGAAACTTCACAAATCTCTGTACTACTCCTGGTTTTTGTATGACTTCATCTATAGGTGGATTAGGCTCTAGGGAATAAAAACAAACTTATCTGTGTAAAAATACCAAATAAATTACTTTTTCAGTACAACACGAAACATATATGATCTGCAGTTCTTATCATAATTTCATTCAACCATTTTATTTTCAAATGAAGGAGTTACTTCTTTTGACTTGAGAAGACTGCAGGATCATCACTACAGAGTGCTACAACTTAGTAAACACCCTATTATGTATAATAATGGTAACACATACTACTATCCATTCACATGTTAGTAACACAAAACACTGTTCCTTCAACCAATAGCTCAGGCCAGTGGAAGAGCAATTATGATTAGATACTATTTTAAATGACCAAGCACACCTTTGCCTGTCATGCTATACAAATACCAGTTTAAATTGAGACCAGCATGTCTTACAGTCCCAACAAAAACAAGTTGCAAGTGTTCTTTGGCAGCCATGTAATTTTTCTCCCCTTGATTACAGAATGAGAATCAGCAACTGAATCACTGCAACAATTACACACATTAGTGTGCAGCTAGTTACTGCCCTGGACACCTCAATCAAAACATCCTTGTTTTTGTTATTTTGTCTGAAGGACTTAGCATTAGAATAATGAAGCTTTCTGTATTTAGCCATTAGGTCGGAACAGATTTGGCACAGTTTCTCTATAAACAGAACTAGAAGTTTCTGAAAGCTCTATTTTAAAGTTAAACATAACTAAAGGTTAACTGACTGGAAGTATAATAAGACAGAAAGAAGTAAATAGAAAAATCAGCCAATATTTCCCTACCTTTAGATAGCAATTTTCTGAATTTCTGAGTTGCTGTGAGTTGTTGATCAGGATCATCTGAAAAAATCATCTGTACCATATCTACTGTAATAACTTCTTCCTAAAAACGCAAGGAAGATTTCTTATGTCTAGTACTATGTACATTAATAGACAACATTCCAAACACACTCTAAAGTATTTACCTCTGGAATAGGTACAGTAGAGCTGACATCAGGATCCTGAATAGGACTTTCTACCATAGATTCTTCGTTTCCCGGCAGAGAAACATTTCGGCGTTTAAACAGCTAAACGAAGGAAAAATTTTTGGGAGACGTTAGAACTTACCACAGAGTGGTAAGGTGACATACACCTGAAGAAATGCTTTCACCAATACCAGTCAAAGAATTCTAACTATTCACCTTCCTACTCATCCATGCAAAGGGAATCCTACACAGAAGTTTAAATAGCATAAAGGAGAAAAACACTACTATATCTGTATCTTGACAAACTGCACAGGAACACTTCAGATAGACATTTAAAAACTGAAGTTCTTATTAGTTATCAAAGATCCATAATTTTTTCCACATGCAAGAAAAAGATGATACAGATCTTTTTACTTTGATTCTTTTATCCCTTATAATTAGCATTCATTTTTAAGCAGGAAACTACTCTAGAAGCTACTTTCTCCCTTTTTAGTTTATAGGCTAAAATCATCAACGCATAGCCAATGTTTCTATTTCAGCACACAGCATTCCTCCCCTCAACTGCACTTCACACACAGTTGCAGAAACATTAAACTAGAAACATTATTTTAATATAGCTGGAGAAAAATAGCATAGCTTCAAAGGTGAACTTTTAAACTATGTAACATTAAACATTCTCTGCATCAAAAAATGCAGAGATGCTGTACATCTCCAAAACTGCAGAAACAACTCCATGTTTACATCTAGCTCTATTTCAAACACGAACCTAAACCAAGGCATTCTCTCCCTTGTTCAACACACTTCTGATTGGGCATAATCCTGGACACAAAACAACTGCAGAATCTGAATGTAAATAAGGTTTAACTCCATTTAAACCCACAAAGGAAGAAGAAACAACATTCCTCTTCTGGAAGAGAAGACATTCTTTCTAGCACTTAACAAGGATGCAGAAGCTCTTGATGTATAAACTGTTATTGTTTGGTCTATTTACCACTCATAATTTCTTCTTGAACCAAAGCAGTCTCATCTCCCTCCATAAACTTGTTCTCCCCACTTCAGGAAGAGCTTCAAAACACCAGTCCAACAAACTAGGATCAAGGAGACCATAACAGTAGTCTCATTGTTACAACAGTCAGCATAGGAGAGGAAACACACATTATTTTCCTAATTTATCTAGAGAGTGTGTAGTACAAAATACACAAACAAAACTTTCAGCAGGAACTATTATCCATTCACAGGTAAATGCTCCAGTATCACACCACTTCTGACTCTTACTTTTCTGGCCCAAATAACTTAAATTCTTTTTCCATGCAGTAGCACCACTTTCCCACTAGATGTGTAAGCATTCCTACCTCAGAGTAGACTGTAGATAAGTGCCTGGGACACGCTTTAGGTCTTGGGAGACAATTTCAGCTACTTTAGACCAACCAGAAAAACATACTACATTCCTTACCTTCCTGGCAAGAATCTACTAAACATTTCGGGATCAGGAACTACTACAGACTATTAAATTATACAGTGTTCCACACAGTCTGATCACTAAGTGAGGACAACTGCAAATGTTTATATAAAAATTCAGGGACATTAACTGGTAGCCACTTTATTAAGTTACTGTAGAAGAGCTCTTGGGCAATTTGCAGTATGTTATCAAAGATGAAAATAATCCTCCTCCTTCAAACAGCAAAACTTTGACCCACACTCTGGAAGAGAATGCAAGGTTTCAAATCCTTACTGGAAACAAGAGTATTCTTTCAGTCCAGTCTCACATGTGTAAACCTAGACTAAGGATTAAAGTCACAGGTCTCTCCTCTGTGTGTCCTAGTGACTTAAAAGGGCTTCTGTTCACTATTTTATGATGCTATTGAGATGTGCCTGGTGCTTCCCAAGACTGCAAAGAAAACAGAGATTCAACTTGGAGCTCTGGATTCTACTCCACGGGATGAGTCTGCTCAAGTCCTTTCACATATCTGAATACAGCTTCACAAGCACTGAACAACTAACAGCTCATCAAGATACTTACCTGCTCCTCTCTTTTCTGTTTCCGAAGCTGGATTCCTTCCTCCTCTCTTCGCCTGCGCATTTCTTGGGGATTATGTGCATTATTCTTGTAGCTTTTCATTCTGAAGTTATCTTTACCTGGGCTTGCCATGTTGTCTATTAAAAAAAAAAAGAAAAATTACTCCAAAAGGCCAAACCGCGCAAGACAAACCTGCCATCTCTTGTACTACAAGAGCAGCAGCTATATATTACTGCATCTGCTTGCAATACTCAGTTCATCAACAAAAATCTTTAAGGTAGAAATCACAGAAAAATCTTTACCTAGATAGGCATTTCTAAACTGCAGATTAAAGTACAGTTCATCTCAAGGACCAGATACATCATTAAAGGGCATAAGCTACTGTAAAAAGATATTATGGGTCTTAAAAGCAAACTGCAAAACAAAAAGCAAAGATATTACGTTACTAAATTTTTATTCTGTCAGCAAGTAAAGAAATTTGCATTTCTCCTCTCATAAAGACGACATTAAATGTATTACTGATAAGGACAAAACCAAGAAGAAAACCTACAGTAATTATTGCTTCATTTAATATCTTATGGCATTGTTTCTTTACTTTTGCTACCTTGTAAACACAACAGCATCTAAAGGTTATGCTACATTTCCTTCTAAACTGTACACAGAAAAATATTTTAAGGGTCAGTAGCACCCAGATAGGCATACTCTCACATTCTCCATCAACTTCCACGCTGATATAATTTGTTTTCAGTTCTGGGTTTTTTGTTTGTTTGGTCTGGGGTCTTTTTAATATCAGCAGCACCAAGGACTGCTGAGCAATAAACACAAGCTACGAGAGGAAAACAGACTGCAGACTTAGGCTGACATCAACTAGATACCCCAAAGACTCAGCTGCCTGTTTCACCAAACATATTTGCTTCACAAGAACCTAAGTAAACTACTGCCATCTCTGGACCACAATGCTAAGTGTGCCACTGTCTAAAGCAAATTTCTAGCAACAGACACATAACTTTGAGGTATAATTTAAAAAGATAACTTTTCCAACAATGCTACTGGGCTTAACTAGTCCTAGAACACAATCCCTTTCTCAATCATTCACACCTTGCTAATTCAGTTGTGCCGATAAAACTGTCAGGCCAAGCAAAGTGTACATTCAAAGAAACACAGTAACCAGCTCTAAAAAGGTTACAGAAGGTCAGCGGGAAGGAAGGTCTCATAAAAACTGTTTTCAAAAAGAAAAACTTAAGAATTTATAGCTTCTTTCCTCCCCCCCGGGGTTTTGGTATAGGCATCATAAGGGCAAGAAGACTGGCAGCCCCTGGTTTCATACCTTCGACATCCAGATTCAAGAGAACCTGCACTTCTGTGCTGCAAAACTACACCCGTTTTATCACCAAATTCCTCCACCCACCATATCCTGCATCTCGCCCACCTGCTGTGCCTAGACTAAGACCTATCATGCTACTTTTTTTTTCCCCTCCTGCCTCCACAAGGCTGCCGGAACACCGCGCCTCGCTGCACCGCCACCCCCTCCCCGGTCGGACGCTGCCCACGGGCTTCGCACCGGCCCAGATCGCCAGGACTGACCAGTCCGAGACCACCAGGGCTGACCTGTCAGTCCGAGGGGACGGACACCCCCCCACACACACCTCGGCCACACACAGCGAGTAGCGAGTCTCTTCACCCGCGTCCCCAGAAGGGGTGGGAAAGTCCCCTCCATCAGCAGCAGGGCGGGGAAGCGGGATGACGGCAGAGCCCTCTTGACTTAAACAAGCGGAGAACAGCGCGTGACGACCCCGTCCCAGTCCCGGCCGAGCTGCCGTGCGGGCAATGCCCAGCCAGAGCCAGAAAGAGACCGGCCTCCGCCGTGGAGCCCGGCTGCACCGGGCATGCCACCGCCACGCAACACCACGCCACGCCACGCCGCCCCGCCCCGCAAGCGGTGCAGCCTCTCCTGCCCCTGCCCGCCGGCTCTTAGCGCTGTTCCGCCCTTACCCATCGTAGCGGAGCCGCCAAGGGCCCACCGCCCTCCAAGCGAGAGCTCCCCGTCCCGGAACGCTCGACGCCGGCAGCGTACCCCACGGCCAAGATGGCGGCCGCCGCCCCGCCGCGCGCCGCACTAGCTTGGGGGCGGGGCCCGCGGCTCCCGGCAGGCTGTGCGCGGCACGCGCCCGCTCCGGCTCGGGAAACGGAACTTCCTAGCGGGAAGAGCGCGCGCGGGCAGGGCAGGATAGGGCAAGGTGGGGCGGAGCTGGACTGGACTAGATTAGACTGGACACACTGGGAGGCAGCCGTTGTGCGGTGTTCGGGGTGTCTGTGCGGGCGCGATGGTGCTGTGCGACGTGTGCGGGCAGGCGCTGCCCGCGGAGGCGGCGGCACGGCGGCGCCTACCCTTATGCCGCCGCCGGCCCCGCTGCCCGCTCTGCCTCGCCGCCGCCGCCCCGGGCTGCGACGAGCTCCGCCGGCACTTGGAGAAGGCCCACCCGGAGTCGGGGCCTCCGGGCTCCTCCCGCCCTGGGGCACCGCTCGAGTGTCCGTTCTGCGGGGAGGCGGCGGGGCGGGAGCTGGAAGAGCACGTCCGGGAGCGGCACGGGCACCTGCTGGGCGCCCCAGGCACGGGTGAGCGGCGGTGAGGGAGGGGCGTTCTCCCCGCGGGGGTCGGGGAGCGGGGAACCGGCCCGGGATGAGCGCATCGCACTAGGATGCTCCCTGAGTGCCTCCTTCTCTGTGGTCCCATCCCAGAGAGCTCCGAGGCCGCCTCTGGGTGCAAACACGGGGCAGCGACTGAGGGCGGTGGGGAAAAGTCCCTTGCAAAGGGGGAGTGACTGAAGGCAGGAGAGCGTCACTTGAAAGATCTGCTCCGGAGCTGAAATTCAAACGCCAGTGCAGGCGAGCCCGCAGGGTGTTGTATGATCCCAGTACGCCGTGTCAGTGAAAGGAAATCGTAAACCTCCTGTGTGGTGGGGAGGGGGTTTTTTATCTATTTGGCATATATTTGGTTGCAAAGGTTTGGCTTTGCCTCTTTAAGAGTCGTCTTTGACGGGATCCCATAAAGTGGTTGCATTAGGTGTTAGGGAAAGGAAGTTTTTGACTTTGAAGTAGAGGCTTGGAAAAGATCCAGCACCGAAGTATTCTGAAGTGCTAAATATTGGTTTGGACAGAGATATTCTCGAGGATAAAGCTGGATTAAGGGAAATAGTTGCATATTTAAATACTGTTATTTTATTTTAGTCATGATTAGAATTTTATTTTGACTAACTGTCCAAGTTGCTGGTAGCTATTTCAGAAACTTACTGATGGCATCTTTGCTAGTGGGTAATTCCCTTAGAAGACTAATATTCATGATGAAACGAACTGTATATACTGAAAAGATTAAAAAATGATGTTGTAGGAGCTTGACCCTGGCTGGACACCAGGTACTCACTACAGCTGCTCTCTCGCTGCCCTCTGCAACTGGACAGAGGAGAGGAAAAAAAAACCACGAAGGATTCATGGGTCAAGATAAGAACTGGGAGAGGTCACTTACTGATCACTATCATGGGCAAAACAGACTCAAAGTGGGGATATTAATTGAATTTATTGCTAACAGGGTCAGAGCAAAAGAATGAGAAGTAAAATAATCTTAAAAACGCCTTCCCCTCACCCCTCCTTCTTTCCATGTTCTCTTCCTTCCCCACAGCAGTGCAGGGGGATGGAGAATGGGGTTTATGGTAATTTTTGTGCCTACTGCTGCTCAGAGGAGTCCTTCCCCTGCTTCTGTAGGGTCCCTCCTATAGGAGATAGTTCTTGATGGACCTCTCCAGCATGAGTTCATCCCACAGGCAAGAGTTCTTCCCAAACTGCTGTCCTGTGGGTCACTTCTCCATAGGGTGCAGTCCTTCAAGAACGAGCTGTACTGGTGTGGGTCCCCCACAGAGGCCACAAGTCCTACCCGGGAAAAACCTACTCCAACGTGAGCTTCCCTCTCCTCTCAGGTTCCTGGCAGGACCCTACTCCATCTTGGGCCTCCCACGGGGTCACAGCCTCCTTTGGATATCCACCCGCTCCAGCATGGGCTTCTCCATGGGCTGCAGGGGCCTCAGCTCCAGCACCTGGAGCTCTCCTCCCCCTCCTTCTGCATTGACCTTGGTGTCTGCACTGTTGTTCCCATGTTCTCACTCTCCTCTTCCCTGCCTGGAATTTTTGCTGTGCAATACCTTTCTGTTCTTAAATATGTTATAACGGAGGCGTTACTATCACTCTTAGTTGGCTTGGCCTTGGCCAGCAGGAGGAAGCCTGTTCTGGAGCTGGCTGGCATTGGCTTCATAAGACAGGGGAAGCTTCTAGCAACTTCTAACAGAAACCACCCCTGTAGCTCCCCCCACTAGCAAAACCTAGCCACAGAAACCCATTACAGATGATTAGGATGCAGAATGTGGCAGTATAATCAACCTCACTGCATGATCTGTGATTAAAATGTTATTTTTAACCAAAAAAACCCCCAGGTCTTAGCACTGAAGAACATCTTTCTTCTATGGGTGCAAATAATGTGAAACTTAAATAAATAACTAAGTTGCCCGCATGGCAATTTCTGCTTTAAAGTGGTTTTATTATGGGTGTTTTGTTTTTTTATGTACATAGTATATTTAAGAAAACTCTATGTTTGCAGGGTTATGTAAAATGCTCCTGGTGAATTTAGGTTACTATACCACTAAGTTTCCTTCCAGCCCATCACGAATATTTAGCCTGGTGTCATGGTTTGAGATAGCCCCAAAATCTTTCCAGAAACAGCTACCACAGAATATTAATTCTTGTGTTTTGTGAGCCTGGGAAGGTGCAAGTAAAATGTAGGGACTCAAAAGGAGAGCAGTAAAGATGGAGTCGGGCATTCGAATGTGGATCTTGGTAATAGGACAACAGGCAGTGGCCACAAATCAAAAAGTCAAAAGAATGCCATTTAAATGCAAGAACACTAATTTTTTTACTGTGAGAGTGGTCAAACACTGGAATATGTTGCTTGGGGAACGTGTGGAGTATCCATCCTTGAAATTTAAAAACTGACTGGAAAAGACATGTAACTTAACCTGTTTAAATTTGACTCTGCTACGAGGGACTAGATGATCTCCAGAAATCCATTTGAACTTTACTTATCCTATGTGGTACTCTCAGTAATACTACTAAAACTGCAGAAAGAATATTTATTTAAGGAGATGCAGGAAGACCAACAAAGTAAGAATGACAGCACATTTTATTTTATTCTTTCAGCCCATCAAATGTTATCACATGAATATTAAGTTTTTGTAAGCAAGTGTTCTGTTAGCAGAACAGATCTTTTTATTAGTGGTTTGATATTTAAGACTAAGCATTTTTTAATACAAATATCATAGCAAATTATGATCTGTAAATTAAATGGGGTAAAATGTAATGGAAAGAAGGAAAAAATGTCTTCAAATTGTCGTGTACTTAGATACAAATTCTTAAGTGGTTAAGAGAGTAACAACTGTTTAGAATTTGCTGCCTTTCACTGGAGAATTTCAATGGTAATGTGTAGACTGTATGTCAGTTAGGGGGGTGATTCTCACAAAAAAACCCAGGAATTGCATTAATCAAGGAACTGCATTTTTTTTCAGACACTGGAAATGGTGAACAGCTATATGAATGTCCTATGTGCGGTCTTACCTGTACAGACATTCAGATTCTTGAAGAACATGTGAATTTGCACTTAGAGGAACACAGCTTTTCAGAAGGTACCTGAAAGGATACGGGCTTGATAATACTTGAAAGCATTTACAAGTATTTGCATGTTGGAGAATAGAATCTCATGCAAAATTTAATATAAATATTTCTGTATTTAAAAAGAGAATGAGACACATATATTATGAAGTTAACATAGTTAGTAGCAGGTCCTATCACTTGCCCAACTGCTCTACTTAATTGCACATGCTAAAAGAAATCTTTGTCTATGCATGTTTGTTGAGTAAATGAGCTGCATGTTAGCCAAAAGTAAAACTTAAAGCAAAAAATATTTTAAAGACAGCAGTATTATATATTTCTTTTTCTAGCTCTGTAGAAGGTTTTTATAAATCAAATTTACAGTGGTACGTTCTGCTGAAAATTTATAGCTTATGAAAACTTTTTTCCTCGATTCTTTTCTGTAAATGCTTGTGCTGATTCACTAGTCATATTATTAAAGTAAAGGAATCAAAATGCATTTTATTTATTAACATGGCTAACAAAATCCTAGAGATTCCCTGTCCAGTTCTCTGATCCTAAATTTGGTTTTGTCACTTCCTTATAAGACTGCTGGCAATGGTTCTAGAAGCTAAGTAAGTGTGTGGTATTCAAGAAACTGGGACTTCTTCCTAACAATGAAGTGAAACATAATAAACAAAAGCTGTCTTCTTAGTGGTAGAGGTACATGCATTATTTGCCAAGTAATTGCTCCAGTAACCGCATAAACTCTGTCCAAGTCAAGAGTCTAAGTCTTAGCAGACTGAATGCAGTCATTGCTGTTCAGTGTTTGTTGCTAATAGGTCAAAATAATTTAGGATGCATTTCCTGAAATTAATGCCTAGTTGTGTTTACATATGTCTGCTTAGAAATGAATCTTTGAAACTTAAATAAGTGATCCATCAAAGCATTATTAACCTTCTGATCAAGTCACCTCTCTTTGGAATGTTATTCTGGGATAGGTGGACATATAAGAGATTTAGAACTGGCTCAGCAGCTCCAGACTGAAGAAGATAAATGGCAGAGATCAGAAGAAGAGAAGCGAGAGAGGGAAGAATTTAAAAAGCTGCAGGTACACTGTTGTTTCTAAATGGTAAACTTAACAACAGTTGTGCCATTAGAAACTGAGTATCTTGGAATTGTAATGTCCTGAAATGGCCAAACCAAGTCAGACCTGTGCAAGTCACCAGTCTGTGTTGAGGTGATGGTCCAGGAGTGGGTTGGAAGCAAATGCATGCTTTTGGAAACCCTGATTCTGGCACAGGTGCTGGACTTTAGCTTTACTGCTTTGAGTGGTGCTGGCTTAAGATGGGGCTGGGTGCTCCCTGTGCATGCCACACTGCTCTCTCCAGCGCACCTGCTGCCTATGCTCCAGCCAGCTCTAGTGCTCTGCCTTGCTGTGCAGCATGGAGCATGTTCCCTGTCAGAGCGCCAAAGGCCCTGAGCATCCTGGCTGTCCTCTTCCAGAATATCATCACCTGCTCTAGGTCCTGCTTCCCTCTGCCTCCCACCTCACAGCCCTGGTAACTCATTTCCCACTCTCACTACCTCCTTGCCAGACTGCCTCTGTGCCAGTGGCTCTGCCAAGAGGGAGCAGAGGAATGTGCATGCTCTTCCAGGTGTAGCTTTCGTAGACCCACACTCATATTCTGGAATGAAGCTTGGCCTTCAGCTCTAAAAAAATTGTAATTCTGAAGTTTTTATGTCTGTTTTTCAAAGTTAGTGACAGTGATTTTGAAAAGCTGCGTGCACAACAGGTGAATTTTAAAATTGTGATTTAAATCATGCACATTCCATCCCTAACAGAGACAGTATGGCTTGGATAATTCTGGTGGCTACAAGCAGCAATTTCTAAAGAATATGGAAAGAGAAGTTGATAGAGGAAGGATGCAGCCCTTTGAATATCACAAGAGAAAAGCTGACATGATGGAAAGTTTGGCTTTTGGTATAGATGATGGGAAAACAAAGACCTCAGGTAAAAACACTGAAATTATACAACTAAGACTTTATTTTCTAGACTTAGGTTGTAGTGACCAAAGCGGTCTTTAACAAAACATGTAATTGGTTGTTTAGTATTGGTTGCATCCTAGTTCTAATTCTTATTTTCTAGATCAATCTATATCATTGTAGTCCTGGTGAGGACTAAATAAATACATTAAGTTTTAATTTCCTTATTAGTTTAGTTTATTTCTAATTTGTATTCGGAACTGTAGGCTTTTTTGCCTTTTTTTTTTTTCCCATGGAACCTTGGGACCAAGTTGTCTGGTTAAGGCCACAAATACAGTATGTATCAAAAGATGTGACTGTCTTATTACAAGCTGGTTGCCCTTGACTGTATGCTTGTTTGCTACTTAGTACTCATTGGTTCCTAATCTAGTGTAGCATTTCAAATTTACAGTAGCTTTTTATCTTGTATTTCAGTTAGTTGTAATATCATGTAAGCTTGTTGCAGGTAAGCACAGTGTCCTGATTACACATCTGATTACAAAGTCCAGGAGAGGACTGGGAGGAATAGACATCTACTTGATACATCCTCTTTTAGATGTTTTGTAGTTGGTAAAAAAAAATACAATGCAGGTGGATTTCTGTGTCCTTTTTAAAAGAGTCCATTGTCTTTCCTTTCCAAGACCACAGTTCAAAGGTCTTTTAGCTTATTGCTAATGGCAATAGCTCACAAAATATCCATTTGGTTCTTGACAGGTGAAATAAAATTTCTTCTATTAAATATATTGCATGGAAATAACACATTTAAAGTTTTCATTCTTAATACTGATTTGGATTTCAGAGAGGTATTCAGAAAATAATCTGTGATGACTATGGAATAATTGTCTTCACAATAGCATGGCAAAAAAGGGCTTTTGAGAATTTACATACACAGATTGAAGAGAGCATTCCTAAGTATGTTCTTTCATGTAACAAAGGAGGATTTGGAATATCCTGCAAGTGGATTATTTTAAAATATTTACAGTAATTCTCAAGTTCTGTACCATTCCCCTTTTTTTTCCCTCTTTGTTTCTCCTGGAAAAATAAGTTGTGGGGAATAAAAAGTGTCGCCATGTTTTTAGGAGGATGTTGTACTGGGGATGGCAGGGGCATAGGAATACTTTATTGGTGACATGCTTTTTCTATATCATTGTAATAGTTCCTGTGACTATCACAGTTTATAATGTAGTCCAAGCTGTTTAATTTAAAATTGTGCAGCAACAATGAAAAAATAGATTTCATTTTGAAAGCTTCATAGTACATAAATTCATCAAAATAAATACCATTGAAATTAAGTAGGTGCAATGTCCACTGGTTTTGTGATTTGGGTTCTAAATGTAACATAGGGTCATTTAGAAGTTTTAAAATAAATTGTATTAATATGTATATTTTCCAAGTTGGACAAAGAATCTTCTGGCAAATTTCATAGTTCATTTTACAGATAAACTTTATATTTTATCTTCTTTTAGGAATCATTGAAGCATTGTGCAAATACTATCAGAATGAGAACAAAGATGTGAGGCATGTATGGCTTTCAGCAGGAGTAGATCATTTCCACTCATCCTTGGGCGACAGAGGCTGGGGTTGTGGGTACAGGAACTTCCAAATGCTCCTCTCCTCACTGTTGCAGAACAGTTTGTATAGAGACTGCTTGACAGGTATTAAACAAAACGCAGTTTGTTTCACATACTTGGGATGACAGCCTGCTGATTGATGTTTTGCCTTTTAATTTACCCAGCAAGTTGTGCAATGTAAATGAATCTTTGTAACATCAACTGCCTCTTATAAAAGAAGCTGAATATTTTTAAGTAATAGACTATTTCAATAACCGTAACAACAATTCAAAAGCTTTTCTGTTCCAGATACTACACTAATTCCTAGTATACCAAAGATTCAGTCCATGATTGAAGATGCCTGGAGAGAAGGTTTTGATCCTCATGGGGCATCTCACTTCAACAACAGATTACATGGCTCCAAAGCATGGATAGGAGCATGTGAAATTTATTCACTGTTAACCAGTCTCAGGATGAAGTAAATATTGGTTTTTGTTATTATTTTTAAGTGCTGATTTAAGTGCTAGACCTTTAAAGGTTAGAATTCGTGTGCATAATGACAAAGCTACCTTAGTGACTTTAACCAGTCTGTAAACAGATCTGATTTAGTGCAGCATGAAACTGTATAACTACTTATGGAGGTACATAAACCCACTAACTGCTTATATCATTGAGACTTGGTGCAAAATTATGCCACATATGCATAAATTCAAACAGTGTTTGAAAGCTTAATTTCTCTAAAAGTCTTTTCTCAAGAAGAATCTGAATTTCAGCTACTTTCTATATCTTTTAATTGGATTCTCTATGTGTATCACGTACAAAAAATCGAACATTAATTTTTGCAAGCTTCACAACTTCTTGTTGGACAGAACAGAGTAGAACATTTCTTTGTTATGTAGTAAATTTTCCAGTTTGGAACAGTATATGTTGCATTGCCTTGTAATTACGTGTCCCCTACTCCTGTATTAAAAAAAAGGTGGTAAGGACCACTTGATGCCTTGAATTGCTGTATTTATAAAACATTCTTGGTGCCAGAGGAAGGGAGAAGAGGTGAATTTTTTTTTTTAACAAACAACCCACTTGAAATTTTATTGTTTTCGTTCTCTGTGTTTTGTAGATGCCAAATCATTGACTTTCACAAACCAACTGGTCCTATGGGTACACACCCTCGTTTATTTGAGTGGGTTTTGCATTACTATTCTACAGATAATGGAGGTGGCGCAAAGGTGGTGTGTACTTCCAAACCACCCATCTACCTGCAGCATCAAGGTCAGTATCGCTATATGCTGGTTTCTTACTATTCTCTGTCTCTCTTGATATCTGCTGTAATTCAGAGCAGCATTTTGTAATCCTTCCTCATTGAATTGAAGGCATGGCTTTATTTTGTATTTAGCAAGAGCAACATTCAAGTTTGTATTTTTATTGAATGGAAGAACTGAATGTGATTGGGATCTCAACTTTTTGACGTGTACTCTTTACTTATAACTATTATTAAATTTAATTAAAAAGTAATGCCTTCCTTGATCTGAAAATCAGTAGTGTGCTACAAGGAAGTAAATGGGATTTATATGTTTTTAAAATACTGAAACTCTATTTTGATATTAGGTCATAGTCGTACTGTTGTTGGAATAGAAGAGAAGAAAAACAGAAGCTTATGTTTGCTACTGTTTGACCCAGGATGTTCTTCCCAAGAAATGCAGAAACTGCTGAAACAGAACAGTGATGGAACTAATCTCAAACTACTTCGGAAATTTATGGGTAGCCTAAAAGAAAAGCAGTACCAGATAGTGGCTGTAGATGGGGTGCTGTCTTTGGAAGAGAAAGCTGTATGTATTTCAGAAAATAGTTTCAGTCTAAGAACATTTAAGACAATCTGCAGTTCTTTAACACTCAAATGCACATTCATATATGGTTGCATGGTGGATTTTTTTCATTTCTTCACTTTCCCTGTTCTTGTTCTCTGCTACTTTCTGCTTATATAATCCCAGGATATCAAAACCAAAAAGGTTTTGCATATATATGAATGCCACCTTGCTGCAACTGACAACTTCTAAATCTTGTATGAAGCTTGCAGCTGTTTGTGGATGTAAATTAGGTGCTTTTTTTAACTTTTCATTTTCTTATAATGTTTTCTCCTAAATAACTAATTGTGACCATGGAAGTTACTTACAAAGATTCATAGTGCAAAATGTGTTCAGAGGTTTTTATTGCAATTTTGTAAAGCTATGTGGTGTCTATCAGCCTTTGATAGTTGAAGAACAAGGTGCACAGAGACTGAGACCTAACCATCCAATGTCTCCTCAGCTTGGACACTACAACTAGTGCATTCTACAAGTATTTAGAACTTCATATATTTAAAACACACGTCTGAGAAACTTAAAAGTTTGAGTTGTTGGAATTTTTATAAACCCTTTCCATGTGTTTGGCTTTGGGCATTTTAGCTTTTTTAAGACCTTAGAAGTTTTCAGCTGATTGTCAGATGTAGTTTTTGTTTCTTAAGCTTTCTCTTCCCTATACTAACAAATGGATTCTGAGGACCCCTGTTCCAATTCTGTGGTGCCTTACATTCAAACTTCAGGACAGACTTTCATTTAAGCTGTTAAATAACTGGTGACTGAATTACTTGCTCAACTGTATTTAACATATGTATGTTGAAATGAGGTATTGTCTTAAGAGTTTTCTGGCCCTGAACATGTCAGAAATATTAGTGAAATGTGGCTGTCCTCTCCTGCTACTGACAAAAGCTTTAAAATTCAAGACACAGTAAAAAGAAATGTCATTTGGGATTAGGAAGGGGTGGGTTTGTTGTCTTTAGTATGGTACTTTTTTTTTCTTCTTTTCAAAGATTTGATTTATATTTAAAAATATCAGTTTTTTAAAATGTTATCTTGAAACCTCCCATTTAATTAAGATGAAATATAACCCCTTATACTCATTAAGCTTACTACACTACTAATTTGGAAAAAGCTGTCTAAAGTGGTGGTTTTGTTCATTAAATTATTCTCTTTCCCTCTCTCCTCACCTATTTTTAGGCTCGCTGCCGTGCTTCTCAGGTCTTAACATCAGAGAAGATTCCTTAAAGGATAATTTTATTGCCTGTTTATGGAATTTATTGGATGCAAATCATTTAACTTGTGGACTGTGACCCTAACTCAACAATGTCTCTATAATGCTTGGGGGCTCTGGAGAAGCACAACACTGGAGTAAACCTGTAGTTTTGGTGTTCAGTCAAAACTCTGCCGTCCTGATATAACTAACTCTGAAGTATTAGAGTCTTTGCTGTACTAGAAAATGTATTATTTTCTTAGTTGCTTAAATGAGCAACACCTACTGTCTTGTATCAAACTATGCACTGTTAATAAGCAGTGGATAAAGATACTATGGAACTAGTTTATTGGAGTTCCTGGTCATGGTTTATGTCTGTAAAGGTAATTATGTGTCCTCTGTGACCAGTCCTCTGTTTCTCCACAGTACAGTCTGTTACACCAGGGATTAGTTTACTACTGAACTTCTTTTCAGTTAGCTGGTTTCTCTAGAGGTATCACCTGTAAACATGAACACAGAGGTGGATCAGTGTTGGCATTGGCTGTGAGGTCTAAGAAAGCGCTGTCCAGAGTAGAGTGCCCGTGCTTTAGATGCCACACAAGACAATCTTTGGGGTGCAGGAAGATAATATTTCTTTTGTACCATGGATAAATAAATTAAATATGTTTTTAAAAGTGTTTCTTTAATTTCATCCTTTTTTTAATTTCTATTTTTGTGTATGTTTTATAATGTATATCCTCTAGGACTCAAAGGCATCTCAAAAGGACATGAACTGCACAGGGTTAATGCTGTTAACCCTGTGCAGTTAAAGAGACTGTGGAGCTATCTGCTGAAACAAGTATCTTGGGTGTTAGGGGCACCTTAGTGTATTTAAGACATGCTGCTCTGGTTGAAAGTAAGAGCCAAGCCTCTCCAAGAGGGTAGCTGGAGGCTGGGAGGGATGGTTGAGTGTGTTGCAGATAGCACTGTGTGTCTTTGCTTAAGCAACTGAATCATGCTATAGCATCCAGTTGTTGGAAATGGACCTTAGATACATCCCTTTCATTTAGACTCTTTTCTCTGTTAACCCTTGAGGTGTAAGAGCCTTTCCATTAACCTGTTTCTCTCATGTGCTCTCATGTACTCTGGCAATTTTTGGAAGCAGTGAAACATGTGAGCATGTAAAGATATTACAACCCATAAATCACTGATTTTTCTGAAATATGCATGAAGGTAAAAAAAATTCATGAAAATGCATTCATTTCAGTAGGTATGTAGAAGTGGCCTATAAGCTGTAAAAGGTTTAAATACTTGGGACAGGACAGGGGCTGACACTAGGGACATCAGCTCCCATATTAGCCCTGGTCTATGTGGCATGTGTCCTTATGTCATGTGAAGTTTTGCAGCCACACAATCATTTAACCTCTCGTAGATGTGCTTCAATCTCTTCTGCACTGTTCCTGCACCTGCCTGGAATTGGGACTGAGTTCGTTCCTCGCTCAGGCTCTGCTAATTCCAGCCCAAGCTTGCTCTTTACCAGTGTGACACTGTGCCCAGATGTGTAAGCTGAAGAAGCAAGAATTGCAGTACCAGCTCTTGGCTTTTGCAGTTGAGCTTGTGTTTCAGGGGAAAGCTGTAATGTGCCAAATTCAAAATACTTCCTTGTTCTGACTTGTATGTGCCATTTTATTCCTACGTTATCACCATGGGGCAGCCAGGTGATAGATGAGCAGAAGAGTGGGGGCCTTACTTGATGGAGCCGAAGGTACCTCTGTAAGGGCTCTTGTAGCAATGATTCCTGGCACCACCTGGACACCAACCGACCATTTGAGATATTTGATTTCTTTTGTAAATATGACCTTATGCCAAGATCTCAATAGATTTGGGGTTTTTGTTTTTGTTTTGTTTTGTTGTGGGGTTTTTTGTTTGATTGGTTTTTTGGTTTCTTTTTAACAAGCACTCTGGGAGTGTCAGAGCAACACAAGGCTAATTTAGATTTATTAAGGTCAAGTTCTTGGTGTCTTACTCGTTTCAGCTTGACCCCAGGAATGCCACATAAAGGTCTGACCAACCAAGACAATCATGGTGTAACAAACAACAGCCTTTTCAGAGAATTGCAGCTGGAGCAGGGTAATGGGGTAAAGTTCAAACATGAGTTGAACAGCATGGGAAAGAAAGCAGTGTGGTAACCATGTATCATGTATCATTATGGCTAGGCTTCGCGAACTAAGATTTGGGAAGGGCTCTACCCACATTTGCTACAAGCGCGCTGGTGGCTAAAAAGGCCAATGCTAGATAGACAGGTCTGGTTGCAAAAGGCACAGCAGAAAGACTCCTTGGGTGGTATTGGCAAGACACTATTCTTTCTGCATTGTCTTTTCTCCTCGAGAGTGATCCTGCGTCTGTTCTCAAAGGAAGCAGCAGCGTTATAGATAGTGTGTCTCCAGACCTCCCAACTGGAGGCCAGAGTAGACCAGTGATGATGACATCATGGGAAAGAAAGCAGTGTGGTAACAAAACATTAAAATAACCCTACTGAGACACAGAACCTAACCTGAATCACTACTTAAGTTTGCCCTGAGAGAGAGAATGAATCTGCTTGGGCTCAATGCTAAATAAAATAACTGCTCTTATTGTCAGACTCCCCTGAGTTTTCAGAATCTGAACTTTTTATCTTCTTTGCAAATAGTTGCCTCACAGAAGCAACAAAATCCTGTTTGGATCTATTTGCAAGACCCTAACATTTGGTTAAATGCTTTTGTGCAGAAAGTGACAAAAGGACTTTGATCTGCTTTTCTCTTCCAAGAATAGCACACTTTTTTAAACAGCTGTCAATGAGTATGTCCTTCCTTATATATTAATTGACTCACTACCATGATTTAACCTGTTCATGGCTCAGCTCCATAGAGTGGCTTGCCCATGGATTTCCCGGAGGAGATATGTAGACATATCTTAATATTTTTTCCTATCAACAATTCAAAACTATTTGCAAATTCAACAACTCTACTCATCACATACATTTGATCTGGGATATATTCACCATTGTTAGCCAGTAATGACTTACACGTTACTTACAAAGGGGAGTCCTGAGTATTCCTCAGCTCTATCCATTGAAACCACTCACAAACTAGAGCTGTAGTTTCTCTTCTCCCCATATATGCACCTGTTAAATCTCTGATACATCTCTAGCATTTTTCCCCCTCCAATAACCTTCCATCTGTTTAAGCACAGCCTCAGCCAAAAGGGCACAGGACGTGATCTGAGGAGGGAACATTTTGTTTCAACTTTTTTTTCAGACACCAACTGTACTTCCCTGGTGGGGAAGACAAGTTTTGAACCCTGACCCCTGCTTCCTGCTACGATGTCCACATGTTCAAGCTATGGTGACTTCTTTTGATTGCTAATAAATCAATGCCCTAACAACCAGCCACAGCAGGTTGCATTTCTATTTAAAAAGATCACCAAACTACTCCAAATAATCATTTTGATTTGACAAAGAGCATCTAACCTTGGCCTTTCCATGAATTATTTAGAAATGTAAAATAACCTCGCAGTTCACAAAATTGCTTGTTTGCTTCTTTCATGAGTCTGAAGGGACCAGCTTTTTCTTCTCACTTTCAGTCTACCTATTTTAGCCTTCTTGTACTTTTTTCCTGCTTTTACCAGTACACAATTACTTGATGCAAGGCACAGTTAACTGTTTCCACTAAGCAAAGGGGACCTCATGTAATTAGCCTGCAAGAAGTTCCTCCTGGAACTTTATATTCCTGATACAAAGAAAATAAGTTACAAACAAACCCACTCCACCCCCTCCAAAAAACCCCACAAACCAAAACAAAACCAAAACACCAAAAAAGCAGAATGAAACAAACAAAATCAAAACCAACCAACCAAAAATACCAAACCCCCAAACACCTTTATGTGACTTATGTAACCACTGCATCCCCTGACCTCTGACTTAGAACTTCCAACAAGAGAATCAGTGATCTTTTCAATCAGATGGAAGGAAGGAAAGTGCAAAAGAGATACCAATAATGCAACCATAATTTGGATGCAAAATCCTAGGCTTTGCAGCTACATATTGTAGCTCAAGATTGTACTCCTACAGCATCTTGATGTGGTAGGTACCATCCTCTGAATTTTAATAGAGCTCAGGCACCAACTATTCAAGACATTCAGCATCTTCACAACTATATTAGCTCTGTGCATAGTTTAGTGTTGCATCTCAATATTATCTCCCTACATGCATCACAGTGTATGCTTTGGAACTGGGCAGTTAAAAGCAAGATACAAGAAGGGTTGACAGTGCCATGATTTTGAATTACTGTAATTCTGTCAAAGTTTATCAATGGGATTTTATTAAATTAGTAAAAATACTTCAATCTAATCCCAAGTGTGTAAGCAAATTTAAATATCCCACCTGAACTTTTGCCACCAAAAAACCCTGATCTCAGTCCACTTCAGCAAACTAAGACACACACACATAGACAAGCTTACTCTCAGTCAAATTCCCTTTTATTTCACAGATGTTAATTGCTAACAAAGCTAAACAAATCTGCAGTTCAGATTGAGTCACTGAAACTTGTTCCAAAGACCTGGAGGAACAGACTTTATGCAATTTGTTTGTCACTTCAACCCTTATTATTTCCTCTGCTTTGAAATACAACAGTGAAAACATATTTTCATATTTTGTTCTATATAATTTTAACATTTTTTAAGCTCTACATTCTCTGCATGAAAACCAATAAATATGTTAGTGTGAAAACAGACTAGAAAATTTCACTAATCTACAAATATCATTAATGAGAAACTTTCTTTCATATGTAGATTATTCTTTTCAGTGACGGACTTGGAAAATTTTCTGATTACCACATTTTGCACAGACTACAGCATTCTTGGATTAGGTCCAAATTTAAAGAGAACTAATTTTCTCTTTTTATGAAAAAAATGCCAGTTATAAACATACAGAGCTGAAAATGGAAAGCAGCCTTAGGAATTAAATAAGTTTTTTATGCAGCTCAATTGAGACATACCAGAAGTAAATTAGGTTCAATACTGGAGAGCATTTTAAAGTATCCTAGCAAGTACACAGGAAGCTGGATGTAGTAAACTATCAAGTTTTCAATCCAACCATATCTTTGGAAAAGTCAGATTTAATATCACATTAGCTCACAATTTTTAATGTATTTGGTAACTCTGCTGGAACAGAGATCCTGCTTATTGCTTTGAAACATACAACATTATCATTGAAACCTAGATGCTTATCTAGAGTTCTTAGTCGCCAAAATTAAAAAGATCAAGGAGAAGACTAGGAACAAAGGCACGTGGTTAATTTATAAAAGTATTTACAGGGTACTTGAACATTTATTTCTATCTACTATAAATTCATCCTGAATACAAAAAGAAACCAAAAAAACCTCTACTGAAACATGTTAAAGGAGATCATCCTAAACAGATATTCTCAAGCAATATGAGCAGAGAATCTTATACCCCATTAAATTATTTCTGGAACTAAATTTGTCATTTTGAATATGGAATTTTCAAATATTAAAATTCATACATTTAGTATTCCTCTAAGCAATGTGGTATTTTAGTGCAACCCTCTTCAAAGACTGAAGCTGGCACAGTTAAGGCAGTCTACTAACAGTATTTAAAATTCAGCACATAGTGTTTAATCATTGAGGTGTCTGTATCTCTATTTGGAGAGCTCTCTTTTGAAACCTTCACCCATACCATCATCCTTCTAGTAATGCAGTTTCAAACACACCATGTTTAAACACCACAGTTCTTGCAGTGCTTGGAGTTTTTTGAAGATGATAAGGGAGGAGTCTAACATCTGTTAGCTCCAGAAGCAACTCTGCAGGATGGGTAACATCCCCAAGTTGATGTGTAGCTTCTACTGCGTGCTGTCCTAACCTTCAGAGGCTGCCAACAAGATGCTTCTAAAACTACACCCAGTACATTCAAACCTAAAAGCACTCTATAAGTCCTGGTACTGTAATCTGCACTCACTGATACTGTTTTGACACAGTCTGTTGCTAAAAGCAAACTAATTTTTCTAGGGTGGGTTTTCACTTTTCATGGAAGTTCACTGATGCACTCATTCAAAAAAAAATCCAAACCCTCTCTGAACAAATCAACCAAACTTTAAGAGGACTTGATCACATTCTGATTTTTTGCCTACTGACTTGAACTAGTCATTTTGAAAATATTATTCATGATGATGGCAAAAAAATTTACTCTAATTGTATGGAAATGGTTTCCATTAAAGTTTAATAAGGCTATACAACAAAGGTGACTAGTGCTGTCTATCTACAGGTGATGGGTTGGGGCATCAGAACTGACCGGAAGTATTAAAAAACTTCACAGGAGGGAAAAAAACCAAAAAATAAATAACTGCATAGTATGTGATCCCTTTTATTCACTGAAGCTGCCCATGTATATTCTAGGTGGAAGACAGCAGAACAGCTGCTCAGCCTTTAGATGCAGGTGTGTTTCATGCTTGCTGTAACATCTTTCCATCTTGCTTTGTTGCCACATCTCTTCAAAGGACAATTACAGAAGTGGGAAGAAAAAAAAAATAAGAGAAAGTAGACAAGCATTTCCAGACACATCAATATTTCTCAAATTTTCCATTTGAAATATTAAAGTAAATTTATTTATAGTGAAAGTCATCAGAAGACCATTCCCCTGGATTTAAAATATTTTTGTTTTTTTCTTTGGAAAAAAAATTAAAAAAAAAAAAAGAAGAAAGAAAACTACTACGCATTACTAAAACCACAGATGCTGTGGCTTTCCTGCCTGCCCATCTTTCCTCACATATGTCCATACTGATGACAGAATCAGTTCAAATAAGTCTAATCACTATCTAAATTAACAGGGTTGTAGTCAGGGTCATCCTCTTCATCCTCCAACTCTAAATCATCCATCTCTTGGAATAAAGATTCATCAACCTCCACATTGTTTCCAGCTGTAAAGAACAGAAGAATAATTTATTTTCATGCAACTAGGAAACAGTAACTGAACAACAAAATGCACAAGACTTTTTCATATTAATTCTTCAACGTAGGTAGCTGCTAACTTACTTTTTATATATCAAATAGATACCAAAAAGTAAACATGACATTTTATCTTTTTACAGCTAAAGTGTTGCTATTTTTCCCCTATAACAAAACCCATTCAAAAGAAACATGACACAGGACCTCAGAATTCATTGGGAGAATGAAATTAAAATTTATAGTTGCCAGAAGCAGAGATCCTTTCTCCCCAGCACTGCCAGAGTAGGAGCTCAGGACCTCACAGCTGGAATAGTTACAACTATCATAATCACATAAACACGTTGGGTTTATAAAATATTCCTTACACACCATATGCCAACATACATATATTTGCCTTCAGATTTAAATTTGACAAGCAAGATGAAGCTTTGCATAGTTTCACATTGTCTTCCGAAAGAGGTGCTGCTGATCTGCAGATAAAACTTGAGGACTGCTGCTATTTTATTTGCATGCACCAACAGTGACATCTTCTGGTCACCAAATAAGTTTCTATTATTTCACTGGATTTGAAAGAGCCTTTATAACCATTTCCATCTAAAGATAATGCCATTATGCTCTGAAAATTAGCATTAAACACTGTTATAATGTTACAAAACAGTTAGTAACCTCTTGCATTTACGACAGAATGCAAACAGCAATAAAACCGGGAGTTTTTAATCACCAATAGCAACAGGATTAAAAGTTAATACATTAACCGCAAATCATTTGGGCACAGAGCCCAGAGGTCTGTTCCTCCCTTGAGGCAGCCAAATGTGCCATCAACAAACCATCTTCATTTTACGCATTTTGGAGGAAGACAAGGTTATGTTATTCCTTCTAAAAGAAACTAAACTCCCTCGTTACTGCCATTTCAAGTTTATGCTCACTGACATTCATAAATTGTTTAACTGTTACTTGCAGAGAAGATACTTGATTCTCTTCTGACTGTGTTTTACCAGTAGACAATGTGGCTGCACGAAAGAATTGCCTTAACTCAAAAATCATGTATTTCAAACTAGGACACTAAAAGGTGGTACAGCAAGTTAAATAGGTATGTGACTATGAGTAGATTTATTTGCTTTACTTCCAACAGATTTTCCAAGTTCAAAATTTTTTTGGCACAGTCCTACAAAACTTTCAATTGGCACTAGGTTGATATTTTAGGCAAGATAACAGGCAAATGTGCAGAAGCCATGAAGAACTGGATTGCACAGAGGCAAACAGCATTTATTTTGACCTGTAAGATGTTTACTATTGGTGTTGAGGTTCAGAGAGGAGACAGAACTGCAAGATCTGTGCTTTAAATCAGGGGTAAGAAAGTTGGCTATTAGGGAAAAAAAACCCCTAAAAGTAGGGTTTGGTTGGGTTTCTTTTTTTTGTTTGTTTTGCTTCCAGTCCAATCATTTGAATAGAAGCAATGGAAATAAGATCAAGCTCAAAGCTGCAAATGAATATGCTTTATAATTTTGAAAAGATTTCCTTTGTGTTTATAAAGACTTAAAATCACTTCACTTTGAAAAACAGTACTTCTCAGAAAGTTCTTCCAATGTAAAAGTGATACTGAGGAAAAGATGTTTAGTCAGAAATATAACACAGATTTTGCTTAGGAATTTTGATCTATTTTAAGCCATTGTCTTTCAGTTGTGGAAACAAACAGAAATTTACCATCCTCCAAGAACTGGATGTCAGAAGTGTCAAGGTTGTGATCCATTTCAAACAGCTGTTTACCTAGAAATAAAATAAAAAATAATATATAAGCAAGTAGAATTCTGCAACAACCTAAGGCAACAATAGTTACCACATGTATTTCAGTCTTTTCATATTAACTAATTCTAGGAGACTTTTTTTTAACTGCTTGTTTCTCTAAGTTCCCCATTGTGGTTTTATGACTATTCATCCAGGATTCATCCATGCCAACAAGCTTCCTCCTCTTACATGTGAAACGGGTCAGTGTTTCTTATAGTCACTTTAATGTTATTAAGGCTTTAATAATGGGGGGGGCAGAAAAATTTACACCACACTGCCCCACAGCCTGTGTTCAGTCCTTATTGCTATAGTCGTCTTGCATTCCACAAGAAATTCTCTGTGGGAACTGGAAAAGAAATTAACTGACTCCTCCATCTGTTTCCATATATCCTCTCACTTGAAAAGGAACTTGCATCTACACACAAATCACCAGCTGCAACACAAACACACATCTATGAAGGAAAGCAAATCCTCCCTTTCTGATTGAGAGGAACAGGAAGGAAAGCTCTGGACTCTTTCCATGTTGATCACCCATCTTCCATGTACATTTGCATTGCTTATGCAAGCTTCTACAAACAAGACTGGTTGGTAATACTGGGGTTACACTACTGCCATCCAAGAATAAGCCTCGTTTTGGTTTTGTAAAGGAGAGCTTTTATAAACTACATTTGTATAGAGGAGAACAGAAAAAACTTACTAACAATACTTTTAAGAACAGAAAAACTAGAAGCCTCGTTTCTGTTATCTCATCTTCGCAGATTCCCAAATGCATTCCTGTCAGAGAGGAATCAAGTGTGTCCCCTGCCGTGCACAGCTTTTTATGAAACTTACTACCATTAACATTTCCATCTTTGTCAAATTTCATCAAAACTAGCCAAAAGTTTCCAAAGCCTCCAGAAATGAGAAGAAAACAGAACAGTGATACAGCACAATCACATAGGTCATGCTTTCTCAGGTAATCGGGTTAGAAAGCAGATCCAACATCACAGGGGAACCAGTTCGAAGCTAAGCCATGCAGACTGTAGAGGAGGATGCCCAAGATCTAATTCTTGCCTAGAGGTTCTCATAAGAAAAATAATTTCCTCCACATTTTTCTCACTGGATACAGTTTGCTTTCTACTGAATAAACTGTGATCTGCAAAACAAAGAGCCCCAAACCACTGCTAGGACAAGCTCTTCCCCAAAATATCAGAGCCATTCTCACTAGTCATTGTAAGTTTGTCATATGCAGCAGCCACTGTGTTCCTTCAGTCCAGCAACAGCATCCCAAACTCCTAGATGTGCTTAGATAATCTGAAGTCACTGTACAATCCAGTGTAATAAAGGCCAAATCAATAAACTGTTGATGTAGATTTGTCCTGTTGCTTAACAAACCCCAACTATTTCTGTCTGATAGCAGCAGCTCCAAGGGGTATACTGGCTTAAACACACAGTTTGGAAATTTGAATGATTTCAACAGAAATCTTGTATCTATCAGCTTTCTATTTAGCTCAAAATCAGCACTCAGAAAGACTTCATGCGACATGGAGGGCAATAATCAGATACTGCATTAAGAGTTTATTTATTACCATCATCTTTCATAGCAAAAATTACTTTTAGACTTATCATTATAGTCTGGTAACATTGCAGAAATTTCATAACCAGAATTAAAACATACCACTTAATTTATTTTTGCCTGCTTGTTCTTCTTCTTTCATCTTTTTCCTTTTTATTTCTAGGAGTTCTGCATCGAACTTGGCTTTCCAATTCAGGAAATTCTCAATGGTAACAGGAGTGCCATGAAAACGTTGCTGAAAGAACAGAAAACAAGGCTGCAAACACAACTTGCAAAGCTACAGGTGAAGATGAGCATTCCCTTATTTATTTAAACTTCAACATTCCAAAAGCATTGCTTACTGTCAAATATTCTGAGAAATTAATCCTAACTCTGAGAACAGACAAAAACCACACTTTTTTTTCTGTCATGAGACTCTCCCTTCAGAGAACTATACTGAGGTGGAAACTCTCATGGAAAAACCCTGCATACTACTTTTGGACCTTAGAGTGCAATAGTTCAAAATGCATCACTAACACATGTTATCTATAAGTAGGCAGCACTTCTTATCAACCCTTAAGTGCAATCTACACTTAAATATTTACCACTAAAATACACTAACTCTTTTATGTTGTTGAAACAGAAAAAAAGGATCATTGTTTCTCAGCCATTTTCAGAAATACTAAACCTTCCAAGTCCCATCACCCTCTAGCTATTTCTCAGGAAGTAAGTGAAGACTCATTAGTTGGACTTACAATGGCATATTCCATGAATGGAAAAACAATTCTACAGTGGTTGATCGAATGGACACGTACAAGGAGGACAAACCAGTGTTGAAGACTGGTCCCACTGCTTCCACCCTATCCACTCAGTTTACCAAGGAAGAGAGCCCTTCTCAAACCATAGAGTCTGTGTGCAGCATGACATATTCTAGCCTTTCTTGCTTCCCATCCTCTCTTGCTTCTTCAGGTAAAAACCTGTTTACAGCAACTTGACTTCATTTGGGAAAAATCCCTGCCACTTCCTTAGGAAGTAATGCTACCACACTGCTCCTGCTTCAAACCCACACATTCTAAGAAAGTAGGGAGTCTTTTTATTTGAAAAAATTATTTTACATACTTTCTCTTCTTCTTCTGCTTCTCTTTCTTTCTGTTTCTTCTCCTCTTCTCTTCGTGTTTTTATTTGATCCACTATTTCATTTAATTTCTCCTGTACTGCTGAGACTAGAGTGAAGATCATTACCATTCCTAAATTTTCTTCTGCCTACAACACAAAGAAGGCAACTTCAAACAGAAGAACCTCAAACCTTCTGCAGATGATAAGTGCATTTAGAAAGCAGGATGCTGTGCAAATGAAGACAGCACAGCTGATGCATTCTGCACCAGTCTCAAAAGCTTGCTGTAAAATCCAAATCAATTGGCCATTTAATTCAGTTAGTAATCCCCACATGGGTGTGCAGCAAAACACAAAGCTGAACACCTTTGTTCAGGTTTTCAACACATTATAGACATGTGGAAAGCTTTTTCATGAACAAAATAAAATGTGTAGTAGAAATACAACTCTAAAATTTCAGTATTATAAATCATAAGAGACAAGAGCCACTCAGAGCCTCTCCTGTAGCTTTATTCCTTAATCCTATTACATGCTCCTTTGAAGTGAGACAGTTTCCCAGGAAAACCAAAAAACATCAGTTGATGGAAGGTCATAGGAAGTAAAGTGAAATGACAGAAAGCCTACTAAACATATTATGTCAATTTTAGGGCAGGGAGGACTTGTCAGGAATTCCTGAAACCAAAGAAGGGTTTCCTTCTCATTCCTTCATGATGCACTCTCACTGGTCCCAAAGGTTGAAGAGATCCACCCCCACCACCCAAACAGTTACATTATTAAAGAGAATCAAGCATCAATGTGGCATTTTTCAATATTTCCAAATAAAACTGAAATGGCTTATTTTCGTAAATACTACATGTACAGTTAAAAAAATTCACCTTAAGATAGAACTGCAAATGAGGGGAGGCTGTAGTGCACTTCCATTTCATTATCGTACACACTGAATTAGCCCTATATTTTACCTCATTACCACAGTTTACCTCAATAATGTCATTTACCAAACTCAAACCTCACAGTCAGTCCCTATAGTATGGAATAGGCTTTAGATCAGTAGCACATACCTCAGAAAACAACTGATTTGAGAGAGAAGTTCTGGCTAAAGTGCGAAGTGATATCAAGCTGTATCAAGATATTCCACTTTCCTTACCTGCTGCTCTAGCAGTTTTATAATGTCTGTGACATCATTATCATCAAGATTCTCCTGTGAGACAATCTCATAGAGTGGAGTTTCATCAGGGTATTTTTCTCTATAGGTAAATTTAAGGGTTGTTTGGACAGCTACAAGATAAAAAACATACATTCTTATGGTGGTAACTCTATATAAATTTATTGTACATTTTTCTGTTGTATCAACAGTCTAAAGATTATAAAATATAAAATACAAAATATTCTTGCCTTAAAAACAGTCTTCTTACACAGATGTTAAAATAATATGAACAGACTGAAACATAAACCACAAGTTCTGAGAAATTAAGATTATGAAAAAGTTTACACTTGCACAAACTATTATAACCTATTCATGTCTGAAAGGTCTTTAGGAAGATTGGAAAACCTTCTGTGGTATGGCAGATACCAGAGCAGTAATCTCTTCTCCCTCATATTCTACTTAAAGCTGGAAAATGGTGAAGAGTCCTAACAATAGACCTAAAGAGAATCTCAACATACCAGTACTTTAAATTCTGTGTGCCTAGTTGGAGTATCAATCTCTGTGTTGGGTTCCAAAGTTCCCATAAATCTTATGACAAAAACACTATGTCCAGTAGGAGGTATTAAGCAAAGAACGACCTAAGGAAAACACATTCAAGCTGAAGCTGCCCAGAGCCAGGATAACATGGAAACAAGTAGAAGAAAATCAAGGTCCTTTTACACATCCTCCCAGAATACCAAGGAGAAGCTTTTCTTTAGTTCCAGACTCACAGTTCTTGGCAGCCCAGCAGTCTCTTCAACACAGACACCTGTCCAAGCAGGACTTGCTCCTTTAAAACTTAATGAGACAGCACCAGTTTATTCCTTCTGTTACAGTAACCCAGAATAGCAGCTTCCAAACCTGCTTGGAGCAAGGCTTGCTTACATCATGCCCATGCAATTGTGGACACCCAACAAATACACAGCAACTTGGGACCCACAGCCCTCTGCTCTAGAACTGTTCCTTAAGGGCTGCACATTCAGAGCCCACAAACTCAACTCTCCCTTGTGGCTGGCATACACAGAGTTGCTAGGAAAAAAATCCCCTCACATGGCTGCTACAAGGATGATGATAACCCATACTTTTTGAAGATACGCTACAAAGCCTTTGAGATTCAGCAGAAAGCAGACCTAGCAGTCACATTTCTGTAAACTAAACAAGAACCACCAAAATCCCCGAACTTCATTTGCTGAGGAGTGTTTGCTGTATCAGGCCCTTAAGAGCACTTAAATGGAGGTACACACAGTTTTTGGTGATAGAATTAGGCCTACAAAGAAACTCCTCCTATATATGTTTAAGACACGACCAACTTACTTTCATCATTTTCTCCAGCTTCAGATGTCACAGTGATCGTGAAAGTTGTTGGCTTTTCTGACAATACTGTTCAAAGGAAAAAAAAAAAGTCAGTGAGAGAATCCTTACATCAGACAACCACTTCTTCACATCACTAAAACTTGTCAAAGACTAATGAAGAAAGGAAGCTCTTGATACAGTGTTAAGGGCCTTTTTACCTTATTAATAAATACTTTTCCCTTAACAGCTACTTTCCATATGATGTGATGCCTGGAGTACTCTTTGAATGAGCGCATATAACACCAAAAATATCAAGATATTTCTCCTTTGGAAAACTTTCTCTTCTGGCAGTTTCACTTTTCCAGAAAGTACAAATCTACCTACCACCAAATGACTTCCGTTAGTGCCTGGAATGTGTTCAGAAAGCTCCCAAAGCTAATTTGCTTTACTGTGCCACATATATGTGATGAGCACCCAGTGTACTCTTGACCCTGGACTATTTTTACAGTATGTCTGCACCTATATTTAGGATAGCTTAATGTAAGAAATGCTTCTTAAAACAAAAAGAGAAGGGTTTTCCTTCAAGACTGTACTACCCCAGTAATGTACTAGAATGTGTAAATTAGGCAGCTAGAAGACAGACAAAAAGCGGCTCCTGTGGAGACGCACAGAATGCAAGTGCTATGATCTGTGTGAGGCTGAAAACCTCATTGCACAATTGTGGGGATCCTCACAATTGTGAGGATCATATCCTCACATAAGGATTGCTCTGTATCACTGTTACAACCTATGCCCAAACTAGTATACATTCTCTCAAAGTATTATGTGAATTTTGCCTAATTGCTAATGTACTACTACTATCTTTATTTCCTCTTCTTCTCTTGGGCATAAAAGCATTACATGAATGAACAATAACTGTGGAGTAAGCATAGATCAATTTATATATCTTTAACTAATCTTTAACATAAAACTGAAGAACCAAAAAGATTTTCAGATTGAAGCAATGGACAAACAGCTGTGTGATGAAGTTGCTTTCAAATAAGACACTGTGGGACTTCGGGCAGAGTAGATACTGTGCAGGAAGGGAACTGAAAATGCCCTGTTAAATGTCCACTGTTAAAATTCTTTGGATACTGAGCAACATAAACCATGTTGGAATAGCTAACATGGTAGATACTCTTAATTGTTTGATGGTAACTTGGAAGTCCTGGAAAACTGATGAACCAACGTATCCATCCTACTAAAGTTTCAGTAATACAACATACTCCACCAAGGAACTAAAGCTTTCCTTTTTTCCACCACAAGACAGCAACAGAATAAGGCAGGTACTGGCTGAGGACATTTACGGAGAAAACAGCATCTTTACGTACCCCAAAACACCCCGTGCTACACGGTCGTGACAAGCTATCACCGAAAAGGAAAACCAGTCGGCACATAAGCCAATTCCCCAACTGCCATCTAGGGCCGCATCTTTTGAAAGGTTTCTCCAAAGGGCATCCTTCCGCCCGCCACAGCCCGGGCTGGGATAGAGGAGCGGGTACCCACGCTGGGCAGCTGTGCCACGGCGCCAAACGCGGCAGAGGCAGCGCCGCGCACCGCACCGGCACCTACCTGGCGACGGGAGCCATCGAGTGCTTTGCTTTTCCTCCCCAGGGAAAGCAAACTAAAAGCCCGAAAAAGCCACCCAGGCTGGGGGGCTCGGGAGCCCCGGGGCAGCCTCGGCGCGGCCTCCCGCCCGTCCCGCCGGCACGGCGCGGCCCCGCCGCGGCTCACCCGTGAACGAGTCCGGGTAGATGGACTCCAGAGCCTCCAGCTCGTTGCGCTGCTCCTCGCTGTAGTCCGTCATCGTCGCCCGCCGCCGCCGCCCACGGCCATGGGCCGCCGGCCCCGCAGCGACCCCGACCCGCAGCCGCTCCCCGCCCGCCCGCGCCTGCGTCCTCCCCGCCTGCTGCCTTCCCTTCCTAGCATGCCTAGCGCTCGCGCTCGGCGCTGGATGCCTTTGGGCTGCAGGGGAGGGAGGAAGGGAGGAGGGGCGGCGAGTGCTGCTGCCATCGCTGGGCCGGGCGAAAGGCGGCGGTGAAGGCGCGGGGAGCCGGCCTGGATCCTCTTCATCATCAGGGGAGGCATAAGGTGCGGTGCCCTCTGCTCAGCAAATTCCAGCAGTTGCTGCTTGGCGTTCAGCTCCGGGCTGAGCGGGCTGGGCGTGTTTGCCCGCCTGTACCTGACGGGCAGGAGGAATCCTTCCACCATGCTCCGCTCCACACGTGCGCTGCTTCCCCGCAGCTTCAGGGTCGCTATAAAGAGCACATTGGTGTTAGGCGGGTATTCACTCTTGGACGTTCTTCCATTGAAAACTTACAGGGATCAGCAAACTGAAGAGGATTCAAAACCGATGCTCTAGGTATCACAGAAGGGTACCGTGAAGGCAGCTGAATGCCATTTCTGCCAGAAAGTGGAAGGTGCTGGTGGAGGACTCTCTCCATTGGGAGGTATCACACACTGGAGCAGGGGAAGAATGTGAGAAGCCCTCACCTGAGGAGGAAGGAACAGCAGAGACATGTGATGAACTGCCCGCAGCCCTCCTTTACCCTACCCCTGTACTGCTGGGAGGAGGAGGAGGTAGAAAATTTGTGAGTGAAGGTGAGCCCAGGAAGAAGGAAGGCAGGGGGCAAATATACTGTAATTTTTTTTTCACATTGTCTTACTCTGAGTTGATTGGTAATAAAATAATTTCTCCAAGTGGAATGTATTTTGCCTGTGACAGTAAACGGTGAGTGATCTCTCCCTGTCCTTATCACGAACCATGAGAATTTCTTTATATTTTCTCTCCCCTATCCAGCTGAGGAGGGGAGTGACAGAGTAGCTTTGGTGGGCACCTGTTGTCCAGTCAGGGTCAACCCACTACCTATGCAAAAGCTTAGGGTTCAAACGAATGATGTAAAGTGATGTAAAATATGCCTAGTTTCCAGTTATTCAACAAATACATTGTTTGCATTTGCTAAAATGCCTTTTTTTAGAAGTTTAAATCTTCAAGACCATACATATTTACCAAGATCTGCAATTTAACTTACTTCTGGCTCTTACATTTTCTAGTAAAACATAACAAATAATTATATTTCTCCTCCTCAACCACCAGGGGTCATTTATTAATAACAGATAGCATCCCATAGTTTAGCATATAGCTTTGGAGCATACAGCATATGTATATGTACTTTACAAGGCAATACAGGAAGCATTAAGAAAAATTATGGTATGCATTTCCCCCCAACCCCTTTTAGAGTTAGAAACATTTGCACAAGGAGTTAGAGAGGAGATGAGTAACATCACATCATACCACACTGAATTAACACAAAAACATCACTAATCCTTCTTTCACTAAATTCAGTAATTTTTAATCACAATGACATTCATGGGCCCAGTGGTATGTCTAAATTACAAGATCTTTGCAGGCAAAGCAAACCTTACTGCACAAAGGGAGATTTTTTTTTTCTATCCTGATTTGCTATTTGTACAGTGGGCAAGCACATAAACACCTTAGAGATTTTGAAGTGTTTCTAAAAATGAGACTGATCTTGCTACTGCTTTCAGTCAGAACACCTTTCAACTGAATTTACCAAATGTCAAGTGTTTGCTTGCTCCATGTTAGACACCTCCATCCTCTGCCTCAGTGGGAATTCTCTCTCCTTACCAGAATTGAAAGTGCTCTCATCGTTGCATCTAGACTCAGCCTTTGACAATAAGATTTCCCCTATGTTTCTTCTGTGCTCCTGTAGCCACAGACTTAGCTTGTAGTTAGTTAGCTCAGTGTAGTTTATTCATACAATACAAAAAAAAGTGGAAGAGGAAATTACATAAGTAATTTCTGCTAGGGCTCACTAAGAAAAAAGCTGAATCGCTGCTTTTGCTCTATACAGAATGCACTAACTCAGAGGATCCAGTCAAAGCTATTAGAAATCTTTTTAATGGGAAGAAAAAAAATTTTAAAAAAGCATCTGCAAATAACTTTCCCAGTACATATTTATCCTTTTAGCATAACTATTAGAAAGCAGAGAGCTGCAGCTTGAAACAGCCCACCCTAATCTAGACATAGATCACATCCCATAGGAGTCAGATGCCATCAATAAAGGCATCTGTGTGTGCTAAAGGACTACATTAACAAGATGTACTTGCTCACATACTTTATATATCAATGTAATAATGCATTGGAAAGTTCCAGAGCAGCTCAGGTCTGATACAGAGCTAGACAGGGTCCTGCATTTCTACAAGGTGGTGTGGTGGCTTGGATCCTCAGAGCTGTGTTTTGATCAAAGGGTCTTCATCAGTCTTCAAGTATTTTCCATTTGCACGTTCTTTGAGTGCCCAGTCATGGAGGAGACTATAATCATAGTGCTCCTCATCCACTTGTTTTAGAAAGGCCAGTCCAGAAATGGCTTGCCACTCTCTGAGAGATGGGATGCGAATTTCCTTTACATTTTCACTTCCTGGGACAAAGCCAAAAAACTTCCTTACGTGCTGCATGGCGTAGAGCCTGGAGTGCTGCTCCGTTGCCTCATCAAAGAGCTCCTGCTCATTGTGGACATAGCTGCTCCAGTATCTGAGATGTAGAAAGCTGAGCGGGGAGAAACAGCTTGCCAGGCAGTAAGACAGGAAGACAGTGATGACTACCACAGCTATCAGAAGCCAGCCAGCCACCTTACAGAGAAAAAGTAAAGAACTGTTACAGCTGAAAATACAGTGGTAACTTCTGAGCACCAGAAAATCCACGTGATCTTTACTTGTTTTTCCTAAATAATAATGTTAACAAGGTATAAGCCTGGAAAAAGTCTGTTGCCACCAAACACAGTCTATGCCTACTGGAGGCAGCTGTATAGTAAAGTCACTTGTTCTTGTGAAGTTTAAGAAAGTTCTGTTATATAACTTTAAGTATATTGCTCTAACAGCTGTTGTTGTTAGAAGAGAAGCCACATAACTTCTAGACTGTATTACCTTATGGCCTGTTTAAAACCAGTTTTCTTTGAAGTGTCAACTTTATGTTCGCCCCATTATTTACCCAGTATGTAAACTTTTAGAATCGACTCTGATCTTGGTTCCCATGAAACTCCCATAGCCTGAGCCCCTTAACCACACATTTCTTATGCTTTAATGAAGAAACTTCATACCCTCCCTGGCTCTTTGACTTTCATTTGTTTTACTTGATAGTACTTTTCAGGATACTACACAAGGCAGAATATATCCTCTCATAGCAGGTAACAAGTGGGACAACGAGACATAGTTATTTTTTTATACCTAAAATTCAGTTCCACTTAGAAGAAAAAAAAGCAGGCTTCAAAACACACAGAGATTTCGCACTCAGGACACAAGGCACTGATCTTGTTCTATCCTAACACTTTGCCTGCTGAATTAACTCTACCTCTTCATCATTAAGTTCAGAGGCAACAGAAACAACATGAGTTACTCACTTGTGACTGGTATCGAAGTAGGAGAATCACTTCATCTCTTGCCCGGGTCATCTCTGGTGGAACTAACTGACTGCATGGAAATGTAGCCAGTATCCTTCTGTGTTCACTAGCAGTAACATTAGGATTAGCTCCATAATAATACGTGGGGACATACTCACTCACAGCGCAGACATAATATGAACCATTTATCAGAGTGACTGCTAGCCATGTTACTGGAGCAACCAGTGCTCTCCCAGTGATGCTACACAGGACAAAGCAGATCAATTTGCATTTCAGGAACCGGTTTGATATAGTCACCTTCTCAAAATGAGATCTTTTGCCTGTAACCAACCTCCAAGTCTGGTTATTCAGGGCATAGCCAACAATCAGAAGGATCAGTGCAGGAACTCCTAGGAAAGCCAGCCCATAAATAAGGTTCTGTCCAACGTGACAGGGACAGCTGAATGTGAAAAAAGAGAAAAGCTGCTGCCCACCAATTGTCAGTATTGCAATTATAGCATTAGCAATAACAACTTCTTTGCCTTTCAGAAAAGTTAACCACTTTGGAAGGAAAGTCATTTTCGTTCTTACTCTTTACCAGATTATTTTGCTTTAAGTCAACACCAGCTTTTAGCTATATTTAACTAATGTTAATGGCAGAACAGAACAAACTCCAACAGCTTAAGAAAAACACCACCAAACACAACACCAAAGAAACCTCCTGCTAGTCTTTCTCCTCCCACTAATTCTCAGTAGCTTGTTTGCTAGCTTTAAATATGCTTGCAGACATCCACTGTTGTGATTTAATTGATTCAGTAATTTATCTCAGCAGTTCTGGAACACTGAGCTTTTAGGCAGTTCTGAGCTCTGCCAGCCCCTTGCTAATTGAAACTAACAATGAATTCCCCCTACCTTTTGGATGACGTGCAGTGCTATCAAATTGATGACTAACTTGCCAGGATTAATTGCCAAGCTGTTTGCTAATCAACAGTAATTAGCAGGAACATGGCATGAGACTAGGACACAAAAGAAAAAGGAAAAAAGGAGATCTTTCAGCTGTTCTCCCTAAAAGAACAAAGAAAGACTTGGCAACTAGACTGATTATAAAACAAATGAAGTATTTAAAATTTAAAATGCTTCCACTTTAAAATAAACCCATAAAATATTCCATAAGTGGCACAACATTTGGAATCCCTGTGCTGTTTGTATTTAATGTCAGTTCTGGGGCAATTTGCTCTTCTAACTGGAGTCCTCTGCTGAACTACGAGGATTTTAGTGTTTCACCTGTAGGTGGCAAGAAGCGGGCATATGTCTTTTCCTGATAGTGTTGGTTTCCTTTGGAAAGGTGGGTTTTTTGGTAATGTATAATCTGCTATTCACTTCACACAGTGTCAAACCAGCTGGCATTTATATAGTATACTTGTGATTACAAGTTTTAAGATTTTTTTTAAGTATGGTCAGTCCCATTCTGTGGGCTGAGAGAGATAGAAATTTTTCAATTAAGCATTTCCAGAACTGGTTTCTGGATATTCAGATATATAGTCTGGGCTCTGGACATTGGTTACAAATCAAGCCTTAAGTAGAGGCCTGAAAAATTTAGAACATTTTACTCCATATGATTTCCTCTGGATTGCACTTTTTCTATGGTCATGCTATCCAGTAGTTCTATACGTGGCATAACCTAGGCTGATCTGACTATGCAAATACTTCTGTTTAAGTACTGAGAAGTCAACTGTCTGTAATATAAACATTTTTACCAAGAACAGAAAACAAAATTTAGCCAGAAAGTCTATGGGGAAAATTGTCTTCCCATTACAGATCTCTGTCTCCAGCATGTGCAGACTTGATTGTATGATATAATACTGTCTGCACAGCCTCTTCCCTCCCCTTACATAGAGGGTTACTAATAATAAGTTTTATCTCAAACAGTAGTTTTAGCACCCATGGTATCTGCTTGGATGGCAGAGACACTCTCTCAGCTGTTATACATATGGATGTCATGTTATACGTGCCTTGCTGGTTCTCTAGGCAAGACCTTGTTCCTCCAGTTCTCTGCTAGGGCAGACACCTGCTTGTGTCATCCCCACTCACCATCTGTGAAAGAGGTCTTTGCCAGTAACTGGTTCTCAAACAATGTGACACCATTGCACAAAATTAAAAGCAATAGAGAAACATGCTGAAACATCCAGCAGCACTTTGCCACAGCTTTTCTGGAGCTTGTTGTTAAGTGTTTAGGTGTTTGGACAGCGCAGTAGCACAACAAAATCCCCGTGCTGTGTAATCATTGCCATTTTGAACCTTAATTTTCTTTCAGTATGACAGGATTTTCAACTATTTTTTTTGTACTAGTGGCATTGTATTTTGAAAAAAAAATCAGTGAAATAAACCCATTAGGCTATTACAGAATTATTTTGAAGATATGTTTAACGAGTCTTCCGTTATGCCTCAGTTTGTTTTAAAATCTCTGATTGACTGCTTCAGAGTTTTCTTTGGGAACCCTTGTCTTATTTTGTTTGTAAGGAAGGAAGGCTTTCCCAAGCATCACTTGTTTACTCCAGAAACACATTAGATGTGAAACTGAAGTGGTGTACAATACTGAAATATTCATAGTCAGCCTAAGGCTGTTGAATGAGGTAATTTAAACAATCAATACTACAACTTTGCACTTCTGCATTTTCACTTTGGCACTTGCTTTCGTGCTCTGCTGTAAGCGATCCTGCTGGGTCATCCCATTATGGAAGAAATTATAGGGTTGAATCCAATTAAGAGCTTGGGCGGCACATCAGACTTTTAAGTACTTGCGTTTGCAGAGGAACCCAGAGTCCTGGGGTAGACATTTAGGCTCTTTATTTGATTCCCGGGAAGAGTTAGGACTGAATGCAATCTGAAACAGCACTACCTGAGGTGCCAGCCAGCTGGCCTCTGAGGCAAAGAGATGCTTACATCTGACATCTGAGACAAATAGGATGCATGAGTAAACCTTAGCCATGGTTTTGCTTGTTGTATTGCAGGGCTCTGTCAGCTTGAACTCACTGCCAGTAATCTCACTTATGAGAAAAATAGATTTTTTTTAAGAACTGAGAATGATTTGTCTTTTTTGTTTTAAACATGGTTATTGGAAGACATATTATGCCTTCCTATCCTCCCATACACAGCAAACAAGTTTTATTCTCTTGTTTTCTTTTTATTGAAATAAAGCAACCATGGCAGAAGGTAGAGATTGATTTCAGCCCCCTTCTCCACCTGATCTACTAAAAACTCACTCATCTCTTTCTTCCAAAATCTCAGTTATTATTAGTAATGTGATGTGACTGTGGTGCAAAGAAGCTGTGTTTACCAGCTTTCCCGTTCTACCAGTTGCACTTAGTTTCCCCACAGAGAGGATTTTGATACTTATTGGATCAGAAAAAGATTAGGATTTTGTTATCTACTGGCCAGGAAAACGTAGGGAGAAAGTGAAGTGTTCTTCTATTTTCCATCTGAAGGTTGCTTCCTGTGAAGTTTGGAGGAGGAGGAGGAGACTGAACCCTGGTCTCTCTGGTCCTGTTCATGTGTTTTCATTGCTAAATTAGCAGCCTAAAGGCTGATGTTCTGTGGCCCCTCTAGGTGCATTTTGAGTTCTCTTTTGCATGAATGTCAAGCCTGCCTGTGCATGTTAGAAAGCATGCTGTGAAAGTGCCTGCCTGACAGATTTCATTTGGGAGCTGAGGGGAGCACTGTCCATGTCCTATGTTCTGCAAATTCACAGGTGGGATTCAGGCTGCCAAGTCATTTTCATGGTCTCTTCGGCTTAGTTGAGGAAGAAGGTCCTCTCCCTTTAATTAGGACAAGCTCTGATGAGAAAAATAATAAGCTTTAAGGGAAAAATAGAAACAAGTTAATGTTTTTTTTTTTAGCTTACATATTTTGCTTCAGAATTTACCTGTGCTTTATAGGCAAATTTATATGACATTTCTGGTGCCTGCAGAGAGTTTCAGCAGAAAGTAGGCACTAAAATCCCAAAACACCCTCTTGAAAACAGTTCCTGAGAGGCATAACCTATAACCAAAGAAGTTTCAGCAGGTCATGCTGAAAATGCTTCTGCAGGCAAGGAGGCAGCAACAGCATTGCTTTGTTCAGAAACATTGACAAAGCAGCAGCCAAACTGGGATTTGAGTATAAGAACTCGTGTGGGAATTTACATGTGTGCACGTATGTATTTTCAAAGAATAATGACGTGTCCTTATGATACATTGCACTGTCTGGTCCACAGTGTTCCTTCATTATTATAGTATTAATAATGCAGGCTGAAGTAATTCATCCACATATTCAGAACCATATAAATAAAATGGTGGTCATTTATGGGTAGCCTTAAGTGCTTTTCAATGGCCTCACTGAAGTTAAATGATGACAATGATAATCTTTTACAGTTGTTTTTTTAAAATGCAGTGCAGTACACTTTTTTGTGGAATATGGGATGACTTGCAATGTGAGACGTATTTGATGCTTTTTGCCAGCTGGGGACAATCGGAGAAACCAGCCCATCTCAGACTCAATTTAGAAATGCAAGTAACTATCTAGATAATTGCAGTGTCTGGCTTTTAAAATTTATTTAAATTTAGACGTGGGAAGTACCTACAATAGTTTCACCTATAAAATGGAGTAGGATTTTACAGGGCCAGAAAAGCACCTGCAAAAAAAAAAAAATCACATCTGAATGCTTTCCGTGTATCTGGAGTAGTAAATATATGTATTTTTACTCTAACATTGAATCTATTAATTAATATAAATTTAGTAACAGCATGACATTCAGACGAGGCCATATATTATTCCTTCCCTTCCTGAGAGGGCTCAGTGGGACTACATGTGCAAGTAAGTCCTATAAGGAATGACAGCTATCTGATTAATTTCTAAATTCACCTGTGACAATAGTTGAAATTTATTGCAAATCTAAGCTAACCATATAGGCCAAATTTACTACAGAGGAAAACAGGCAAAATAAGCCTGGATGTTCATAGCAAGGATATTTACAAATAGGGGCTATAACAGGCTAAGAATGATAGAACACCCCAAGGAACATTGTTAATGAAAGTGCCATTTGCACAAGCTGTTAGTTGTACCAGGTACACAGTTCATTACTCTGGGAAGCTGGAAGTTCTCTATATCTGTCCTGCCAGCTTTGCAGAATCATGGTGGTAGCAGTGCCTTATAACACACACTGCCCCTGCTTAGGCAGACATCAACTCACCAGACTAAAGCAGTCAGAGCTGACATGAGACTATAGCTCCTTTAAGTTAAAAATTGTCAATTTTTAATTAGCTTCTGCAGCAGTGTCTTGCAATTGTGTGTTTATTCTTCAGAAAGGAAGCTTTCATTAGCTCTTCAAACACCAAAGTCTGATAGAAACAACAGAATTAATTTATTGTCTCTAAAAAGCTGTGAATGTCTTGGGGCTGCCTGATTTGACTTCTCATGGATGTTTACTGTGTATCATTCTCATGGATGAAGTGTTTATTTATATTGTGGACAGAGGCAGATCTGTTGCTGGTCAAATTCCTCCCAAAGGGCTCAGTACACACAGAGGATAGGAGGAGCATCAATAGCATTACAGACTGCAGCAAACACATCTCATGCAAGAGGCAGAAGAGCAGAGAGGAGAAAACTTTAGAGAAGAGAAAGAGGAAATACAGTGATTGAGAGAAAACTATGCTGCTTGAGGAAGAACAGACATAAACTGACAATCGAATACATCAGGAATTACATAAGCAACATGTCTCGGTCACCAGGAAGAAAGCCGGAGAACCACAAAATAGTAAGACATTTTTGTAATGTGTGATTAAAATTGTGCATGGAGTAAGAATAAGCTATTACTGTATTGATGTATATTATGCAGTCATATTTCTGAACAGTCTGAAAGTAGTGAAAGGATGGGGATGAGTCTGTCAGTACAAGAGCAGAGGGGCTGGCAGCATTCATGGCTACTATCCCTACTGCTGAGATTCTGAACAGGCTTAAGAAAGAGGGGCACAAATTTTCTGAGTTTGTGATCTGTTCAGAAACAGAGGTTTAAGTGCTTTGGGCGATTTATGGTCAAAGATAGGAATGCCAGGTTTATTTGCCTCCTTGGTTAGACAGTTCTAAATGAAACACAGAGAGAAGATCTCTGTTAGTGCTTGAGTGGTTCAAATCCACACAAATCTTTTTTCAGAAACTTAGAGCCTTAGGGCTCTCTGTATGGTGAATGGCGATTTCTGACAGGAGTTCAGGCAGTGAAGAAGGTCCAGAAGGCTTTACAGCAATGTTGTGGTAATTTCTGAAAAGGGGACAGAGATCTCCACTGACAAAGAAACAGAAGAATATAAGATAATTTATGTTCATGTACGTAAGTTTATGGGCAAAAAGTATTCCAATGGATTGCAAGAGTGGATGATAAATACAATTATGTTGATATAATATGCTTGGGTTTCTCTAAAGTATTGTTCTTATTACAACACAGACTTTTTGCTGAACAATAATAATACAACAATACAGAACTCGTATGACATCCATTTAATCCATTAAAAACTCGTTAATGAGAATTTGGCCAAGTGTCCAATGTTATTGTAAACAGAAGTTATCACTAAGGTGAATTTAGGAAATGGCTGCATATTAAACTCCAAGCTTTTGATGCAAGGAGAGCAGGAATAGGTCTTTCCACCAAGCTGTTCTTCCTTTCTTCATGTGATTTGTTCTGTTGTTTTCATTGTTATTCACTAATTTCTCCACAGGCTATAAACGAAAAGTCCCTCTAGTCTAATCATATGCCACAGGGCTAGGGTACTTCCTTTAATTAATTCCTCCACAGCTGAAGATCCCAGTCTAGCACTTTAGACAGAATCTCTGCAAAGTTAGGCCTTTGGCATGTTCAGTTGCTCTCCATGCTCCTTGGGCAAGCAGCTGTAATCCTCACCCGTCCCCTTCATCTTGTCATTATTTGTTACAATGGTGTTGAATTATAGTATTTTTCCACTATTTTGCATTAAATTTTTTATCTGCTTTTTAGTTTCTTTATTTTTGGAGAAATCAGCTGATGAATTGAATCAGATCAACCTTACCTTTGTAAACTATTGTACCTATTGCAAAAGAATTAATAGCTCTTTGCCTCTATTATTCTTCCTGCAACTAAATGTTTGTCATTATTCTTCGATGGCATTTGACAGCATTTATCAATCCAGCATACATACATGAAGTTATAGGATGCAAAAATGCACTTGATGAAAGTAACTGCAAGCATCCCAAGAAATGGTATTTCTGACAAGCAAAATCCTTGTACAAACTCAAGTGACAATCAGTTCAGGCTCTGTCACACATGAATTGTGGATTTCAGCGATTATGCATCCATAGACAATAGTTTCTTTATTAATGCAAATGTTATTCTTCCTTGTTGTTCATCCAGTAGCAGTTAAAAATTTGGAAAAGTTTAATTCTAGTTTGCTTCACTTTTGATTTCCTGGCAGAGCAGAGAACTTTTTGTACTCACATATGGGGCTTTGGTAGCCCAGCTGTGCAAGGACTATGAAAATGATGAAGACGTCAACACCTGTTTAGATAGAATGTAAGTACTGCTTGAAATGTTCAGCTTTATCCATAATGCTGTTTGTCCAGCTATATGTTACCTCTCAGCTTTCTGTTTGTTATCTTATGAGTTCCTGCAGTCTGTCTAGGATTACAGAGATGACAGGGATGACAGTCTGATATTCTGTCAACAGAAATAATGGTAATTTGTGAATTAAGATCGACAATTAGCTTTTGAATTCACTGAAGAATGGTGTCAGGATCGTTTTCATAGCTTACACTTGTTCCTTGTTGATCTTTTTGTTATGCTAATTAACAATATAAACTTCTAAATTTAATCTCCTATATCCATGCATTTCATTTCAGCTTCCCCCCTCATTGGGTTAAGAGCAGATGGGCCTCTCACCTTTAAGAGACCATATAGCAATGGTCTCTTAATAGTGAGATAGCACAAAAAGTCAATGAGAATGGATCTTTAAGTGGATAATCTCTTTGGAAAATGAAGATCCTGTGATTACAAGATCCTGTCATTCTGACTGAGATTCCTGGGCATTACTGCCATAAAAATAAAGATATCATGGAAAATCAGCAAGAAACAGTTTTTGAGCTAGTTAACAAGATATACTAAGATCTTTGGCAGAACAGTAAGGCTTATGTTTTCAGCCAAAATGGACATGCAAAATGGATTTACAGCAATCACAGTGGACAGAATAACTGACCGCTTTACAATTAACCTGAAAGTTTGCAAATGAGCTATAGTCCAATAACTATCCACAAGAGTGAGTTAAAAAAATCATTGTTTGGCAAAAAGAAAAGTAATTTATTCACAAACTTAGGAGGGACAACATCCCTCAGATATTTATTTTATAGTCATCTCTCATTCAGCTGTGACGAAAATCATACATTTAAAGAGTGCACAGACTTCTGGAAGAATCTGTGGAGGCAGATTTTGCTGCCTATGTTTTCATTATTATAGCTGATTCTATAAAATCTTTTTGGTTTGAGGAGGACTTGATGATATAATTACAGGTTTCATTAAAACAGTACGTCTGTTCTTTTCTACTGTGATTATGAAAACAGCCTAGTTTCAGGAAGAAACCTTGTAGATTAGCAGACCTGTGACAGGTGGGGATGGTATGGTCTCTCTCTGTACATATATAGTCCATAATGAGAAGGGTGTTTTTCACTGTGCAGTTGCCAAACAGCTGCTTGTCAAAGTATTATTAATTTGACTTTGCAAATCTGAGGCATAAAAGTTGAAAAGTATCTAAGTAGTCTTGTACATCACCAATACATACCTTGGTAATTGCTCATGACATACTTGCCAATGTTATTGATACTTAGGCAATAGATAAATATTTCATTATTTCTAGATGCATGATCTACTGCAATTTTAATCTTCACACTGCCAAAACCACTTTGTGGTCATCACATTAGACATCAGATTACTTTTTGGCTTCTTGACAAAGATGTGGTACAGAAACTGGTAAGAGACTCCATTGAGTTCGGACTGCTTCACTGAGGATGTAGGGCCTCTGAGAAACAGGCAGGGACTACCGACATCCACAAAAAATGTAAATGAAAAATTCCCTAAAAGCACTTCTGAGTTGAGTGTGCATTCTTTCATAAGATATGTGTCAATCTCTTTTATTGGAAATGCTTGGGAGCACAGCTGTTTTGCACATTATAAAGTTACTGACCTTTGTTAATGTGTAAGAGCTAGGAATGAGTATTTGTTTTATTAACAAAATCCATTGTCTTCCATCCCTTTTTATTTCATTTTTTTAAAAAATTTCAGCATTTTAAATACAAAATGAAGATGGTGGTGTACTGAAACTCCATGTTAACTAGCAACTTTTGGATTTTTTCATGATTTTTTCCTAGTTAGATGAAGGGAGAGAACATGTTAGAAAAACAGATGAGAGGGAATTGTGGAGGAAGAGAGAAAAATGAGGTGAAGAGATAAGAGGAGAAAGTGAAAGAGATCAGGTGTTAGTCCATTTCCTATGGATTTTCCTGGCACCTGAATGCTGCAATGAGTGTGCCCAGGATTTGCTGAACTCCATACCAGCCTAGAGGTGAAGGCTGTGTCCCAAAGGGATAGTTGCTTTGTTCTCCTTACAGAGACAGTGTGGGAAGAACACCGGGTATCCCAGAAGTATAGTGGAAACTCTGCTATTTTATTCTATCCTCTTTTTAGTGACAAAGCAGTATTAATCAGGTATATTGTGGATGTTAGTTATATATTAAACTTATATATCTACTATCTAATATTTATTCATACATGTAAATGTAAGTATATATATATGTATATACAATGTATAGACAAATTGTATAGACAATTCATATCATCCTTGCCAGGAGTATCATGCTTAAAGAAGTATGATTCCTTAAATGACTACGTGAGCAGCAATCCCACTGTGTTGCAAAAGGTGGTAGAAAAAAGAATGTAGACCAGCAAAATCTGTCATCATCAAAGCCACCCAATACAGAACATACATCTGTTTTTTCAAGAAAGCACAAGAGACACATTAGAGAGATGGTAAGAAGCTCCCAATTTTGAATGTTAACTTTCTTTGTTTCCTCTCTAGGGGATACGGCATTGGTGTAAGGCTGATTGATGACTTTTTAGCTCGTTCAGCTGTTAAAAAATGCCGCAGTTATTCTGAAACTGCAGACATGATTGCACAGGTAAATAAGATTTACATTTTCTAAAGCTTCATCAGATTCAGTGGTCTTAGTTTTATCCTCCTCTATCAGTTTACTCCAGAACAGTTGCCTACATTTTCTGCTGTATCGTGATTGTCATAACAAAAACCAATCCACAGTCACATCCATGCTTCCACTGGATGAAATACAGCCTTTTCCTTATCTACAACTCCATAACACATAACACGAAATGGGATGCCAGCTGTAAGAGGCTGCCAGCCCCTGACATAAACTGACCTTAAAGTCAGTTACTAAGTTGAAATTAAAGTTCTTCTATTTCTAGCAGCCAATGAGGCGTTTTGCCATTAGAATAAATAAAAAGGTAGGGTTTTGTTTTGTTTGTCACAGCTTAAGCTGATTTTTTCTACACTTGCTGGAGAATGCAATAAACAAAAAAAATTATCCCATTTTAACAAACTTCCAATCATATATTCCCTCACTGTTTTCTCTTCCTAGGAGCATAAGCCTTAACCATCTCATACAGATCTTAAACTTCAATATTCTTAGTTCTGCCATTTGACTCTCCTCATCATCTCCATAATTATCTCAGGTGGTTTTTAAGTTTAAAATGGTAATTAATATTAAGAATAAGCCACAGGCTTTTCTGCAAAAAGAAAATCTCAGTGGTAGGAAAGAAGAATTGTAAGAAAGGAAAATGAGAGGAACATTTTCCTGACTACCCACAAATCTAATAATAAAATTAAAAACATAAAATCAGTGTGTATTTTCACCTTCTTTGATGGAAATTTCCCTTTTATTGAGTAGTTGTTCACACTTCTGTCAGAAAAGAAATATCTAGGAGGAAATTTAGTGGCAATACATGGGTTTCTAAAGATCTACTTTTGCCCCCATGGGCAAGTCAGAATTCCTGGGGAAGCTCAAAGAGAAATTCGTAAGACATCTAGCCTCATTAGACTGCTGAGTCACTGTAAAGGAGGTGGTAGTTCATAGATACTGAGTTAGCTCAGTCTAACACCTGCTCAGGTCATGATGAATGATCCCTTCTATCTTCTATGGTTCCCACCTATGAAGTGTTGCCAGTGAAGATATGCCTGGCCTTTCCCAATGGCAAAAATTAACCACACTTTATGCCAGAGAAATTTACAACATGGTCATTTAGTCTAAGAGGAGAGATCAGGGCATCAGTTAATTGAACGGAGATTTGTTTCCATTGGCTCATTTTAGGAGACAAAAGTATGCCTGGCATACTTTTTGATTGCTTGAGAATTACCAGCAGCATGGGGTAATTCTCATTATGTGATCATTATGTTTAACCCACAGAACTGGGAAGCAGCAGGCTTTCTGTGTAGTGAACTAAGGCACTAGGATGTGCCAGTTATACAGGAGTATCTTAGTTCAAAGTGTATGTGGATATTGCCAGATGGTGTGTGGTCCTGCTCACATTAACTCTGTCAGAAATACCTACATTGCATCGGACTCAGATGGAGGGACAGAAGTTACATTATTATTCCAAGATGCTTATCATAGAGAAGCAGATGGCTGTGGCAGAAATGGAGAAAGAAACTCTTTTTCCTGTTGCCGGTACGGCTATAAGGTGCACATGTGCAAAACACACATGTACACCACGACCTGCCAAAGTTTAAAGGAGAAGCAGGTGACAGTGCTAAAAGCCAGTCAGAGCCCATTAGCTCATAAAAGAGTCGAAACTAAATTTCTTACTTCAGTAAAGTCTATTTTGGAGTCTCAAATCAGGATGATATATAACAAAGCTTGTCCTGTGGATCAGCTGAGCTGGGGTAGAGGATCCATTGGAGATAATAAGGGCAGCTGAACGAAACCCATGAGACAAGCGGCATTTCAATCACTGTTTTAAAATACACTGTCTCGTTAAAAGAATGATACCAGGCTGCAAAATCACATTTTTGTTCACTTTTACATTCTACTTTAGGTGGTGTTGGTACTTTATTTTCATGTATATGTGAGATATCTGGTTTTCTGGGTCTTAATCTTCATGTTTCTATTTACAAATACCTTATTACAGTTGAACCACCATTCTTAAGTACAGGGGATTCAACAACACAATACAGTGCAAAATTAATGATTGAAGTAAGGAAAAAGACACTATTCCTCTGCAGGTTGTACTTCAAAAGAGACTTACTAAGAGAAATAAAAGATTACTTGGAATGATTGGAACTAACTTTAAAGTACACACAGTCTCTTGAAAAGACTATTTTTAGCAAACTAAAGGAGGAGTTTTGTAGTAGGAGTATAGCATTTCTGAGGCAAAATGTGATATGGAAAGCATTTTCACATTTCTTTGGGAAAACATTTTTAAATGCTCTTCAAGCAGATTTGTCTGAGGCGCATACCAACAAAACATATGTAAAGTGATCCAGCAAGTAACTGCAAATACACTCTTAAATTTTTCTGTTCAAAATCACTCAGCTGTTTACATAATGCCTTTAACTCCTCAGCAGTAGGTTCTCAGCTGGGAGAAACTGCATAAATACTCAACTGTACTAAGTCCTCTGAGGTATAAATCTGTTTGAGGATGAGTAGAACCAGTTCAAAGTTAAAGTAAATAAAGACAGTTAAGTACTTCAAGTACTTAGAGCCAAATGTCCTGTAAGCATAGTTGTTATCCAGCAGTCTTTTGCAAAACACAGGAAAAGTCTGTAAGGTCAGGCTGTGGGTGTTCCCTGAGGAAATGGAAAGAGATAAAGCAAACAAACAAAAAAAAAACAACCATAAAATGAGGACTACAAAGCCACCTTCCCATATTAAGAAATAAAGATGGAGGAAAAGTGCACCCAAGGCAATGACTGAGGGCTTAAAACTTCAACCACTGGTTCAGACTACAAAGCCTGGGATTTACTGCTGCCATATACTAGACTGGAGAAGAGCCCTTCTACACTGAGTTCTCATGGTGCCGACTGACTTCTCATGTTGGTCCTGTGACTTGGCATGGTTACAGTTGGGGACTGAATAAAGAAAAGATAAAATAGGCCATATAAAGTAGGCTCTCACTGGCAAACTGGAGTGAGAAAATGGAAACCAATTGAGGAATGGTATTAAGAACAAAACTCAGCTGAAGAAGTAATGTCCAAGTCTGGATTCAGAATTTGGGTCTGAGTATAATTAAGTAGATACTTTTGGGATAAGGGTGATAATTTTGCTCTATAATCCTACAAAGTCAAATTTTTCCTTCAATTCCTCCTCACAGAACCTTGACATCATTCAAATAACATGCAAAAAATATACAGCTTCTGGTTTTAGATCTAATCCCAGTGTTACCTTCTCCAGCACCAGGAGGTATTTGTGCAAGCCAGAGATGGAAGCAGCCAGACCACACCCTCTGGTTCACGGTGAGCTAGTGCTGGCTCACATCCTCCATTGCTCTACTAAGCAGTGCTGTGCCTAAGGATACATCTGTTGCTGAAAAGCAGTGACTGCAGATATGGGCTTTATTGTAGATGCTCAGTACCCCGTGAATGCAGAAAATGTCTCTGTGGCTCTTTGAAGAGAGGTCCCTGGGGACAACAAGGGATGGGGTAATCCAATCATGTCACCCCCAAGCCCAGAGCTGCAGGACAAGAGATGTGATTCCCCTTGTCATGGAAGGTGCTGCCACACAAGGTCCCTTGGCCAGTTTGAAAGTCTGACAGAAGCTAGCAGAATTTACAAAGTGGTTAAATGTTCTTTTTCAGACCTTAGCAGTAAGAGAGAAATGCATATAGCAGGTTGCTGTGCTAAGTGGTAGACAGTAAACTGAAAAATGAAGTGCTGTACTGTAAAGAATAAAGAAAAGTTTATGAGAAAAGTTTGGAATCAGCTGCTGTAAAGCAACTTGCCTTACCAAACACTGACTGAAAAACACTAATAATGAAAAGTATGCTAGGAGAAATATTATTTTGGCTGCTTTTCCCTTCTAAGCAGATTAATTCTGGTCCTTCATTAATCTTGTTATGATGCCATTTGAAATTATGGTTTTCACTTATTTAACAGTCTGTACTTACTTATTTTCTGTCATTACTTATGCGTACAATGTTTTGTAGTGAAAAGTCCTCAGTAGTATGTAAAGGGACTGATAAGTTAGTGGCTTCCTAAGTATTTCGGTAATTCTAGACTGTGTTTAAACATCATCAAAATTTTAATGAATTTTATTCTTGCTGCTTTAGAGAGAGGGAATGCTGGTTGAGACTTTGGAAAAGGTCAGTGGTACATATTTAATTCTGACTGCATAGATTTCTTGTTTGACGTTAAACAATATATAATTTTATAGAGCTGCTAGTATCATTTTCAAAAGAGAGATTTTGCTTTATATGGGCATAATTTCGATGGCAAGCCTGTGTACATGTCTAAATAAATATTCTTTTTTCTTTCATTTCATAGATAGAAATGAAACAGATTTATGGATACGACTTTTAAAACAGCTCATTCATTTTTCTTTCCAGTCTTTTGGAGTCACAAAGACTGAAAAGACCTTTGTTTTACTCTCTGAGAAGCTGTAAATGTTAGTTTTGAAGTAATTAATGTCCAGTCATAGCCCGTGTTTTTTTGTAAATATTCATATCTGTTCATTGAATTACTTATCTATGTGCTTCAGTTATTTTTCCTGACAAGACATTTTCACAATTTTCACTTTATAGCTTTGTGATTTTGCCCTAATTTGGTGTTCCATTGCAAACCAGCTACTTCTTTTACGTATGCAAGTTCTCATTTACACAGGAAATTTGAAACAATAGAATTAGGACGGATACATCATACCATAATGCCAAGTATAGATGAAACTAAACTGAAAATGTATGACGGCTTAGCACAGTTAAAAAGTCTTTATTCTTATAACAAATACTTTAGTTTGAGGGAGCAGCAGATGTGTAGTGGGAGAAGAGTTAAGAGAATTGAAATAAGTAAACTGAGGGACAGAGCACAGAGAACTGAGCAGAAGTTTTCTGTGTACTCATATTTTGATGGACGTAAGAGTTAATGAGAAATCTAAGTTTTGCAGCAGAAAATGTTGATTCTGCTGTTTGGTTTTGTTTGTTGGGTTTTTTCTCTCTCTCTTCAGTTTGTTTTGGATAGTGTTGACAATAGTCTTTGTCTCATCCTGAGCTACCATGGTAGCTGCTGAATTTAGGGACAATGTTGATAGAAAACAGCTTTTGCGATAGCAACTTGAAGAACAGGGTTAAATTTGCCAAAACCAGATTCCAGTTGAAAATGTAGGTCAAACTTGCTTTTATTTTTGTCTGGTTTTATGGAAGTATTCCAGCATCCACATGGAATTGCATTAGGTCATAGGCATTTTCGTAAGATAAAACAGTCACACAGCCCTGGGAATGAGGATCAGTGAGGGCTTCTACCAGGCACACACTGCAGCATGAATTGTTCAGCAGCTGTCTTGGAGGTGGAGACACTCTCAATAGGAATTACCTGCAAATATGAAGCAGGGTAAGGATAAGGAGAGGAGAATGCACCTTGGTTTTGTTCCTCCATAGTAGAAGATTAGGCTGGGAAGCACTGCTGTTTCATATGGCCCTGACTTCTCAAGTGCAGAGCTTTGAGCTTTCTTCCAAAGGAAAAGAGTATGCCAAAAGCCTTGAGTGGGATCACTCTGTCCTTCCTCCCTTCCCTCTACCAGCTATGCTTTTGACTCGGTGTCCCAGATATTATATCACAGTGGAGGCCTTATCTTTACATCAATCCACGTTTCCCATATTCCTTGATCAACTTATTAACCTACTTGATGTCCTCCCCTTTGCGTCTCTACTTTCTTTGGTTTTCTGTGGTACCACTGAGGAAGGAAGTTTTGGAAAAGAAGGGTTGGCCCAGGCAGCAGGATGTGTCTCCTCTCCTCTTGCATGTACGGAGGAGGTGAAACGGGGCTGAACAGAAGATGTTGGAGCAGCTCTCATAAAGAAAGATAAAACCAGACAAACGGGAAGGGTTGTATACCCTGAAAGTAGGTAGATGCTATACCAGGAGAGGAACCCAGTGTATATGCCAGGCATAGTGTCAGACATGGCTGCTGTTGTGACTTTCATTTTGGCAGTGTTGCACCTGTGCTTTCAGCTGCAGCATTTGAGTGTATGACATGTTCTAAGTCTGTTGCTAAGTGAATCATTTGGGATAAAAGTAGTTTAAACATTGTCTGAAAGGTCACAGGTTATTCAAAACATACAGAAAAATTCTGAGCAGACAGTGGAATTAGCTCTTGGATTTTATTTCATAAAGAGTAATTGTCTGTATATGCCTGTAGATACTTTTACCTGCTGAAAGAAGCACAATGAGTATGAGAACAACTGGGCAGAGTACCCTGGTTTGTTGTTCAGAGCTTGACTCAAGCACAGCAAAAATATGATTCTTTGCAGACTCGGAGAGACTGGCAGTAAAATGCTGCGTAAAAGCCTGCCCAGACACCCCAGGGAAAGTAACTTTTTTCTCCTTTTATACAGTGTTTGAGAATACTCTGGATGGATATCTTGTGTGGGAGCCAGATGGTGAATTCCAAGTGGGTGAGGTAAAGCATAGGGCTCTGGGGTGAAACGCATTTGTCAGAGGCACTGATTATGCAGTTGCCTCATCTGCCAGTTCTTCTTGCTCCTGACACTAAGTTTTCTAAGATATTCAGAAAAATGAAGATCAGTCTTCTGCAAAAATATTTTCTTGTCTTGAAAAGTGGAATTTTCATTCCAGGCCCTCCGTTGTACACTAGCTGTAGGCCCAGTACAAACAGTATTACATAGCACTACAGGCTGCACCTAGTGCCTGAAACCCACTCAAAACTAGAACTTGATACCCATACAAACAGAAATTCTCAGTTGGAGAAGATAATATGGAGAAGATGTTTGGCAAAATATCCAAAGAGAGAAGTCTTGAGGGATTGCTGGTGCCTTAAAATGAGGCTGTACCTGCAATTCTCCTGGAAGTGACTTGGAAGGAAACCCTTTACTTTCTATGGGCTGTCAGAAAGCTACACACATCTTCTATTATCATATTCACACACTTTAAATGATGTTACTTAATGGTAGTCTCTTGATTTACATAGAGAATGCTATAACACCTTTTACATGGGATATTGTTAAAACCCACTTGTAGAAGTCATTATTCATCTCTTTTTGCTGTCAGCTCTTGCTGTCAGCCAGTGACATTAGTAAAGCATGAACCCCGGATGACATGGAGGACCGCAGCCTTTTCACTCATGTAGGGAAATAATTTCATTCCATTCTTTTGGAGCAAGTGTATTACTGGAAGGGAACATGATGAAGAAGAAAGAGACTGTTGTGGGAAAAAAAATAGAGATGAAACCAGCTAGAAGTATGCTATTTTAGCAAGATATAAAAAAGCTGAAAATTGATTTATGGTATTTCCCTTCTTTCCACAAAGTCCAGCATTGTCTCCCTTTCCTCACTGGTTCCTTTCTGGCCTTCTTCAACTAGCTTGTGAATTGTACTATAATGCTGTTTGCTGCTGCTGAAAGAGTAAAGCTGGGAAGCATCCTCCCATGCCTGAAAAGCTGGCAGGGAAATCGGTTCTGGTTCCTTGTTTTCAAAAAAGCACTCGAGGTTTCTCTCACTCAGCTTGGTGGCATACAGCTGGAAAATATGCTCCAGTTGCTCCTTCTCCGTCCCCTCATACACTCTTCCGAACATCTGCTGGAGGTGACTGACTTTTGAATGGCAGCTGGCACAGCAAGTGGCTAGTAGGGAGAGAAGGGCTGTGGTAACTATCACACACCAGCCTAAAATCTGGGAAAGCAAAAGAAATGAGTTTCAGGTTAAAAAGACGCAAGTGAAAATGCTACTTAAATCACGAATGTCTGATCAAGTGACCAAACTTTGTAGGGAGGACCTGCTGCTCCTTTTGGAACCCTGCTGCAGGCATCTCATTCCAGTTTGCATTTGGTGCTGGCATTGATGTTAATGGGGCATCCATATGGGGACTGAAGGGAAGGAGAAATCCATCAGATTGAGACTTCTCAAAAGTGCTTATTTTAGTGTCTTTTTCTCAGGAAGGCAAAAGCTGGTTGATTTTTATAGTGTAAGGTAAAACAGTCCTGAAGAGTTGGCTCATACTAGAGTCTTACTGCCTCCCTAGACCATATTTTAACAAAAGGAACTTGGATAACAGTTCCCTGAAGAGATATGACCAGTGCAATGGCAGTGGCAGGTTCAGAGACAGATGATTTCAAATCAGACCTCAACTAGAAGACTGTATGTGAAGAAAAATCTATGAGAGGTCTAAATGATCTATCAAATAATGTAGTGGCTGAAGAGAGCTATACAGAAAAGAGAGCAGACCTGAGAGCAGGAGTAGTATCTGAGTAATTTAGAGAGAATATTTATCAGAGTTTATTGCAAAACCATAACCATCTGGCATGTAGCGTACTGGAATTGCTCTCCGTATTCTGTCACACAAAGAGAAAATTGCATCGGGAGAATAAAATATCAGTCACTAGATGGTAAAAAGTTTTCTATCTCCTGAAAGTGTTAAATAAAATTACCTAACAAAAATTAGTATTAAGACACAATTTTAAATAATGATGAACTACAAAACCAAAACGGGTGACCTTTTGCCCCAGATCAATCAACTTTTTAATTGTGAGCTCACTTAGATGTATTGTTTTCTGACTTGTTTTTAATTAAAAAACCTCTCAAATGCAACAACCACATTAACTAACAGGAATATAGAAGATGCTCTCAAATTTAAAGTGTTCCCCAATTTGAAATGTTCCCCAATTCTTTTGGCAGAATATTCACTGGAATCTATGCTATTATTGTGAAACTTTCTTGACTTTGATGAATCAATCCTTTATAATGGAAAGTTATTTTATGCTAAAACCAGTTAAAAATTACCTTTTTGCCCAATTCTGTGAGAATGCCAGGAGAGCATGACAATGAAGAAATATTATGTGCATTGGTAGGTCTGTGTTAGCACTGGAATTGAACCCTATTCATCTACACACTTATTAGAAACAATTTCTGTATTTTCAGAGAACTTAATTTTTGCTGAAATATGCTTTTGCACCATCAGTTAGCTTTTTTTTTCTGTAGGAGCTTCAGAGTCTGACAAAATTCTGTTAAGAACATTTTAAAAGAAAGAGCTACCCCAGCAAGGGATGACAGTGGAAAAATGTGCTTGAAATTGTTATTGTGGGATGTTCTCCTCTAAGGAGAGCAGAGGTGTGAAGACAATTTTTTCATGCCTTGTTCCACTGGCCTAGCCAACAGTTTTACTCATCTACTCTACTGCAATATGTAACATTTGCAAAAAAATGTAATACTTGTTTAGAAACAGTGGAAAATATTCCAGTGTGGAAAAATTATTCTAGGTTTCAGAGATCCATATGAACTGGAACTTGTTTCCCATGCTCTAATGGTGATGAAATGGAGAGCTGCAACCTTTCTCATGTGAACTCTTGCACTGATGTTAAAAAAATAACCACCAGTAAAAATCTGTATTTAGCTGAGGGAATGTAGAAAGTTTCCTCAAGGAAAGCTGTGAAACAGAGAAGCTTGACAAACAACTCTTGTTAGGAACTGGTAGGGAAGAATAGTTTAGCTTTCTTTTATTTTCCCTAATCACTTTGTAGTGACTGATGATTTCTATGGGTGTTTGAGAAATTGCTCTTTTTAGCAGATTGTCATTTTCTTACAGGTTGGAAAATGAAGTCATGTATTCTCACACTACAAACCCAGTCACCGGTCTTTCACTATTTCCTAGCATACAACTTAAATTCTGAAGCACTATTTATTATTTCCTTCTAAAACTCCCAAATAAATTGCTTTGTCTGCAGTGCAGGCTTTGTCTGCATTCCAGTCCTATTTGCATGAGGACTTGAAAATAAAACTGGCTCTTGGGGAGGAAATTGTTCCAGATGGATACAATTGCTTGACAAAAACTTCCTGGCTCCACAGTGTTTTTCCTTTTCTGTGGCTTTTTTTTCGTCCACTGCTTTGTTTCTTTGTCTCAGAATTTATTTGTGTTACAAAGCAGTGAGCAGAACTGTATTACACAAATATTGTAAAATGTAATAAAATCTCAGCTTGCTTTATGTTAGTATTTCTTCTTTCCTTTAAGCAGGACAAAAATGTGCTCACCTCTGGCATCACGAATATGAGGAACACAAACACGTTATGTAGGCAGACACAAGTCTGTCAAAAATCTTATTTTCCAGTATCTTTCTGCTGTTAGTGACCTAAGATTTCAATGTGGTTATCACACTCTTCTATATTGTACAATGTGCATTCATTACAATAGTTTAAAATAAGAGAGTATAGCATGAATTTTTTATTGGAACAGACCTCTTTAATGAAATGACATCTGTTAAATCAGCCTCCTAAACAATTCAGTCGTTTTAATCTCTTCAGAGCTATCTCCGTTCAGGAAGAAAGCTTAAAGTTTTCTGGTTTTATTGACACTGCCCCTCAGGAAGTATGTGGGGCCCCTCAGGAAGTATGCAAAGCTCAAACTGAACTGAAAGATGGATTGTATTTTGCAAGGCTGCACTTTGCCAAAACACTGTTTACACGAAACCAATGTTTTTAACATATCTGACATTAGGATCTTTCACAGATAAATCATAGCAACAGTACAATTTGCATAATGCTCTTTATTTATAATTTTTCTTACCTGGGACTGTGCTTGAAGTGTTCGTCTTAGTTCATCACTCTCTGAAAAGGGCATGGAGCTTTTGCCACAGGCTACCATGTGTAGCTCTCCAAAGCACTTTTCAGATTTTCTGTTGCAAACCACCTTTAAGTAGGCAGGAGTGTCCAAGCCACTCATGGCACATTCGTAAAAAGTCCCGTTGAGCAAAGCCACAGAAAGCCACATCACTGGGGCAACCAGGGCATTTAGAGTGATTTGTCCAAAGACGTAAAAGAAATGGCAGACATTCCCTCTTGGGAATATTTTCCTGGGATTCACCCAGCAGCCTGTAAAGAGTTTCCAGGTCTTGTTGTTCAAGAAGTATCCAATAACTAGCAAAACAAGAGCTGGGGAGAAGAGAAATACCAAACCGTACCTGAGGTTTTCACCGCTGCAAGGGCATCTGAAAGCAACAAGAGAAAACACACGTTCACCTCCCATTGTCAGCAGTGCCATAAAACTGTAACCTATAGCAGTTTTCTGGTTGATGAAGAACTTTAGGATTGTTTGGAAAGCATCCATGTCTGATACTCACTAAGGAGGTAAAAACCAAGACAGTTTATCTTCGCAGCAGTTTGCAGCAGGGGAAAGCTCTCCCGAGGACGAGCAGCCCGCTGCTGGCCCGCCTGCCCACGCACTGCCGAGATAACGCCGTGATGTCAGTGCCTGCAGAACTCACCCCGCCGCCAGCAGAGCAGATGTTGCACATTTACAGTAACATTCAGCGGTAGTAGAAAGCAAGCAAGCAATGCTCTAAGTAATCAAATAAGTTTGCAGTCTTGACAGACGTGTTCTTGGTGGGTTATTGTTATTTTTGTGACTGCAGATGGAGATCAGAGTAAAAACACACACCAGTTGCAGGACATCTTGAGCTGTGATGGTAAAAGTTGTGGCAATGTAGTGAAGGACCTAATACAAAGGCTAATGGTCCCAGGGGAGTATAACATGACTGAAAGCAGACTAAAAGCAAACGAGTGATAATGGTAAAACCACTTTGTATGGGATTGTAAATGTAGGAACATCAAAGACAGAACAGACAGCCTTCTGTTGTGTTTCCCTGGAGCATCACATAACTCTGGTTTTGCATTGCTGGCTCAAGCTGAACACAGAAAAGGCAAATCTAGTTTGATTTCTAGCCTGTCTGGCCCTTCCCCCTATTTTCCTGGAGCAAAACTAGTGTACAGGATGTTGCATTCTAAAGTTTCATCTCTGGTTTGTATATAGCAGATTCAGGCAACAGAGTTTCATCCTTTTGCAGGTTGCTTTCAAGACGTACCTTGGGATCACCCCTAGTGTGAGTTGCAGTAGTGCTGCAGGAAATGAATTCTCCTTAATCCTGGACAAAAACCCACTAGTGGACTTTGTGGAGGAGCTCCCAGCAGAACGAGCATCACTTTGCTACTGTAACCTCCTCTGTGGGGTGATTAGAGGTGCCTTGGAAATGGTAAGGAAGTGCATATCTGTTTTCACCATTCTTTGTTAATTCACAGGCACAGGAAAGCAAACCCACCTGCTCAGATAAACGAAAATACAGTATTGTTTAAACTCTCATATTAAATGTCTATATCTGAATAAAAGAGGGCCAAACTGACCCTGGATCCTGAGGTAGAGAAACACACAGATTGGCTCACCTCCACACTGCCTCTGCCTGGCTCTTCAGTGACTGACTTGGGTGCAAAAGCCAGGAGGGGTTGAGGAGCCAGCTGACATGTAATATGGGGAGCCATGGGGGCATGCTGGGTTCCTCCACTGCTGCTTGAGCCTATAGCACTTTCCTCCACAGCTGTAGCCAGTAATACTCACCCCAGATTCAAATATATGCAGATAGGCAATATTCTCAGGTAACTGCAGCACCTGCTGAAAGGGAGAACAAAATGTGGATAAATATAATGTTAAAATCAAAGCATCAGAAGTGTATCAGATGGCATTCCAAATTTTGTTCTTAAATTTAAAACTTTTACAAAATAATAAATAGAGGGCATAATTTGAAAGTTACTGAGCAGTAGAGCTTCTGTGGCTTTTTCTAGTAGATTACTTTTGGTCTGCTTTATGTTACTGCCAATAACTAATTTGGCATGTATTTTATATTTCAAGAGAAAATAAACCTGAGCAAGTATTACGTATATAAATCAGACTCAGAGTTATGGTATCTGATACAAGACTAATTAACAAAAGTATTATATCTTAAATTTTAGTATGTGACCAGGAAATTCTATGATCACAAAATCATCAAGTATACAGTTTAGGTTCTCAGAAGAAAGCAAAGCACTGGAATGAAGAGTAATGTATTATACAAATCACAGTGCATATAAATTTCCTTTTTATTAACTGAGTTGGGAAAGACATTTTAAAACAATCTAGAAATCTGTTTCTTATGAAACCTGAAAAAGGGAGTCCTCTTGTGGTAAGAGGGAGAGAGAGGAAAAAAGCTCTTATACTGGAGGAGGGTGGAAAACTGGGGATTTCTTCACTTAACTGATCAGACTTGATTCTTTTTAGGTTCACCTAGAAGCAGAAGTCACCTTCCTCCAGGACAGGCTGAAGGGTGATGCTGTGACAGAAATAGGAATTACATTTTTAAGGAAGCCTGAAGGCAGAAAGCACAAAAGGAATAAATGAAAGAAATATTGGGAGAAACCCTCACTGAGGGATATTTTGTGGCTTTTGTTTCAGAAGAAGACATGCAGGGTAAAAATGGTTTCACTGATCCAGCTGCACCAGCCACTTGGTTGAAAGGTGAAGACAGCTGGGCCATAAACAGGAGGGGCAGGGCAGGGAAGAGCAATATTAATTGTCATGGCACAGATATTAAAATGATCAAAATGACCTGCCCTTCCTTCTCACATAACCATGCTCTTGAGCTTAATGCAAGTTTTGTCTCAGTATTTAGTGCATGCTGGATGCAAAATATTCATTTGGACATCAAATGTTCTCAGACAAAGATGATGACCTTTTCCCATTTTGTTTTTCAGTAATATTTCAAAGCATGGCTGCTAAGAGGTGCTCTATTTCCCTGGCTGTGCATGCTTAGGTATAAAGAATTCATCTGCTCTGGCTGCTGTATACCATGTGTCGCTCACAGGTACATGTTTCAATGTGTAGTGGTTTGTCATTCATTGTCCTCCATGCTGGACATCCTGCTGCTTTGATACCACAGAGGGATGCAGCTTCACTGATGGCAAGAGCTGGTTGGGTTCCTTACTGCTCTTCCAGGCCCCATATGCAGTTTTGCTGGCATACTCAGTCCTGTGCGCACAGCAGGCTGCAGCCTTCTGACAACTGCAGCAATGCTTGTGTTGCTCCAAGCCTTTTCATGTCAGCCCTCTCTTCAAGAGCACTCATCTTATGATCCAACTGAACAAAGCATGATGTATCTCATGTGTAGTCACTTTAGATCTGTACTTGCCTAAGGAAACTTGAATGAAAATTCTAAGATTGCCACACAACTGGTTTGGTGGTCATTGTGTCTGGTCTTACCTGACCTTCACCATCAGCTGTTGAACATGTTCCCCTTGGCATTGGACTTTTTACCACAACATGACTGGGAAACAGAGAAGGAGGAGCCTCACAAAGACCTGAGTTACAGGAAGGGTTTAATATTTTTCCATGTAACACAAGATATCTAGATGAGGGTTGGACAAAACCCCAGGTCCTAACATGATACCCTACCCACTAAGCCATCTCACCTTCTCCTCACCAAAGCACTTGTTTTAAACTGAAATACAAACAATTAAGTTCATTGAAGCCCGGAATTAACCCTGATTTTATCACTGTGATTTTAACCCTCTTCTCCTATTTTTCCCTCAGTCTGTTTACCTCTTAATCCTGCTAAGTGAGGGGCATCTCTTACCTTGGGGACTGCAGGGTTCATTTCCACCAGATCTGTGTAATCTTCATGATAGTCCTTTTCCCTTCATACATCTTAACAGTGTCTTACAGTGGTGGCAAAGTGTAATGGAGCTTTAAGAGAGCAATTTTGTACAGAACAAAAACTAAGCTATTCATTACCCAGTCTAGGTCTCAACCCAACTGCTGTTATCTGCTACCAGTAAGAAGTTACAACATGTAACAATGTCATGTAACAATGTGTTACAGCCAGTAACAAGTTTCTATACTTTTTGTTTGCTTTGGTTTGGTGTTTTTGGTTTTTTTTTTGGAGGGGGGGAGTTGTTGTTGTTTTAAATCAGGGCTAAAAGGTCTTGTGGAATTTGTCTGATTTCACTGCCAGTACAGGAGCCCTCGGTGCAGTTTTTGCTGGTTATATCTAGCTGGCTGAGACGGACATGTGGCTGACCACAAAAAAATGTTCTTTATAAGGCCGTTTTTACTTTTTCCAGCAACATCCTATTAGCCAAAAGTTACCTTTTACATCTTCAATATGAGAGGTAAAAGGTAACATTTCAAACTGAACTGTGCTTCATGAAGGCACAAGTAACAAAATTGGACACTTGATACTCTATTATCATTAAGTAAGTTTCTTGGAAGGAAAAGAGCACTGAGCAAGTCAGTGCTTGTGACAAAATGAATGATTTTTAAAATTCTTTTCTACATATATAATTAAATCTTGTTTTCCCTTTATGTGTTATACTTTCAGTTTATAGTGAGAAAGAATCTTCCAACCTCATTATATTCAGCTAGTTAAAATAGGCTCTTCCCTTCCTTCTTCCTTGGAAACTGAGTATAACAAATAACTTCTTGGGATTCCTTTCTGTCTGTCTGAATAGTTTCCAAGTTTACTGTGCAGAAAGAGAGGATTTCTGAGAGTAATAGGACAGCCCAGACCAAACGATCTGACTCACCTCTCCTAAACACTGTCTTAGGAAAAAGCTTTTCAGATGAAAACTGAACTTTGCTATTCTTCACTCAAAATCGATATATTTGTTCTTATAACTTGATGTTCTTTGATAAGAATATTATTATTTGCTAATATGGATTACAGATTTATAATATCCTTAAGTATGTGGTTGTGCTATAAATGTTTGTTAATATATAAGCTTCACTTGCACTGCCATGTTATGCATAAACCTAATCCCTCAAGACAAGTTAGTTTACACTTTGATAGACTCCATTCTGGATGAAGTTAAATAGTGTATTTGGCAGGGACAAGCAAATGTAGCTTGGGTGTAGCTTAAATATCTTAGGTACTGATGCCAGGGCCAAAACACTGTACGTATGATTATATCTTTTAAAAATCCCATAGGAATTAAGTCCTTTTGAGAAAAATAAAAGGAAGAATATAAACAGTAAGTTTAATGTTAGTGTATTTTCCCTGCAGCATTCATTCAAATGCCTATTTTTTTCCATTAAAGAGCTTTACAATTAGAGGAAATTAGCAGTAGAGATAATTATGAAAGACTGCTGCAAAAGGTGACCAAGATCAATCAGTGGTAATGAAAATTCACTGCCATGGGAGCTTTTAGCTTCATGGGTACTTCCCAAAGCTGCTGAGCACATAGAGGTAAAATGACTGGAAGCTATTTGGTCAGCAATTCAAACTGATATGCAGCTGAAATCATTCTATGGACCCCTTTGCTATGCACAGGTAGCTCCAAAATGGTAATTGCTTCCCAGATTTTCAAAGAAGCTGTCTTGCCTTTAGCAACTAATTGACTGAAAGTAAATATCTTACTGAAAGTAAATATCTTTCTGCTGCACTGAAAGTTCGTCAAGTGAGAGCTAATAAAGTAAGCTGAATTTCTGATCAAATCTTCCATTCGTTTTGTCTCTTTGATAAGTTTTGGTATTGTCACTCGAGCTGCCAAGTGCCCTTAAGCTGTTTGGTAATAATCTGACATAGTATGTGCTGACATCTTTTCAAATGCTGATAATTTTAAACATATGGCTCTTCTTAATGAACAACAACATATGAAAAGTCCCATTGTGACAGATGTATTTATTTAAATGTATTTAAGCAAAAGTAATAAAGTCTATTTAAAACCAAATCTGCTGAGGGTTACAAGTATCATCTTTTACATAACGTTTACATAGATTTCAGCACAGAGGAACACAGAATAAGACTCTTCTGGTTAAAAGACTGCCAGCATTGCAAAGGATTTGTTTCACTAAAACCCTGAATCAATTGCATCTGTTTCATCAACAAATCCTAAAACAGTGGGATTTTGACCGCCTTCCTCAAAGTTGGCGCTGTTGCCTCTGTTTGTGTTCACATACTTGTGTATCATGCTGTAATACTGCTCTTGTGAATTGAATGTATACAAGAATGAAATCTTCTTCCAGTCTTCGTTGCTGGGAGTATGAAATGGTGCTGGGTCAGTGGCTTCAAAAAAGCAATTTGTATTTCTTTCTGCCAGCTTGGTTGCATGCTCCTTGGCTTTGATCTCAAAGAGTTTCTGTTCTTCTTTTGAGTAAATTTTCCAGAACTTGAGCTGAAGATAGCTGACTGGGGAACAACAGCGGCTGACACATGTTGAAATCAGTGCCACAGTGATGATGAAGGCTATCAGGAACCACCCTATCAGCTTGAAAGAAGAGAGATAGGTTAATGGTGGTTTTGTGTGGTCATATGAAGGAGTATAGAAAATAGCATTGAAGAAGATATGAAAACTGTAAACGAAGACACTCCCTGGAGTGCATGTAACTGCTTGCTGCCAAAAGAGGGGATTCCATGCACACAATTCAGCCAGCCATACAAAGCCTCTGTGCCCCTGAGCTGATCTTGTTGGATTAAGGATGAATATCAAGAAAAGAGAAGGTGGTCTGAAGTTATTTTCTCAGTTATATCCAGCTTTCTTAACTTTTAAGCAAAATATTGACCATGAGTTTCTACAGTTGTGGTCAGATTTATGGTACAGAGGACGCAAAAACACCCTGTGGGCCTCATGCTTGAAATCAGACCTCCTGCTGATTGTGCTCTATCTGATTGTGGACAGTAACTGCTCTCCCTGATGCCTGAGCATGCAAAAACAAACAGGGGCCACAACACACGGGAAAAGTTGTGTCCCGTACATTCTGTAGGCAGGACACAGAGTTGGCTATTGAATATGGGAATTCAGTTTTGTTTTATAGACGATTTAAACATCCTTAGGTAAGTCTCAGAGGTCCCATCAAAACCAGGTGTCCTAGTAGATGCTGATCTGTCCTTTAAGTGGTACTTATCTGGAAGCTCCAGGCAGAGATCCTGCAACATCCCCTTTTACCCCAGGATGACTTTTTTTTCAAATGAAAAATTATCGAGTGCTAAAGAAAAAGGAGTTGGTGTTCTTTTTGATTCTTAATTTTGTAGACAGTAGATTAGATATTAAAAAGTGGTCAGTAACAAAAATGCTCTCATGCTTTTTCTGTTTTTGTTTGACTAGATGTTTCTTTTAGATTTCATTGCAATATCAGTAATAGTCATTCCTCCTTGATTTTTCTCCTTTCTTACCCTATCTGAATTCAATGGTATAGAGTTTGCTCCTTGTCAGCCTCTTTCTTGGAGAAGGAGCATGCTAAATATTTAGCAAATGTAAACATTTTTTAATTTTAATAAGCATTTGTACTAAACAGGAACTTACAAAAATCTGAGTAATTATAAACTCTTATAAACTTAATTCCCTTAACCAGCTCTAATGTTTTCCTGAGGAAAAGTTACAAATTCTGATTTTTCTACTGGAATTAAGACGAGATCCATACAAACCTAGAAACAAAATTGAAATGCTGCCAAAATTTGGAGGTTTCATTTCACTCCAAACAGAGAAATCCACACACAAGTGCTATTTTTTGATCATGCAGTTTGTCTTCAGCACAAGAAACTTTAACAAGACAGATATATATTTTAACTACTCTGGTAGAATACAGGTGTAAAATTATTAATAGGTTCAAGCGTTGAGATTCATAGTCAAAGAAGCTGTCCTTATTTTTTCACTTGCCAGTTCTCTGTTGCAATCAGACATCAGCTTCCCCTTTAGTAGTGATCTCAGGTTCCCCTCAACTAATGCCTTTTTACAGAAGTTTGAGATATTTAGAGATTTAAAATGTGGAAAAGGAGAAGAACTTGCACCATGCCTAAGCTGACTGAAAACTTGTGTAAAGTCCTGGTCTCTAGGCTGGTTTCCTGCCCAACTCTGAATGAGGTTTTGTAAATGACAGTGCAAACATGCAAATCCAGAAAGTAGCATAAATATACACCTATTGCTTTTCTGTTACTGTTTTTTTGCTAATGAAATTTTGCTAGTCATATACCTGTGGTACATGATATTATACAGTGTAAGAGAGAAGGACTGTTTACAGTCCCCAGCAGGCACTAGTATACATTGAGGAGCCAGGATCAAAACCCAGAGTGTGAGGAGAAGAGAGGTGAGGCTTTACCTGGGACTGTGCCTTAAGGCTAAGAAGTTCACTTGATATGTTTGTTGATAACTTCTCATCACAGGGTATTTTGAACAGCAGGTTTTGGCACTCTTGTCCTTGATCTTTACAGATGAGATCCTTTATCAGGCTGTTCCCGCTGGCTGCACACGCGTAGAAGTTGGCGTTGAGCAGGGCCACGGCTATCCAGGTGAGTGGAGCCACCAAGGCTCTGGCTGTCACTGGTACCAATACCTGGCAGTAGCGGGCACAGGTTCCCCTGGGGCTGCAGTCACGGCACTTCTCCGGAGGGCAGGTGCCTGTCAGCAGGCGCCATGTCCTGGCATTCACCATGTAGCCGAGCAGCAAGAGGATGAAGGCAGGCACCATGAGGAAGACAGAGCCATACAGCATGTTCCCAGAATTGCAGGGACACTTGAACACCACAGAAGAGAAGATCTGCTCACTGGCAGCTGTCAGCAGGGACACAATGCTGTAACCCAGAACAGTTTGGTGGCGGATGCAGAAATCCAGTGCCCCACGTAATCTATCCATTTTCTCCCTCCTCTTACTTTGATGAGAGCAAAATCTCCATCAGAAAAGGATGAGAGAGAGTTGAATGCCCTGGAGCTCTGGTTTACAGAGGCTTGCAGAGCTTTCACTTTCTGTTCTTGGTGGTGATGCAGTGAAGCACAGAAACAGCTCTCCTCAGAGGAAACAAAGGAGCACGTGCTTACTGCACACTATCAAGGTCAAGCAGAAACCACAGTGGAAACCCACTCCAGTTTCAACATCATCATGGCTAGGCTTCGTGAATGAAGGTTTGGGAAGGGCTCTACCCACATTTACTACAAGCAAGCTGGTGGCTGAAAAGGCCACTGCCAGATAGACAGGTTGGGTTGCAAAAGGCACAGCAGAAAGACTCCTTAGGTGGTATCAGCAAGATACGGTTCTTTCTGCGTTGTCTTTTCTCCTTGAGAGTGATCCTGCATGCGTTCTCAAAGGAAGCAGCAGCGTTATAGATAGTGTGTTTCAATAGCAAAACAATAAAGAGCTTTATTTCTATAAAAATAATTTGTGTTTGTCCATACATGCATAGTAGCTAGTAATGTCTTACATCTCATCATCTTTTCAGTGAAGCTTTTCAGTGAGGCACCAGATTCAAAGTGGGAATAAAATGTGAGAAAACCACCCAGAACTATATAGATTTTTATCCTACCTTACTATTAGCAATACAATATGCCTTGTTCTCTTATGGAAGAAAATTCAGCAATAATCATGTTAATTTTTCAAGATAATCAATCAATCTTTTTTAAGTTGTTAGAGCAGTGCACATGCAGCAGTGACCAAGCAAATGACCCACTGAAGTTCCAGCTACCAGAATATTATTTGCCAGGAATCAGATTTTGGACTCCCTCCTCCATACCAGGTAGTGGCAGCTTTGCAGCCCAGAAAAGAACAAAACAAGAACGCTCCTAAACCAGCAGAAACTTATCAGATGGTATGAAGTGGAAAAATGATGGAAAAGGCTTGCATAATGAAGAAAAATATCTGGAAGGGCTTCCTGGGCATGGAAGACTCAGCTACCTGTGAAAATACTTGCTCAGAGTCTGTAAGTTTCATTCACTCCCTGAGGGAGATCAACCAGGCCCCTAAGGTTTGTCTTGTCCAAATCTAGACAAGTTGAGCTCAGAATTAAGGAAGTTGAAGCTTTGTAGTCATGCAGCTGAGGCAATGTAGGTAGGTAGTTTGCTTTTGTCACCCCCACATGTGCAGGTAGCTGGGAAGCTGGTGGTTACTGTCTTCTCTGCCACAACCACTTATATGGGATTTTAGAGTAAAAACTCACCTGCTTCTTGCATAAACTGGGAGCTCTCTGGCTTCACTGGATGCATCAGCAATATGAATTCACCCTGGTCAGAATTCAAATGCTGTCATTTATAATGCGCTGATTTTTTTTTGGGCATTATCATGGCACAGAGATTAACCACAAAGCCAGAGCTTCACCCCACTCTCAGGCAAACATTGCCTCCAGCTGGACCAGACTGATTATAATACTGGCTGCTTCCGGCAAGACAGTCAGGCATGATGCTGCCTGTATCAATGCATCACCTAGAGCTGCAGAAACCAAGCCTGGTGGAAACACAATGGCTTATCAAAGCTCTGTCAATGAACTTTGTGAGTCATTTAAACATTCCAAAGGGTCCTTTCAGCTCTTTGGGCAGCTGAGTAGGTGGCACAGAGGTGGCAGAACAGGCAGCACCACTTCAAGTGGCTGCCAGGCTCACACCAGATGTGCTGTGCTCTGTGCCAAGCTCCTGCTGCAGAGGAAAACATGCCAGTAACTGAAATGCTTGCCTTGGTCTAGAGGATCCTTTGTTATTGTGCAGCAGTATCATAAAAACACATACAACTAAAAAGTATATAAAACTGAGTGAATCAGACTGAAGCTTAGCCTGACCTCATCTTGGTTACAGCCAATAGCTGAGAGGGAGCACAGGGAACAGGGGAAGGAAGCTTGGGAATGCAGTCATACCCTGTGAATCTGCATTTCGGGGATTTCCTTTGCATCTGAAACCTGTTGAGTTATTTCTTCTGTAAATTTATCCGGATTCTGTTTTAACCCATGCAGACTTACTGACATCCAAAATATTGTACTGCAGGTGTGCTCAACCTTCTTTCAAACCTGACACCATACCATTTGATGTCCCCAAGATCTGGAAGGGAAAAACATAAAAGAGTGGATCCTTGGTGTCTCCCTCAACTTATGACCTTGAACATCTTCATCATAGTCCTCTGTTCCCCAGGCTGAGGAGCCCTTAATATAGTCATATGAGGAGCCCCTAATATAGTCATTCCTCATCTGATGTATTCCTTTGTATAATTTTTTTATCCATGTTGCTACCTGAACTGTTGTCTAGGATTCAGGTATCATTTTTTGCATGAGGGGAAATGGGAAGTATACCAGATTTCCAGTGCATTGAAGGTGCAGCTGAACCACAGTTTGCAACAAAGTCATACTGATGTTATTTGTTTTCTATTTCCTTGCAATAATTCCAGCATTTTAGCTGCTTTGTAATAATCCATGAAGCACTGAGTTGATATTTTAGCAAACTACGTATTATAATAAAAAAACTCTTTTCTGAGGGGTAGTTTCAGTAAGCTGAGAGTCTATCAGTGTATATATGAAGGTAGGATTTTGTTTCACTTTGAACACCACTTCTTCTACAATTAGACCTGCCATTTTGCTTTCTGGTCAGGCAGCTAAGAAAGTATATCTCCAATTCTTTAAAGCAGAGGTTCATTTTTAAAGATTGAGAATAACTTTGTATTATTGGCCACTATTGTTGCCTTGATTTTTACTTAGAGGCAACTACAGACAATCGTTAGCATGCCTTGAAACCAGAATTCAGCATATCTGAAGAAGTCTTAGCAAATGCCACATCCCTGGAAGTGTTGCAGAACGGGTTAGGTAGGGCTTTGAGAAGCCTGGTCTAGTGGAAGGTGTCCCTGCCCATGGCAGGGGGGTTGGAACTGGATGATCTTTAAGGTCCCTTCAAGCCCAATTCAAAATTTGATGATTCTATGATTCTGCATCAGAAATAACAAATGCTAGTTGAAATCGCTGCAAAGGTGCCTCCTGGCAGAAACAGGGATCTGAGCTGCCTCCAAGAACCACTAGTTTAACAAGGGAACTGAAGGACTAGTGACAACTCTCTGGAACAGATTACGACCTCACAGGGGAAAATATAGAGCCAAGAAATCCTGCTATTTCTCTTTCTTAGCCTAATTTTAGCAGTGTTTTATTTATCTGTAATAAAATATGATTTCAGGAACAAGCTTCCTGTGACAAGGGAGTGGAGCTCTGCATGAAAAAGGATTAACTCTCCTCCAAGCAAACATGTTTCCAGTAAATATTCACAGAAAGTGGTGGGTGAGGGAAGAGAGACCACCCGAGTTGGGAAGTGGGGGAGTAGCTATGCTGGGAGCCAAGTGGGGTGCAGGTGTGGCCAGGATGAGCCCAGTGGCGGCTTTGGGAGCTGGAGGGGGGTGGATCAAGGGAGCTCCGGGATATGAGGAGCCATGGGACTGGGGAGTTACAGAGCCCCTGTTCACTCAGAGCACTCTTCTCCCAAGGCAGCTCTTTCCTTCCCTCTAAATTAACACTTGGCTGGCCACAACAGCTGCAAAGTATTATATGGAAAGTGTTCAGAAAAACATTTTTCTGTTAAAGAACCCAGAATTCCAACTTAATGCTTGGTTTTGCATTGATTTGCATGAAATTTCATGCCTTCCAAGGGGGATGGGAACAATGCTGGAATTAAAAAGATGAACATTTTTAGAACAAAATGCTTATTTTTGTTATTTGAAACACCTCTTTTTTTTTTAAATACTATTTATTAAAATGAAGGGATCAGAGGAAAACAAATGGACTTGTTTAATATTTTATCAAGTTTCTCCTTGATGTTTTTAATTTCTATGCTTTCATTTGCAGACGGATGAATCTCAGGCATCTTCTAGGTGGAAAAAGCTGTAGTCTGACTAATTCTGTCGTTTCCTCAAGTGCATAACACTGGTCCTAAAAGCAGCATGTGTGCGTGCATGTGCGCTCAGGGGTTTTACCAGTACGTATGGTGTAGGTCTTGTTTTCATTACTTTAGTAAGTCCTTACAATAGATTATTTATTTTTTTGCTGGGACATTTGCTACTTGTTCAGAATAGCGAAAGACTGGTTTTGTTTTTCTGCAAATTATTATCTTTCTAGCTGCTCCATCCATGGCCCATCCTGTCCTAAATTCCTGTCATTGGTCTTATCAAGTTCGTCTTCACATTATTACTCTAAAATCTTGTACATCCACAGATGCAATGGAAAAGAGCACCTCCACACTGGTTTTCTGTTTATAACGACTGGACTTTCTTCTCCAAGTGAAAGAGCTGTAAGCTGCATTTCTCAGTGCCCAGTTCAGAAGGACACATGGAAAAGTCTTTTTATTCCAGGAAAATTCTTGTAATGCCTTTTGTCTCAGTCCAGGTGAAATTAGTGCTTAACATGTTGGAGGTCCTGTCCACAAGCAGATCTGCACCTACCCTCCAGGTGGACTGACCACCCCCAGAGGCCCATTGCCTCAGTTTGTGAAACCAAGGAAGTTATTCTGACTTTATGGCTGAACCAGCCTTCTTACAAGTTTGTGAAGCGTCACACAGCTCAGTGGCACCACATAAATCATTAATAGTACTAATACTTAGTAGACCAGCAGCCTGAGAAGTAGCACTGTGCCTGGGCCTGCACAGCTTACAAGCATTTGTGTACCTTATACTGCTATTTTAAGGCATTACATTTATTAGCAGTTTTTGGCTGAAAACAAATTTTTAGGGGGAGGAAGGAAACAGGTCTGTAAAACCAAGCGTGGCTCTGAAGCAGGCTCTGACGGGTGAGCTCTGGTACAGAGTCACATAAGCCATGGCACTTTCCCTTGCTGTTATTTAGTGCTGCTATTTTAACATTATAGATTCACTAAAAGTCTAATTTCTGTATGGGGAGGGTCCTGTGACCCAGTCCAAATGTGTGGTGATTTTACTGTTCAATCTACAATGTATATGAGCCATAAATAAGTGTGTGTGATTCTTTAATGTTGGCTGTGGATTAAGTGACAATTACTTGTTGAGTTTATAAGAAAATATGATAGAAACATGAGATTAGAAAGACAGAAGTTGTCATGTTTTATGATGAAATTAAAGAGTCTTGGTGAGCCATAGTTGTGTTTTGTAATCAGGTATATTACCCTGGGCAGTCACCTAGTTGGTTCTAAGAAGGAAAAGCTCAGTCTTTTCCATTTACTATGGAAAATGAAATGCCCTAGAGTTACTTTGCAAATTTAAGTGCATTAAACTCTAAATATTTCTATATTTTTATTATGTATGTCACACCTTGCTGCCTTGGAATTGCTGAATAGCTGAGATTTCATAGAGTCATAGAATCATAGAATGGTTTGGGTTGAAAGGGACCTTAAATATCATCTAGTTCCAATTCTCCCTGCTATGTGCAGGGAACTTTCCACTAGACCAGGTTACTCAGAGCCCTGTCCCATCTGGTCTTGAACACCTTCAGGGACGGGGAGTCCAGAACCTATCTGGGCAACCTGTTCCAGTGCCTCACCACCCTCACAGCAAAGAATTTCTTCCTAATATCTAATCTAAATCTGCCCTCCTTCATCTCGGGATGATTGTCCCCTTGTCCTATTAAATAGATTTGATTCTGTTCCACTCTATGTGTGCGTATGTGCGTGGCCTAATAGTGGCTGATCACATTCTACAAAACATGCTCTGTACTTCTCTATTCAATTAATCCTTCTTCCTCTTTTCAAACTTTAGGAAATTAACCACTTCTTCTGTTCATGGTAGTACACTCCTCTCCCCAGTTTCCCATCCCAGGTTCCTTTGCTGCTCATATCTTGTTGCTTTTATTTTCTAACAGTAAGGCAGCACAAGGGTCAAGACCCTATTCCTTTCAAAGCTGTCAAAGGATTGAAAAGTTTCTCGCTTCTGACCTTCAACCTCCCTTACTCATATTGCTTATATTTTTTTAATCAATCTAATCCTGAGCTGCAGAATGCCCAAGCTGTTTCAGTTTACCACAAATGTGCAAACTGTGTCAGGCTCTATGGTAACTATGTCTGGCTTGTATTAAAGGCTGAACTCTATTACACTCAACAGCACTTTTGTGTGCACTTTCAATTTTTTTTTTAACAGGAAGATATGATTCAAAAGGAAAGAATGATATATGGGACATAAGGAGAAAGCATTCCCAGTTGCCTATATTTTATGTTAGCAGTAACTTTCCAAGGCTCTGGGTCTGCCTTCATTTATTCAAATACTCCATCATCATTGCCATTTTTATTTCCATGGCATTTGCAGCTGTAAGTATTTCATAGCATTATTGAACATCTTCTATATTCCTCTAGCTTACATAAAGGTGGAGTTACTTAAGTGCCCTCCCAGGGACTCTGCTCCTTTGTCCATTTTCCCATTGCTAGCAACCTGCAGTTGGGTTCACCAGAGGAAACTCCACGAGGCATACAAGATTGTGTTTTACCAGTGTACCACTTCAGCTGTCAGAGCCAGATCCTCCACACAGCTTACTGGAAGAATGTCCTGCGGAGCCTTGGGTCCTCTGAGGTGGAATAAGATAGATATATGATGCTTTAAGGCAAATTGATTGCATACTGTTCACCACTCACTGGGGAAATAGGATGTCATAACTGCCAATGGGTCAATTGCTTCATTACCTGACAATAAGTGAAAGAATACAATTATTTTACTTGATCAAAATAAGGATTATGCCACATAGAAAAAAAGATAAGCATGAGAGAAGTGAATATAGTTCTAGACTACAATTAATAGCAAAGACCTACTATAACTACTTCAGCATCCTTACTAAGCCGTGGAGCAGCTTGGCCTTCCTTAGCACATCCCAAATAGTTTAATTCCTTATCCCAAGGACAGTCCTGTTCTTTAGGGAGGAAAAGAAATATGCATGTGCTGATCACCTATTCCCTTTTGCCACAGGGCGAATTCATCGAGCTTACTCTCACAGCAGTGTCACAATGTAGGGAAGTTTCCATGCCTCAATCCTCCTCAAGTTTTCTTTACGGCCATTTCCTGTAGGCAGATCCAATGGGCCCATCTTTCCTGGCATTCCTATCTTACTGTGTTATAGTTTTTATGAAGACAAAGTGGGATACCAGGTTTTTTATACTCATGATTTTAGAATCATTCCACCTCCTTGAAGAATGCCTTCCAATGCAGGTATGAAGCTAGATTGAGTATGTAATGTTTGGTAAAAAAATATATGTAAATATTTTGGGGACAGTCATAAATTTATATATTGTTTTGCCATGGATTATTGCTTGTGGTAGCACAGCCCTGGGGGTTGGAGTGGGGAAGTTTTCCTCTTGATTGTCCCAGGGTCAGTTAGGAGTGAAACCAATGAAATCATTGGTGGTATTGGGCACAAGTCAAAGGGGAGAAAGGTCACAATATCATGCTAAATATCTTATACAACAATGCATTTCAAATGCTAGCAATTTTTCTCCGACTTCTGGAAAAACTTCTGGAAAATAATCATAAATGCTATGAATGCTGTTTTCCTTTATCAACCTGAGAAACCTGGCAGGAAAGGTAGCATCTGGGGGAAATGCCACATGTGCTTTTAGCTGAAGGAAAGGCTGGATACACGGGGATAAAATGGCAGACAAGGTAAGAAGATTGGGAGCTTCTTTCCTCATAGAGGCATATGCCTATGCCACAGCTCATTGCCTACAGCAGGCTCATGCATGAGTAAAAGGCAAGTTTTTCTTACTTAAGCGGCATTGTCCAACTTCACTGTTGCAGTGGGATACGCCATGTGTGTCATGGAGAACATACGTACTGAACCATATGTACCGTCAAATGACTGAACGTGATACAGCTCATGCTCAACAGGCTTGACACATGTTGGCCTTTCTGTGTGTGCACCGTGTCCGTGAACATCAGTACGCTGCTGTCTGCCCATATGCCAGAGGTCTTTAGAAAAGAGGGAAGCTGCAAAAGGGCTTTCACCACCATGACAAGTCACAGAGTCCCTGCCAGACTGATGTCTTCCCCAAGGGTCTCTCATACACAGAGCAGGCTACCAGACAGATAAATGGTGGTTACATTTCACTCCTCATCACTATCTTTCCTAGGGGATCCCACAGTGCTCTTTGTTTCTGTGACTGGTGAGAATCTGCAGCTCAGATGGATGGGACCCTGAGTTACACGCTGATATAAAGAGCTCTGAAGTCCCAGCTCACCTCATGACTTCAAGTTAAAGCTTACCCGAGAACAGACAAGAAGAACAGAGGTTTCACAGCATGACCAAGGCCCAGAGGGACTATTAGGATCCCACCATTTGTCTTTCAGGATAATGAGGATTCCCACACTAATTCTGGTACTGCTGCAGGCATTCTTGCAGAAAGCACGAACATATAAAGTCATACCAAGAGCATCTTTCCTCCTGCTTTCTTTTTTGTCTTTTTAAATTTGAAAACAAATCTGTGGGATTTAACTGCATAATTCTATCACCACAAGAACACCACTACAAAAATACATGATTTTTGTTGTTCTCTTGCTATTTTTATTAATATGAATTAAAGCAGAGAAGATATGGCCTTGTACATATGGATTCATGTGCTCCTTAGTAGTTCATGGCCACGGCAGTCATGTTCATTTTCACTGAAAACTGAAGATAAAACCTAAAGTCTCACAAAATTATTAGTTTTCCTAAATTAAATGGCTGCAGCTGCTATGCAGTGTAGAGTAGCAACCAAGGCAAGCACGAATTTAAATTAGTCATCCATCTGTATTAGTTATTAGTAGGAGAAAAACTGATGGTGTGTTTGAGGAAGACCCATTGATAATCCCGTTTTTCAAAATATCTTTTAGAATGCACTTGTGTAGTTGCACTTATTGTGTAGTTGGGTCCAGCTCTCCTCCCTGCCTCAAGCAGACAATAGTTTTGTTCCTTCCTTTAGAGGCTCCAGGGCTCTTTCTTTGAAGTGCTTTGGCATTATTTGTTTCAAGGTCGAACTCATTTAGAAAACAGTCCCTATACTGATGACAGTACAGATATATCCAGCACTGGAATGCATAGCCCTTCTGCTGCAGAGAACTCCTGGAGTCAGCTGCCAAGAAAGGACAGAAAACAACATCTTGGCTTCATTAGCTGTCTGACTTACCAGCCTGAAGTTATCCTACTGATTTTAACAGACTAGCCAGAGCAAAGGGATGAAAGTTAGACAAATGTATGTTTGATCCCAACTCAGGCTTTTGCAAACCAAATAAATGCTAATTTAATGTCCCAGTGCAGAAATACAGCTATTTTTCAAACACTATATGCTTTCAAACAGTAAGAGAAAACTATTAATCACTGGAAAACATATAGGCCAGCAGAAGAATGTGATGTATTTCAGACATATAACCCTTCAGATTAAGCTTTGATCTTACAAATTTCACGAAATGAAGTAACGTGCTCCATTCCCTTTGGCTCCTTGACTCACAATGATGTACATAATGTAGCCATTTTTTAGCTGGACTCAAAAAATAATTAAAAAAAAAAATCTAAGAACCAGATTCCACCCTCAAACATCTACACCACTAACTGTGGGCTCAGTTGCCATTCACTTTGCTCAAAATACAGTCAATTAACTTTAGACTAAATTAGACTACAGCCCTGAAATGAAGCATGCATGACTGAACAGCAGCAATTGAAGAGAAATTGAGTGAAGTCAGCAGGGTCTCCGATGAATACAGGAACCCATCTGTATATACCCAGTTGTAGGATAGCCAGTTTTTCCTGTAGCCAGAGAGGCAGAAAATTAACACTTTTAGACAGGAAAAAGAAGCAGAATAGGAATGTGAGCAGAGGCATCTGCCAGAAACATTTCAGTCTTGTGACTCAATTTAAAATAGGGAGTGAAAAATACCTTTGCTACTGGGTACCATACAGTGACATTTCAAAACCTGTTTAGTATACCCAGTCAGATAAAACTAGTGCTAAGAGCCTCTGCCATCAACACAGAACTCACTGAGACTGCTTCTCTCCTGCATTTCAGACGAAGGATGCAAAGGCAAGGACAGCATTCTCTCCAGTATAAGCAAGTGTTGAGCAACACCAACTTTCTCCAGCCCCCCCACAAGCCAGTAGAGCTACCTGGCCTGATCCCATTTACCTGCTCTTCCTCACCACACTTCCTAGTGAAGCATGGGCAGCTTGGATTTTTCAATGTACAGTGTCATCTGATGCTCTGAGGCTTTGAACTGCTGCTTTACTGTGACACAAGCACTTCTACCCAACAGTCCAAGTTGCTGGTTGCTGACGGCATGGAACCATCTGTTCTTCTATTTGTTTCAAATTTTATTAAAAGGTTACGATCCTTGGTAATGAATGAGAGGGACAAGAACGGAAACAAATGGAAACAAAACTTACATAACCACTGCAGAGGGACTTTTTAAAGGTTCCAGCCTGGAAAAGAATAAGAAAGTACCCAGGATTCTTTTCGTATCCAAAATACACTCAGCACAATTAAGGCTTAATTTGCAGTTACATCTCTGCAAATGGAGTTCAGAGCTGCAAGCAATGACAGTTATATACACATAACTCCTAAATCTTTAACAGAAAGGTATTAGATGCAAACCAGGCAGAGACTGGAAAACCCCTAAATGCACACTTTATGCTGAAATGGGTCTAGTCTCTCGTTCAGGAGGACAGACCAGTGCACTTGATTTCCCTTCACTGTATCACTGAACTTACACCATTCATTTGAATGCTGGTCCACTTTAAAAGCTGCTTTAACACCTGGCTGTGAGCATTGGCAGCTCTTGCAACCACCTCTTCCCCTTTGCATTGCTGGAACAGTGCAGAGAAATGTAGTGTAAATGAGAGCTAATGGGTATGACCATACCTTACTTTCTAGTCTCTGCAGTTTCGTTTGACAGCTGTAATTTTGACTGTGATTCTGCAGTTTCATTTGACAGCTACACAAATCCCATACTAGAATTCAGACGCCGCACTACAAAGCAAAGAAATGCAGGTATTTCTCAAAAGACTTCTGGACTACAGGTTGGCTTTCTATAGCTGATTGTTCAAAGCAATAGCAAACTGACACAGCATAAATGTGAAATGAAATCTTGACATGAAATAAATACATGAAATAAAATCTTGACTTTTCAGTGTTTCGTGGTCAATAATATTGAGAAACTAACAGGGTCTTTGAAATTGAACATAAGAACATCTATTTTTGCATGTCTTCATGTCATCACTGTGCAAAGGCAGAAATAACATTTCCAGCAATCCACAGCCTGTCATAGGTTAGTTGCTTCAGCAAGCACCACTACAGACGTGGAGCTATACTGGGTAGTGCTCCCAGGCTCAGCTCCCTTTGCCTTAAGCAATTAAGTGGGTGAGCTGGAATAGACAATTAACCACCTTATATGCCTTTTGCACTTAGGGAAAAGGGGAAGGTATGTCTCCAAGGTGTTTCAAGGTCTTAGATGGACCAAGTTACTATCTGTAGGCTTTCATACTCCAATGACTGCAAGGATCAGAAATTAACTGGGGTCCTAAATCTTTGCTCAGACCAAAGGTACCAAATTTCATTGAATAAATCCAGGCATTGAAGACTGCAGTATGTGCATGTGTATGTGAATATACTGCTCAGAAATGGCTCAGTAGCTGGAACCTCTTCACTGAAGCTGTTTAGACAAGGAAAGCTTATCACATTTCAAAACAGACTTGCAGAAGGCTTAACAGGAGTAAAGTAGGTAATATATATCTAAATGGTGTAAAGAAGAGAAAACATGTTTGTGATTTGAACCAAGTGCTGATGAACATCATTACTCTAACTACCAGGAAAATTAGTTTAATCAAACAACTTTTCCATAGACATAATCATAAAGCTTTTATTTAGCAAATGTACTGGAAGAATTGTTTTTCTGTAAAGACATACAGGTATGTCCCAATTCCATAGAGCTTCCATTCTCTCAAATAGCTATGAATTTTTGAAATCAGTTTAATGAACAGAAGGGGATATATGTGGAGATGTCAAACTTATTTTTGTCATAAACTGCATGATTCCATTTACTACTAATCCCCAAATAATTGACCTGGACCCACCAAGAGCTTGCAGAACCCTTGCTGGTGTTTTATAGAGAACAGGCTGTACACAAAATTTTAACTGTCCTCTTTCTAGCCATGTGAACAGAAAAAAGACATTAAATACTTCCCCTTACTGACAGTTGCTGAGGTTACCACAGGATTGCTTTGGTTCTTTGTTTGTATTTTTACAATTGCATATGGAAGGGCAGTGATCTAGGACATTATTTCCCTACTAAGACATGCTTCAAACTATAGAAAACTTTTGTGAAACCCTACCTTGTAAAATGGAGAACAGATCCTACAGCATTCAGCTTTCTACAGTCTACACTTGGCTAAAACATAAAGGGTTTTTTTCCTGAGAATTGTGTTCCTTTCTACTTTGAGTTAACCCCGTATTTACCTTCTGCTACTGCTTGCTAGGTGTTGTGCCTCTCACTTGGCAAGTACTGACATGATTGTCATTTCCCACTGTGCCAGATTGTAAAGCATGGAAGAAATAACATGATATAAGGGTCTGCAATAATTATACAGGAGTGAATAATTATACCATATTGAACCATTGTTTGGTTTGGCAGAGAGAAATGAAGTCTAATGCTAAGATCCAACTTGTACACTTATGTTTGAATGTCTTAAGAGAATGTCCAGAGACACCCCTAGCAGCCTGAAATGAAAACTCACTACATGCAAACCAAATTCCATATAAAAAAGAAAGTCCTTAGAAACAAATCTATTAAGAGGGCTCTTCTCACCAAAAAATTAATTACGACTTACATTACTGAACTCTGATGAACAAAGCACAACATTCCCTCAGAAGTGAGGCCCAACTGAAAACCCAAAGGAGGAGTACTTATTAAGTACTTAGTTTTCTGAGATATTCATTGCTTGCCCTATTCTTTCATCCCTTCTGCTCTGAAAGCAATCTTTGCCCAGCTGTTTTTGGAATGTTTCAGAAAAAAAAAAGAAGATAAACTTTGGCCCTATTAGGGTTAATGCTTTTGCATAGACATATATGACCATAAACTGGTCAACTAGTAGAGGTCTTCTGCTAACATTGTGACTGAGAACAGGAAGAATACAGCCACAATAATATACAGCTGTCTACTAAAAGTATTGCATACAGACATCTTTGGCCATGCAGTCTCTTGGCCTTCTGAAAATATGTGAGCTGCATTGCTAACATGACAAAAAAAATAGCAATGTTGAGAATTAGAAATAGGCGGGTATAAGAAGCTGATATTGATGGAGCACTACTTCGAGCAGTCGTCACCATCTGTGCCAGCCCTGATCGGCCTTTGATTGACAACCCAGTTTTGTGCTTCACATAAGTGATATCTGCAAAATCCAGAAGATCTTTCATTTCCTCGTCTTCATCTACAGGCAACTCTTTTTGTGCTTGAGTCTGTGCCTTTTGTCGCACTTTTCTTTCATTTACCTCAATTTGTGCAAAAATGTCAGGAACAGCATCAACGAATTTGTAGCCTTTGGCTACCTTCCTGTTTTTCTTTGCTTTGCCACGCTGCTGCTGCTGCTGCCTCTGTGAGATTGCAAATATCCTGTCAATGGCCTCCTCTGTCTGTCTCTTATCTGAAAACCTCAGCAGGCGCTCAGCAGTCTTCCTAAAGCTAGCCGTGTTGCGCACACGAGACAGGATCTGCTTCTCAAGCTGCTGGAAAACAGGCTTAAAATGTTGCAGGTTCCTCTCCACGATCCCCATGTAGTCCTTCACTTCTGGCACTGCGGAGCTCCTAATGGCAGAGGCTCGGTCAAAGACAATTTTCTGGCGGTCTGCAATAACCTGTGCAAAGGCAGAGCGGGACCCATCGTCGGCAGGCCATAGGTACACCGCATAGGCATGCTCACCAGTGGTAACAAAAACATCCAGCTGTGGAGAATCCCCACGGACGGTGAAGCTCTGCACGTCCACAGAGGGCCCAATGAAAAGGTAAATGGCCCTCGTGACCGGGTGCCGCAAGAGGGTCGTTACATTCACATAGTTTGTTCCATTGTAGGGGTAGCCCCGGGGATACATCCTTGAGGCAATGGTGGCTTTCTCACTGTGGCCAGTGTCATCCATCCAGTACATCTTATATATCCCATCACGGTGCCTAATAAAGGCCCCGTGGACATCATCAACAACCGTTTCTTCAAAAGGCACATCCACGTTGTGAAAGAAACTGGTCGCTGCCTCCAGAGGGCTGTCATCTTCTAGGTGGATTTGGTCCACTAGCAAGAGGAGCTGGGGATGGAGAAGTATGAGGTTTCGTTGCAATTTTCTCAGCTTCAATTTCGGATTGTATGCACCCACTCCTTCTCCCCTGATAAAAACCACCCCACTTCTCTCCATGGCAGCAACCACTCGTCCCTGACAGTCGCCAGCCAAGTCATGTTTATATTTAAGCCACTTTGAGGAACAGTCTTCTGTAATCTGCCCTTCCCATGGGGAGAAGCAGCTCTTAGACACAGCAGGGGAAAACATCAACACATTATTAAAGAAAGTATATTTTGGCCCATACAGAGCTTCAGTTATGAAAGGTACACCATTGGGAGCGAAAGTAAAGGAGTTCTGGTCCGGGTGCTCATGGCCAGCGTTAAAGTTCCTCCACCCCTTGATCCACTCTTTGTACTTGTTCTTATGAACAATATCATATATTGCACGTCCTCCCAGCTTTCCTGACTTGAAGGAAAGGAAAGGCCTGTTGATTTCAGCCGGCAAAGCACTTCCATAGGTTACTACTCCCCAGTCCTCAAAATAATGCAGCTTAGGAACCCCATAGTCTGGTGGAGGTACGGAGCGCAAACTTGCATCATACCTGCCAAAAAGATGAGAAAAATGGGTTTAAAAACCACTTGACCATTAGCAGAACCTGTACAAAACTCAAAAAATGATTCAATAGTTACATCAAGGAGCAAGCCAACAATATAAAGCCCTCATTACGCTTCCTAATCATATAGTTGTAATGATATTTATCATACTAATCCCTGCACAAATTTGTTGTGTACACTTTTTACAGAATAACAGCTGAAAGCATCTGGTCTGCATTTAAAGCAAGCAGTTTCTCTGCAGTTCAAAAATGAGTACCACTAATTTCAAACTAGCCATGTTTTGTCTTATATATTCATAAAACTACTGACTGCAATACAGATCTTTTAAAAAGGCAAATTAGAAGCAGGCTGTAGACACTGTCTATTCTCCACTAGACATCAACATTTTATTAGAAAAATAAAAAAAACATTAGGGGCTTAAGGCATCAATCTATTTACTGACTACCTAATGAAGAGAAGCACAGTATCTGTTTCCCCAAAATGATGATTACAGAAGTCTGTAGTCTTCAAGCAGAATTAGCAGTAAATTAAAAATTAATGAAAAGGATACATGTTTATTATTTATGTCAGTTAACGTATGTTAGTTTCTTTCTCTAAAATAGGCTGAAGCAGAATTTCCATGGTTTTCTTGTATAAGTTGGAAGATGTAAGACATTTGGTGTAAAGAGAGGTCTTAACTCCAGAAAAGGCTACAATGCTTAAAATTTTTGCTTTATTTCATCTATGGGAGTTAAAACAGCAAAAAACCAAAACAAACCAGAACAACCATGGAAAAGAAAACCTAACCTTCTGGCATTGTTTTTTAGCAATCGAAATAAACAAACTCATCATTAAGCCCAGTAAAATTTCTGTTAGACGGTTCATCAGATTTATTCTCTACATCTAACCAGGAGCTTCTGTCAGGCCCTAGACCATCACAGCTCAGGTCCTGCATATGGCTTGGGGTAATTCCAACCAGCACTGTGAGTCTGCTCTGTATGTACCAGTCCTTGGTGGAGATTCCTCTAAAAGCAGATGTCTTCCCTGAAACTCTAATGCAAATGGACACGCTCATCACAAGAGCAACACTGCAGCACAGGGCAAAGGCAACTGTTGGAATATTCAGATAATTTTTTTTTTTACTCAGGTGCTCTTAAAAATTGCTTTCCTTTTTACATTGAAATGAATTTTTTAAGCATAAATTCCCAGGATTTCCATGAAGACGCAGGAGAAAACAATTATGGAATGAGGTTGCAGAGAAGAGACTCTGTATTTTGAAAATAACAAGATGAAGGCTGCTTGAAGCCTAACAAACACATTCTAATGTGCATATCATAAATGCAGAACAACAGATATTCAACAATATTTTTCTTGCAAGAGAGATAAACAGAGCTATACTAACTCCTCAAAAATGTTCTTATCTCCACAAACTGTGAGAATTCATATGTGTATCAAAGGCCTTTTGGATCTTTTAATTTCTTACCTTTAGAAGATTGACATAGAAATTAGCAGAGTTGTAAATTACATGGAAAAATATGGATCTAGTCATCTATCATGGCATTTTTTTCCAAGCATAACTTGCAACTAAGTGTGCAAAACCAGCTAACAGTAGCCTTACTGTTTACATTACTTCAGCTTTTAAAAGAAAGTTCATAGTATTTCTTAAAGCTTTTGAAAAAAACCTACGCTTTAAATATTCACCTAATTAATTATAAAAGAACGCGACAGGATTAAAAAACATTAGAACGGGCCAAATAAAAAAAAAAGACTACATATAGGCAAATTTTCAGTTCCTTTGGAACTGCCTGTATTCAATACAAGCAATTCTATAAAAGCAATAGACAATGGAAAGAAACCATAAAAGCAGATATAGGACAACACCAAGGTGTTCCCTGTAGCAACCCATACAGTGCATCTGTGCTAAGTGAAGAAGTTCTTCTGTGCCCAATGACTCTGGGTGGCACATGGACAGCCTGATCTCAGCTTCTACAGTACAAATCTAAAGATAATGAATTATCACTAACAGCAAACAGCTGTCAGGTTCCTTTTGAGCCCACTCATTCCCTTTCATACCAGAGAAATTCAGTGTGGAGAGTGCACCACCTCTGCCCTTTGGATGGTGTCCCTGGGCCCTCCACCACTCGGTTCCTTCTGATCTGCTCTGCCAACCAGTTTCCACTGCCATTGCGCATGACAAATTTGTCGAGAAACACCAGCTGGCTCTCTGGCCCATAGAACCAGTTATAGTTGGAATCCGCGATGGCCACAGTTCTCTGAAACCCTTGGGAAAAAGCGAAAAGGAATGTAATAAAGAACAAATAAACAAAAAATATGCGATTGCAAAGCATGACAGTAAAGCCAAGTGGAACAAACAGAAGCACCCTTTTCAGATATTTATGGACTTGCTTGTAAATGAACCTTAAATAGGTTACACAGCAGCTGCTTCCTTCTGCTGCAGCTGACTTGCATATTTACCTTTCTTCTTTGGCTCTGGGCTACAGTCACTACACAAAATGTACTACACTAAATGTAAGATACAATGTCCCATATACTTCTTCTCCTCACTTAAATCTGGCAGAGGTAACTTTGTCTTTACAGCTTTCACTTTTCTTATGTGAATTTATACTCTCTAAAGCAAAAAACCAGAGGTGCCCTCAAGGAAAAAAAATCAGCTTCACTTTGAAACAGTCAGCATGAGCTCATTTTGCCCTTTGGAACCTCTCCCCAGTGGATGCCTGAGGTCTCACAAAGAGTCAGCACAATTCCTTATGTGCCTATACTGGCATGCCAAAGCTGCACTCAGCCCCCCCCACATGGATAGATCTGAAGTTCCAAGAAAGTTATCACAGTTTTTTAACCAGGAATTTGAGCAACATAAGTTCCTAATGAATTGTCCTGAAAATAAGCAATGAAAGAGGGTAGACCTACTTTAGATATAAGGAAGAAGCTCTTTCCTGTGAGGATGGTGAGGAACTGGAACAGGTTGCCCAGAGAAGTTCTGGATGCCCTGTCCCTGGAAGTGTTTGGGTCAGGCTGGACCGGGTTTTGAGCAACCTGGGCTAGTGGAAGGTGTCCCTGACTACAGTAGGGGAGTTGGAATTAGATGATCTTTGAGGTCCTCTTCAACCCAAACCATCCTATGATTCTATGATAAAACCATCATCAAAAACTTGCAAGACTTCCTGAAACTAAATCTCTTCTGAAAGAAGAAACCAGCAATCTAGCTGGTTTTGTATTTGCATATCTTCATCTTTCGGTCACAACTTGGACTTCAAATCAGAGATGCTGAAACACATTGCAAGACAGTGGAGAGATACAGCAAGAGAAATACTAAAAAGTCTTCAAAATTTACCCATCAGTGATTGTCAGATATTTATGTTAAACTCTCACACTGACAAATGAAAATGGTTCATGTACCCCTGGACTGAGCACAAAAATTTATCATTTGAGTAAATAACTTTTTCAAAGTATAATAAAAATATTTTAATAAATGTGACATAAAAATCTATTTTACTGTTTAGTGGAAAACTGGTGATCATTTAAAAAATTTTTATACTTTACTAGTACTTTTACGTTGGCTTAATCATTTACTATTTCTTTCAACTAATCTTTCAGTGTAATAATTTTTGGCAAAGGAAAAAATCAAGAAGAATCTCAAAGAATATTATTTTTCAAACAGAAAACCCCTGAAAAAACTTTGAAAACTAGAAATCAAATTCTGAAGGATTGCTTTTTCTCCCAACTGATGTTTCGATATTTCCACCAATTTTAAAAGCCAGAATTGATCTCTAATAAACAGTGATAAACAAGGATGTCACTGTTTTGATGAATGATGAAGGTAAAATCCAAGGAAATGTTTATTTAAAAAAATCCAAGTACAGTGGTTGTTTTAAAATGGCCTATTTCAAGTATGAAATATATTGATGCTTCAAAAATTAGAAGATTCATCTTCATTTACCCAAAGGACCTACCTGGCAGGACAGTCCTGTACATAAATGCAAAGTGCTGCTTGAGCCAAGGGTGGCTGAAGTGATTGATGTCAAAATGCCTTTGGACAAGAAACATGTACTGAAAGAGCGATCTGGTTGTGTAGCTGCCATAAGCCACCCCTTCATAGAGGGAGCCATCTGTGACCTCCTGCAGCAGGACTACTGACTTCTCCATGATTGCCAACACTTGCTTGGTCCACAAGTAAGCTTCCTGAAGGTAGCCTGAAAGAAAAAGACGTTGGCAAAACTAATTAGAATGCAATGGGTCATAGAGGGTGCCATTTGTACTCCCACAGTGTCCTTTACAGCAGGGAATCTGCAATCTAGAGCTCTATAATACAACCTACTGCTGCAGCATCCTTGTAGTTCTAGGGTGAAATATAAAACACAGTATTTAAACACAGCAAAGCAAGGTCACATGAGCAGGGGAAAATCTACCACACATCTTTTGCTAATAATGTAGGATTATGCTTTACAACTTAAAATGAAAATTTCTTTAATGAATTCAGGACATGAAAAAAGGAAGAGCCAAGCCAAGACTACTGCATTTCAAATTAAAGCCCTATGAAAACAAACCCATAGCCCCACTAGAGGGCTCCAGTAATGCAACAATTCTAATCAGTCATTTTTACTGGCAGGATTGACAGTGTGGTAAGGAGATCCCTAGAGTTTAAAAATGCAAAAAAGTTCACACTTGAGCCACAGTTAACTGATATTCTACTACCTCATGCTCTATTTTAAGACCTTCTCTGTTCTAGTTACATTTTCAGTTTGTTGTACAATCCAAAGGGTTATCCAAATATAATTTATTTTGGAAGAGTTTTACATGATTACTTCCAAAAGCAGATTCCTCAATTCCAGAATAAAATAAATCTTCCAACTAGGTAAATTCTCAGCCTTCAAATATACAAGTCCTAAGCAGTTATAGTTTCTCTAAAGAAAAGCATTTCATAGATTTTACAATTTTGGTCTGCTCTACACAAATCAAAAGATGGGAAGAGGTCACGAGAAACCTTCTCAGGTCCTGTCTGCCTTCACTAAGCACAAGCACAACAGCCTCAGTACTGCATTTATGTATTGCAGAAGTCAGTACATGGAACCCAGCAGAGGAAAGGCTACGTGCCTTCTCTTATTTTCTTTTGGATTGAGTAGCAAGAAAAGTAGGACTAAACAGTGATCATTTGCCTTGTGCTTCTATGTGGCAACTTAGTGTTCTCCCAGCTCAGTGTCTGAACACAGATTTAACCAGACTTAATTCCACCCTATAGCAAAGCCCAGCTGGCAAACATTCTGCCCCATGGTGTGGTGAAGCAGTGCTTGCTGAATGAAGCACATGTGCCAGGCTACGGGAGTAGGACCTACATTCAATCCTGTTACAAAGTGTTTCCTCTCATTGGCACAAATACGGTATTTTTGCTCAGCAGAATGATGAGCAATTCCGACATCCTGCTAGTAAAGGCTGCCAAATCCTGCTCAGTCAACAGAGAAAAAAAAAATAGCAGTATCTAAACAAAACAGACAACCTGAGTCTAACATGGTAATTTTATTGGCTGGCTAAAAAGAAAACTATGATGGGGAAGGCCTGAGTAACAGGGACAGGTGATACTACTTATTTCCGCTTACTTTACTCACAGATATCATGACACTACTTCATTACTCTGATGGAGTTGGCAGCACATCAGTCTACTGGAATAAAATCCTGAATGTTCTCGCTCTTGTTTTCCCTTATGACATAACAGCCATAAAAGCTGGTTTTTGACTGCTGCAAGAATGTTATTTGCCAGGGTTCAGCACAGTGCATTTACCACTGTAATGCATTAATGTTCTGTTTACTTAGTGTACCTCTATGCTATAGTGCTATACTCATAGTATACTAAAAGAACACCCTGAAATGAAAAAAGTAAAAGACTCAATGCTCTGTCAGGCTACACAACAAACCACAACTAATCTCACCTAAACTTAGCAGGATACAAACCATGTATCTACTAGATATATCAAGGCCTAACTCAAGTTTCTATTTTGAATATCTGAGTGTCTGAGTATAAAGTCTTCAATACATGCATGTGCTAGGAGTCATTCAAATTTGTTTTTTTCAGGCTTATGGCAATGTTTACAGGCTTTTAAGTCTATCTTTTTAGTCTGTCTATTTAGTCTATCTATTAAGTCTGGCTATTTAGTCTCTGGAAGGTTCAATAGCTTAATTGTGTTTAAAGTTATTAATTGGAATTTAAACTTTTTGTAAGAAAGGTCAACACTGGGATACATTATTTGCAATTGCTATGTACCTGATATATTATGTTATATTATGATATAGTATGTTCATTCTCTTTCTCCCATTCCTTTTTTTTAAATTTCTTCAGATTAAGCCTTTCATATTGGAATGATAGTTTTTTAAAAAATCTTCCTTTTGTCTTAGACCAATAGAAAAACTTAATTTATGTTTCCATTTTTTAAAAAATAAAGTTGCTCTATATTGAAAACAATAGAACTTTAGTTTAGAAATATACAGTCTGTATTGACCTATCTTCATTTGAAATATTACCACTATTTTCCAAATTGCTCAAGAATTCATAAATTTTCTGCTTTTTTCCTTTTTATTTTCCCCCCAAATAACCCTCACCAATCTTTAGTGAAAGAAATATTGCCCAACTTTGTGATGTTACTATTGTTTGGCACAAAGCATACTTACGGTCTATATTCTAATGAAAAGCAAAGTCATCTCGCAAACTGCCAGCTTTCTGCGCTAATGAAGGCTTGGGGAAGGATGGAATTTTATGAAATTTAGCAAAACCCAATGAATCAACATGGCCTGAGTCTTCAATCTGTACACAGCAAGACAGGAGGATAGGGAATAACTTCCACACATGCTCTTGATGCTTCTCAGCATATACATATCAGTCAATGTGCTTCTTCCCACAAGCACTTGACAAGAAGATGACCCTGCAAACACAGTCGGTGCCATAATTTTTTGTCACACTTCTTTGGGCATTTGAAAGCTCCAACGATGTGCAGATGTGCCTTTGCCTGGCAGAGCTGAACAGCCTGGCAACGTCATCAGCATCCAGAAACTACAATTTCCTTGATTTGCAGCAAGTAAGTAGTTCCACTGGGAATCCTGTTTTCAAAATACTTGTAGCACATATTAAACAACCACCTGATAAAAAACTGATTCATTCTTATAAAAGCAGGAGCTGATTTCCACCTCTCAGCCGAAGTACCTATGGGGTTTGAAGTCAGGATCACTTACCTGCTCTCTCTCACTGACTCTGTGACTTGCATTCTCATATACACTGTGTATCACTTAGACAGGAGGAGAGAGATAGCCCCTATGAAGAGCATTCAAATCAACTGGTCAGGGTCTTCAAGTTGGAAGCGGGAAGGATGGTTTTAAGTCCCCAAAGAAAAGAAAAGGACACCTGGAACAGACACCTCTTGGATGATGGTTGTGGAATGCAAGGGCAGAATTCAGAGGAAAGAAAGTAAAGTCCTGTTTATCTCCATAGAAAAGACTGATGGAAAGAAAGGTCCTGAGCTGTGGCCTTTGTGTTGGTAAAGTTACACTTTTGCAGCTCTCGCAGGAGACAGAAGTCTTGGACAAAATTCCAGGTTATCCTCTTTTCTAGCTCCCAGCTCAAAGTGTGGGGTGTTTCTGACCGCTGACCTTTCAATGCATTGTGTTAGGAGACCAAGTGCATCCCTTTTTACTGATAATCAACCCTTAAAGATGCTGTCTATAGATCTGGACTGGACAGACTGTACACAAGGGGATTTTTAATTCTTATAAAATGTGAGATAAGAATTTCAAAATCACTTAGATGTCTGAATGTATATACACACATATTAGGCCTTGTACATCTGCCCACAAACTTTTGTTCTATTCAGTAAATTAAATTTTACTAAGCAGTGAAAGAGCAAACCCAATACTGCTGTACACTCAGAAGCACTTTTATCAAATCCTGACCTTTGCTGCATAAATGACTGATTTGAGTTGATACACTTCAGAAAAAACATTCCTATGGTTTAGCACATACCTTGATTCATCAGAACCAGGCTTCCAGCTAGCAGGGCCACACAGTTGGTAGGCTGGTGGTTGTGAAGGTACTGGAAGCCCCATCCACGTCTGTAGGATGTTTCATACATATATCCTGAGGCATTGGCAATTACTTCAAGAAATCTCTCCTGTTGAATCTTGCTAAGGTAGCTGTACAAGAAGTCATATGCAGTGGCAAAACCAACCAAGGAGTGAGCAAGAGGGACCTCATCCCACGGGGCATCCTTCACTAGCCTGTCAAGAAAGAAAGATACCAGTTCATTGAGTTTCACCTACTTAGTTTTCTCCCTTCCTGTACTGAGATATGTATACGATTTAATGTCTCTGAAGTAGACCATTCAAGTTGAATTTTAGCACAGTAGTAAACTACTTACCAAGTCTCTAAGATCATTTCTTTCTGTCCTAAGTATGGACAACATTAACCTTCATAGGTCATTAATTTTATTAGAAAGATTAAGTTGCTAAAGATTAAACATTTTTTAAAAAATTAAAGATTAAAAAAATATACTGGGTTTTGCTAGGAGAAAGACAGGTAGAATACTGATTGTACAGCAATGGAATCTATTCATCTGGAGCAAGATTCACATAATTTTTGTGATAAAGTAATATCCCATAGTTTATACTCCTACAACCTCCTGTAATAAACCTGTTTTCTTTTCCAGATGAGACAACTGTTAATAAATGGTGCCTCTGGGATTAAAGCTGTCTTTAAAGCAAGTATAATAAAATAACTGACTATACTGTTTCCTCATTTCCCAAATGCATTCAAGGTAAAAGCAGAGAAGATGAAATTTACTTTCATAACTACAGTTCAAATTAGCATATTTAATAAACACTGTGGGTTTTTTAATGCTAAGATAGAGACAAAATGCTGTCACTACTCAAAATTATTTTCTAGGAACTACTGGCTTGTATCCAATGATTACACTGAACTTCATAAAACAGTAAATTTATACCAAGAAAATTCATAATGGAGGTAGTGTAGAAGAAATATTTGTCTTAAATCAAGCATATATTGTGTGTCAAAGACTTTAGTTTTACAGTACTTACAGTACTTCCAGGCCATGGTTTGACAGAAAAGGAAATGTGAAGGAATACATAGTAAAAATAAACTTTGATAAACTGAACAATCATCAGTTGTTTTTATGCTTGTTCTCCTCTTTCACTTTCTTTGCAATATATTTTTTATTACAGAAATTAATTTTAAATAGTTGAGATGAGAGAGTGTCCTCCTGCAATCAGTGGATATTGTGGTGTGCTGCTGAAGGCACGCACATTCCAGCTTTGACTATTCTATGACTCTGTAAATATGATTTCATCTTAGTTTGTGTAAGCAGCAGTATGAGCAGATGAGAAAAAACATCAAAAGATTAAAAAAATTATAATATCATCATTCTGCTATGGAAGCATTTATTTGCATTCAAAATGCATTAATAAATCATATAGAAATTACGATCATCAGTCTAAGACACTGCAGCAATAGTAAAACACATGTGGAAGTGGGAAAAAGTTACATTTAATTTTTATTTCAGTGTATTTAACATCATTGGAAGAACTCAAACTTGGCACATTTGTACTTGTATGTAAGGAAAGCCTCTGTATGCTTTTTGATTTGCTGAATTTCCAGAGTTTTAACTGTTCACCTTCTCAGCTTTGATCCCATCTTCTGGTAAGTGAAGTTAAACATTCTTTTTTCCTTTTTTAAAATGAGATATTTGTCTCACAGATTTTCAATTAAACATGAATGCACTCAGGATTGTGCAGAAGGATTTGACTTTTTTTTTTTGAACTATGGTTTTTACTGGACTAGATTATTTTGTTTGCATAATTTTCTTGGCTAACAGGCACTGACAGAAAATGGTTATGAACAGTATTAAGACAGACAGCTATAAGTGTGGTAAAAAATAACTGTCAAAGCATCTGTAAAATTTCCTACTTATGCTTTCTCTCGATTGTTGTGCAAAAAACCTGCAAACCTGTAAACCAAAATATTTACATGCTTTTTTAAGATGCTCATTCTTTCTGTATTTCCAAATACACTGGAAAAAAGCATAGCTGAACTGGGCAGGCAATTTTTCTGACTCTTTAGATTTTTTTATCACAGAATGAACTAGGTTGGAAAAGACCTCTGAGATCACTGAGCCCAACCTTTGAGCTAATGCCATCTTGTAAACTAGACCATGGCAGTAAGTGCCACCCCATCACTGAGGCACAAACATTGAAAATCTGAGTTAACTGGTTATTTGTCAATCTCAGTTAATTCTCTGCATCTCTATTTCTATTTTCATCTTTCCTTATAATTAAAAAAGCTCTTAAAACATTGTTGGTCTTGTATGCAAAAGTAAAATTGCATTCTATGCCAATTATATGCCACATTGGTACCATGATTCCTGTCAGTAATCCGTTGACACAGGAACATTCCTTTGATCATCTATATCATGAATCTTAATTTCCAAAGTATTTTCAGTTTTCCTTTTCACTAAACCTTTGCATATTCAGAAATCAGAGTTCAAATGGGTACAGGAAATTTCACTTTAAAGGCCTCTGCTTGGAACATTAAAGATGATGATTTTAAGATGCTCATTTCTAAACATACAAACCCACAGTCAACATCCATTCTTAAAATGAAGTCCTTTTGAAGTAACAACTCTAGCTGCTATAAATCAGTGCACCCCCCCTTAACCTAATTTCAAGGGAATCGGGCAATGTACACCAAACATGAGGAATATTATTCACAAGAAGCATAGTCAAGTAGCAAGCATTAAACGGTTTTCGTATCTAAATTATGCCCTCATTTTTCAAATGCATCTCTTAGTGTCAGATTTGGTAAACAGCCTGGCTGATAAACTGTGGGAAAGCATGGAGCCAGAGGCGTGCACTGAACAGAGGTGAAAAAAAGAGTTCTCAGGGCTAACTACTAAGAAAAGCTGGGTGTATTTGTACAAATAAAGATAGGTAAAAACACGCCAACACTTTGCACTGTAAAATGGCTATTTTCTAAGCCCCTCAGGAGTAAAATTTAACATCAGAAAGTATAAACCTCAGCTTGGCAATTGTGTCTGAAGAGAGCAAGTAACCTTTACTGCAAAGCTCCATTAGCCTCTTCAGTCTTTTAAAGCAATCAGATGTTAAAAAAAAATCCACAGTAAATAAAAATGTCTCTAATGGATTCCTTAATATAGAGCAACTACTTAGTTGCAACCAGAAACCATTTGAGCAAAGGTAACTGTTCCAAAAATTCTAAAATGTATTTTAAAATAACAGCTAAAATATAAAGGCATCCCTACGATACCTTTTTACACTTATATACCTACATCCATATTTGGAAGAGGTGCCTATATGGAAATTTGAGAAGGTTTATAAAAGAGCAAAAAGTGCTGAATGGGTTTGGGATATAATGATCCAACTCCGCAAACATCTAAAGCCATATGCGTTGTTCTGCACAAAAACCTGCTGTTTGGATGAATTCTGTGAATGACACAGGATAAATACATGCCTGGGGTGTTCTTTTAAGTTCTGCTCATCTTTGTCATATAAAATATTTTTTTTACTTTATTTTAAACACTTAAGAGTTTGATCTAAGTCCTCCATGAAGAAACTGGAGAAAGAAAGAGATTATGGGTAAGGTTGGAATTATGGGTAAGTATATGGGTTTTAGCATGGTGCAATGTGGTTTATCTGTTTTAGATTTGTCACCTTCTACAATGAACAACAAATCTGAAGGGGGAGCTAAGACCCAGTTCTCCAGTGATCAATTTATGGCATCAGGACACATCCTGCATGCACTGTGTTTGTTCTGTGTATACATACCACCTTCATTAAATGCGATTCCATGCTCTAAATAAGTATACAATTTGTATAAAATTTTGGATGGGAAGTAAAAATCACTATCAACAACAAAGCCAAGATTACCACAACCTCTCAACTTCTTGACAACATTACTAATGCTGCTAATACCTCTTCTCTCAGTAGAAACAGTTTTCTGTATTTCCCCCCTCATTACTCACTACTAATTCCTTACTGAAACTAGGGTCACCTGGGTCAGGGCAACCCTAGACATGAATACAGACTGGGAGAAGAATTCACTGGGAGCAGTCCTCCAGAGACGGAATTTGGGGTTCCGGTGGATGAAAAGCTGGACACGGCCCAGTGATGTGCCCTCACAGTCCAGAAATCCAAGTGTGTCCTGGCTGCATCAAAAGCAGCGTGGCCAGCAGGTTGAGGGAGGTGATTCTCCCCCTCCACTCCAGTGAGATGCCACCTGGACTGCATCCAGCTCTGCAGCCCCCAACATAAGAAGGATGTGGACCTGTTGGAGCAAGCCCAGAGAAGGCCACAAAGATGCTCAGAGGGCTGAAGCACCTTTCCTCTGAACACAGGGAGAGAAAGTTGGCATTGCTCAGACTAGAGAAGACAAGGCTCGAGGGGGACCTTACAGAAGCCTACTAGTACCTAAAGGAGGGCTTAAAAGAAGGATGGGTTTTGCATGGGCAGATAATGATAAGACAAGGAGGAATAGTTTTAAACTAAAAGATGAGAGGTTTAGATTCGGTGTTAGGAAGAAACTCTTGACTGTGAGGGTGGTGAGGCACTGGCACAGGTTGCTCAAGAAGTTGTGGATGCCCCACCCTTGGAAGTGTTCAAGGCCAGGCTGGGGCTTTCAGCAGCCTTGTCTAGTGTAAGATGTCCATGTCCAGTGTAGGGGGGTGAAACTAGATGATCTTTAAGGTCCCTTCCAACCCAAACCATTTGATGTTTCTGCGATTCTATTAGCATTTCTCTCAGAAATATAAGTGAAGAGGGAAAAAACAGTCTGCCCAGCTCAAGGCAGGATTTAAATCAAACTTCACTGATTGAGTTCCCTGATCACGGCTCCTGGGATGTCTAGAATTGCCCTTGCCTCACTTTGTATCCAGTTCTTATAAACAAACTGAAGTAAATAGGAAAATAACACTTGTTAACCTGAGACATAGAATACCCTTCCAATCAGTGTGAGATCTGATTTTTGGCCTCTAGGTCAACAATTAGCATGGCATCACTTCATGCAACATGAAGAATTAAGCACATCTTGACACATGCATTACACAAGGAATCCACATCCTGAATTTTTATGGTCCAAACTTTCCCATGAAAAATTACTGTATAATAACTCTAGAAGGTGGAGAGTGAAGGACTGAAATTCTCAATCTCACTATGTGAATGCAAAGGAAATGAGTCAAGGCTCTTTTCTAATGGCTTACAGGTGAAAATTAGTTGAAAGACAGCCCTCTAGTGCATTTTGATGCCTTCTATCTCAGACATGGTAGCCAGTGAAGAGCCTGGTTAAGTGCACATTAAAAATCAAGTGTGGATGCAAATGAGGCATGTAGTAGGGCCAACTGATCTCTTGATCCTGAAATCACTTGTGTAATTGTACAGTCTTCCCAATACCAAGGGCAGTGCCTTAGTACTCTTACTATTTTTCTGACTCACTTCTGGGGGAACCTCCCATCAGGCAAAGGAGAAATATTCTTCCATGGCTAGACAAAGTATACATACCAAGAGGGAGTATACCTGCCAAGGGGAATGTGACCACCAACATTTATTTTATAAACTAGACCAGATTTTAGGTATTTTTCTTACAAAGTCTTCAAAACAAAGTATTTTAATGTTCTTAAATGGACTATTTTCTTCACTAATGGGACAGTATTTTACACTTGTTGTTTTGGGAACTAAAAAGAAAAATCTTTGAAAAAATCTGTTTCATTCAAAACAACCTCTCAGCTTTCACCCTTTCCACATTTTTCTGATTGGCTGCCAAAACAAAAGGCCATTATCTGCACAACCTTAGTGCTCTGTCATTTGCAACAACAAAAATGTTAAAAATAAAAAACATGCTTGAAAAATTGATGATTTATATTTCCAGTGTCTAAGGTAAAACATGACAAGTTTTACCCTATCTCTTTACCAGTCATTTTCCAGCAGCAGCTGACATGCTCATGTTTATTGAAGTTCAGTTGACAGGAAGATAAACAAAGGAGTAGTTAAATGTAAAGGGCTACCTTCATATCAGCATGGGAAAAAAAGGCAACATATAGACAGAAAATTTAAGAGCTTACTATTAAAGTAGTGTTTTACTACTTTACATCTAGGTTTAGGTATTGAGGAGGCAACTTAAACTTTAGTCCCTTAAAAACCTTCATCTCTCTTTCATCCCCATTGGTCTATAATCACCATTCTAATGCTTCTAAAGCTTCTTTTAGATCCTCTGCTCATTTTTGGTTTTGATTACAAGAGAGTCCTTTTCACACGGGGCTCCCTTTTAGTATCTGTCATGATGCTTCTGTGTTGACACATTAATAAACTAAGACTGAGTCTGTTTTAGTTGTTCTCAGTGCCATATTAAGCAGACACAGAAATCTTGTTATTATTTCAATGGGTGACCTCTAACTCTTGTTTTAGCAAAGTTTTATACCAGGCATGCCACAAAGTGAGCTCCCCTTAGCTACCACAGAACTTCAGCACCAATTTATCTGCTATACCAATTAAAAAAACCCCAAGATACAAAAGAAGCTCTTCAAAATCCAGTTACCTATTTAATTGCCTGGGTACACACAATTTTTATTTTTAAATGCTACACACGTGAAAGATAAAAACAGCATAGGGGTTTGATATTTCACTTACTAACGTAATACATATTCCAGACACCAAATTCATCCCCCTACCCTCCCTTTTCTTTTTCTTCCTCCCCATAGGAGACAGCATATCAGCATCCCCCAAGCTTATTTTATACTAACTTCTATGCCACAGTCTTATAAAGCCCCCCTAAGTTTTCTTTGAATGTAACTGCTGGTTGACTATTAGGAATCAAACAGATGTTATAAATTTCTGGTGTCAGCACAGAGACACACTTTATTTCAACTTGGCATGTGTGAATTAATTTTAGTTAAATGATTATTTACATATTTAATTCTTTATATGTATATATTTTTGCTTTGCAATCTGTACTGTTCAATATTTAGCACTATCTGGATACTAACAGCAATGGTCTATAGGATGCTCCAATACTTTTTGGTAAACAGTGACTAGCAAAAGGCTACAGGATTTCTAGTTTATAAGAAAATAGCAGAAAGGTCACAGATTGCTTATGCTGAAGCCTCCTGTGAGCTTCTCCTTAGTCAGTGTTATTTCCTTGGAATGTCTGCATGTGCTTGACAGTAATTATCTCCCCTATGAAACCCACAGAGCCGGCTAACTGTCAAATCCCACACCTTACTGCACATTGGTAACATACTTGTCTTTAAAAATGGGGCGTCAACTAAAAAAAAAAAAAAAACAAGCAAAAAAAATTAAAAAACCCAACAACCCACAGACATCTCTCCTGCTGCAAGAAGGGTGCAGAATTTCTGAATGTCTAAGGCATTTGTTTGTAAGGCTGTCTTAGTAAAGAAGAGTTTTTCACTACTTTGTACAAAACACAGAATCTGAGTGGACTCTTATTTCTGCACGATGTGTGACTCTGATTACATCATTCCGCTCAGTACGGGAATGGGACAAGGCGGCATATGGAAAGAATCATGAGTACAGATCCCCTCGGCCAAAACGCCCTTCTGGTGGGGAGGGCTCTAGAGACCAGTCAGAGATAAAATGCCAGAAAACGCATCAATATCCTCTGTTGTCTCTAAAAGAAGATAACACGGTTCAAATATAAGGACAAATTCCCTAAAATTTTAGACAGCATCTAGATATCGCATCCATGGAAAATCAAGGGGGTTATTTAATACCAGCTTTTAATTTTTACCAGCAAAACCATTCAAGTTTATCTATTTTAACTGAAATATTAATGCCCTATATTCTGCTGTTGCTAGTCTCCAAAACACTGTCATTCCCATATTATTTTGGGTGATTGTTATAGTTAGCTATTAGCAATTGCCCCTCTGTTTATTTTAAAATGTAAACCTACTCCAGGATGTAGCCATTAGGGATGCTCTGCTAATGAGCAGCATGCCTATCAACACGGGTTGTTATGACAAACAGCTCAAGCTCTGTTAGTTGACATGAATGGGAACCCAATTAAGGGTGTACTTTATTATGTGATATAAAATGACTATTTTAATAGATGAGAAAGGATAAATGTGCTTAATTACATGCCTCTTCCGCGTACCATGTGTACATGGTATCGATTATCAGCAGACTTTCTCGTAATTGTATCCTGAGATGTTGAGCCATATTAGGGCTATCGAATGTAACAATTTTTACAAATGTAAAGATGAATTTTAAAATATTAGTCTCCTTAGTCTCCTAGAATTCTGGAACAAATAACCAGTGACATTTTTAACTGTATTTCTTTTATCCAACTACTCCACATGCTACCAAAGTACACTTTTGTTTCTTGGTAAGGCTTAAATTTTACTTAATATTGCCACAAAAAATTAGAGGAAACTCATTAAGATTGATTTTTTTTTTTTTTTAATTCTAGAACTATTTTTAGAGTCGATGCCATGATGGCAGAAGTTAAAAGAAATCCAGATTATACTGCTGAAAGAATCAAGCTGCCAACACCAGCTCCTTCAGCTTCTGGACGTGCTAACCTATTTAAGCAAAGCCAGACAGTGCAGTACATGCTTCAGAGATGTCACATTTCTACTTTCCTGAAAACCACTGTTGGACAAGGGAGAGAGGTTTATATTATTGCCATAACTGATGGAGCTATAGTGTAAACTCCATGTTGACAGCATTCAGCCATAAGATCTCAGAGGCAAAACCAGAATGGAAACCAGACTAGTGTTTCTGTCACAGCATTTGAACAGCTGGCCAACTGGAGGTTATACAAAGGTCAGCTTACTCCAGCCCTATTGCCTATGTTTCTGATTTCCTCCTTCTGCAAATCCACTACTAAGCACTTTACACCTACTTCTTTTGCAAAGCAGAGAACCTTGATTAAACCTTTATTGATTGCTGGATGGGTTCTCTACATCAGAAGGAAAAGATGGGAAAAGATGGCTTATTTTTCACCAAGGTAATACAAGACACTTGCTTGAGGAAAACAGTAGTTTGGGGGAGGTAAATAACATCAAAGCCAAGTGGAAATAAGATATCTGATTGGTTTTGATCGCTATCTGGTCAGCTGGGTCAAAAGAGAGCACTTCAGCAAGGGACAGAAGAATCCAAATTAATCCAAGGCAGGAATCACAGAACACAAGGAACTTAAATAAGGTTGAAACAGTGAGTGAGATGTAGGAAACAGAGAAGAACAGACACAAATAAGTTCTCCTACTCTAATACTTGCTCTTCTTTCTTATTTCAATAAAACAGATAACCATGTAACTATGTGCTTACAGTGAAAAGAGTGTAGAGTGTTGACTTTGGAGCAGTTTGTAGGTCCTATTGGAGATGGTCACACATCCTTGGATTCATCTCTGTAAGCTATATCCCTGTCAATGTGCCAGAAGAAACACAAACTGTCTCTGGAGCTAAGTAAGACTGAAGCTTTGTATTGCTATGCTTCAGTGGAAGATTTTGGAAATGACCACCATCCTGTTGTGACAATACTTTTCTTCCCAACTCCCATGTATCCTCTCTTCTGTGACACACAGACAGCATATGGCTAGAGTGTCCCTTCTCTGTCCCATCACTTCTTTTGTTCTAGCCCATGTATTTCTGTGGCATTCACCACTTTAATATTTAGTGTATGGGAAGCTGAACACTGTAATGCCTTTCCAATTACGCCCATCAAGAGAATACAGATCCCAAGTTATGCTAGCTCAAATCCAGCACAATTCCAATGATGGTTCATGGATGGATGCCATTTATAGGAACACTACTAGTTGGTCTTAACACAAAGAAGGTAAGGAATAGTAGATTGAATAATGAATACTGCTTGAACAGTTAATGTTTCTTCCTGTGCTGACTTGAAATTTGACTCAGACTTCTGCTGTCACAGAGCTGTAGAACAGCAGCTGCGAGAGTGCCCCATCCAGCTCCAGCTCGAGTCCCTGGGTAGAAGCCACTGTCCTGGCAAAGCCCACGTTCCCATCCTCTAATCTACTCACAGTGACCGCAATCCTGGGTCACAGTCTGCAAAGTGAACCTTTTTCATAGGTCCCCCTCTACTGAATTCTTCCTAAGGAAGAACTATCCAAAAGATATGTATGAGTCTGGAAAAAAAACAAACAAAAAACAACACTTTTAGCACTTCTTGCCACAAAACAGTGTGAACTTCTGCCTTCTGACTGAGAGTGGTTTTGGATTACTTTTTTTTTTTTTTTACAGTAATTAGGGTGGTGCACAAAGGGTGCACCTTCTTTCAGCATTAACTTGCAAGAGGGTAAGTCCAGTGAAGATGTAAAGCTGTGTGTCACTGATGGTCCAGATGAGGGTAAATGCATTCAGCAGGTTAGTCACTGTTATAGTGAATGTTAGAACAACTGAAATAATTTAAGCAACCCACTCATATACAGAAAGAACAACTTAAAAAAAAACAAAAAGACAAAAATCTACCAACTAGGCTGAGCCGCCATCCTCTCCATGTAATCCTTGGCCATATTGATGGCCTCGATGTTTTCAGGGTAGAGTACACAGAACATCGCCAGGGCCCCAAGGTTGTTGCCATAAATTTCATTCCACCGAGCACTGAACTCCTTTGGGTCCCAGGGAGGAAGGTACTCCAGGGGATTCGACAGCATTGTTTGTACTGCCTCAATCAGACGAGCTGCAATGTGCTGGTGCGTGGTGGTGGCCTGGAGACGCAGACTCTCCACGTCCCCTTTGGAGAAGTAGAGCATGGGGTAGCTGTCATAGTTGGCATTGACAAAAGGAACCATTACGTCTCGGTCCTCCCTGGCGCCGTAGGCAAAGGCAAAGCAAACCGCGTGTATGAAAAACACACTTGGGGCTCCCCGTGTGTGAGTCCTCATTGTGGCATCAGATCTCCAGGTCTCAATGGCAGCCAAACCATCTTTGAAATGTCCTATGGCAGATGGATGTGAAAGAAAGAGTTAGAAAATGAATCTGTGAGACACTATAATTCAGAAGTCTCTAGAAAATACAATTCCATTTAGACTTAATGAACTCCATGTATTGTCTGTGTAACGTCCAAATCATTTCTATATGAATACTTCAGACAAAGCAATTCATCCAAGAGAAAAAAGCTGTACACTTTGAAGAAAGCCCCTGCCTCCTACATAGTAGCGGACACAAGGTGAAAGAACACAACAACAGCTCTTGTACTTGAGATTTCAAATAATTGCAATGGTGCCTAATATGAAGCAGCTCTGACTGTACTGGCAAGCAGAGAAGGGTGGGAGGGGAGGAGGAAGGGGGAGAGCCAGGGAGCTTGTGCTGGTGGCAGCCAAGCCTGCGTGCTGCCTTGGCTGATGTTAGCAGCTGGAAGGATGAGGAACGCTGGAGATTTGTGCCGGGGTCATTTTATACTGTGCTTAAAGGCCTCTGGTTCTGACACGTCCTCATTTAAAAAAAAAAAAAAAAAAAAAAAAAAGAACAAATCAGAAAGAAAAAAGGGGAAGAGAAAGTGGCAGTCTTAGAAAAACAGCTGAAACACCTTACCTTCCAGGCATTTAGGATTTTGCATTACTAGTACTTTTTTCCAAAGGGCTCTCCATTTTACATGTGGAGATTTACTGCAGCTACCAAGAAGGCTGAACACTGAATTAAAGTGAATATTCTCCTAAGTAAATGACTTCTTGAAATGGGCTCAGATGGCAAATCTATGCAGAGGTTATATGTAACTATTTAAACATAGTAAATTACTTTTAGAAATTACCAACTATTTGGCCTAAAGTCTCAGCTAAAACATGGCCAGGATCCCCCTGAGGAAAGCCAGCAAATTCCTAGAATTCTTCTGAGGGGAAAGGTTATGGAAAGCAGGCCCAAGTGAGACAGTTTTATGTAAATAATGAACAGTAGTTTTCAATTATTAAAAGGAGAAATAGAAAGAAAGAAAACCTAAAAACAGACACATTTTTTTTTCCCATGGAAAACCTGTTTCATAGGATTCAGTCATAAAACTCGCAGGAAGTTGGAGTACAAAGCAACCTTTTACTTCTCCCCACAGGTCCCTATTCCACAGCCAAAATTTTCTAACAGAAACTTAGGCTCCTAAAACCTTATTTAGAGACCCATATCCTGATTCAACAAAGTCATTAATATGAGACAACCTTTACAGACCAGGACCCTTCATGACTACCGGGTACTCAGATCCTTTAGGTGCTTGTGCTCAGCTCCTTAAAATTAATTTGGAGGCAAACATCTTTGGCCAAGAAATACATATTTTCTTGTGCATTCCTGCCTGGGACAAAAATAATATTGCACCCTGTAACTGTTTGAATTTATATATTACAGCATGCAGCATAATTGCTTTAACAGAGTGTAACTGAAGATGACATTTTCATAGTATTTTAATGCATTTTTTCAAGTACGTTTTGCCCTTTTTTGGATGGAAACCAATCATTACAGGACATATTATGCAGATCACAGGCTGGTTTATTACCACATACACAATATAGTCTATATTGTGTAGACTATATCTACACAGTCTCTCACCACATACACACATACAAAAAGAAACATGCACCATAGTTTATCCAAACATACTCAAATCTAATCGTATTCTCACCAATACATAAGGAAACTAATCAACAGTATATTTTGAGAGGAAGGAGATAAAACCCAGCCAAATCAGTACATTAATTCTGACACGTCATTTTTTTAATTGATAAAACCTCTGCTTTTTCATAATAATAATTAAAAAACCCTACAGTTTTTTTTAAAGCCTCTATGATCCTTTAGAACTGTGGGCAGAGGAAAGAACCTAAAAAATATCTGAAAAAAGGCTAAAAATGCTTGTAAGTTTTTCTGTGTTAATCATACATTGAAAAAGTTTCCTGGGTTACATAATCAGAAAAAAATCCCAGCTAGCAGTAAGGTCTTCATGCATTTTTTATCTTGGTTTGATTTCTGTAAGTACTTCTGCACATAAGTGAGAATTAAGAACATGCATAAATTTAGGGTTGGTTTTAAGATTTCGCTGAATTAGGGTATTTCTCACCAAAGATTAAGGAACATACAATATGGTTTCCCAGAACTTCTCCTCTGTAAATCTGAACACACATTTCCCAGCATTACACCATCATCAAACACGTCTAGTGTTGCCAAAAAAGTCCTAGTCCATACTCTAACTATTCAATAACCTCCTCTTTTTCACCCTTCCTTCACGTGTGCATTTCAAAGAGAAGGCAAACCCTTTTTTCTACCTTTACATGAGGAGGAACCACCATACCACATTGTCTAGGCTAAGAACAGCACAACTGGAAAACCAATCTATAGTATATTCATAAGTAGCATATTCAGAGTCAAGATCTGGAAGAAAGTCAATAGGCATTAACAAAATTAGGAGTACAAAGTCATTTATTCTTGGTTAAATCATACTGATTTTCTATGATATGAAGACAATAACTCATTACCACAACTTGGTGAGGACAGCAAGCCCTGTCCCGTAACTTTGTAGGGCTCAGTCTGTTGTGACTGATGGATGGGAAAAGGCAGCTACAAAGGAGTACACCTTCCCTTCCGTGCAAACCTCCGTGGAGGCTCCAGCCGCAACCACATGGAGACAGCTGCCCATGAGAGGCCCCAGGATGGTATGACTACAGCTCAAAACACGCTACAGAGAGTAAGGAGAGAGACAGATGTTCCACGTATTCTCAGGTCTGTGATGTCCTTAAGAGCAGGACCAGCAGAAGAAGTAACGAAGACAATCACAAAGCTCCAAATAGAATAAACGTGTGGATTTGCAATAAGAACTATCACCCAGATAGTGAGGAAATACAGACTGGATAGTTCTGGATAAAGCCATGACAAACCATCCTCACAGCAATTTCCAGTGGCAGAATTCAACCACACATACCATCCAGCACTTCGCTGACTAGGACCAAACCTGACCACACACTTCATTGCTTTATTGACTCTCCCAGGTAACTTCACAAGGGCTAACAGGGATGATCACCACTTCTCAGTTTGGCAGCTCTTTAGAAACTACACTGACAGTTAAGATATATATAAAACTACTTCAAAAATCATCAGGTGGTTGCAAAAGAACCAAAGCACCTTCAGCAGAAGAATGTGGCCAAACCCCGTAACACTTAGGGACTATGTAGAGTTTGTTACAATAGTATAAATGTGTCTGGTGGGGGGGGGAACCACCAACCCAAAAGCACTGAAGCAGATTGCAAATTCAACTGTATTGAAATCTATACCTTGAGGTTTCCTTAGTTAACTTGCACTGCAAGCTAAAGAACTGTTCCAGGACACACATATGAACCTTAATTATCTGCATAGCTGTGAAGCCAGACCTATGTAGCTAACTGTCTGCAAAATCTCCAACTTAGCAGTTGTGAGTGAACCTGCTACAAGTTTGCTTGATACACAGGGCTAGAAAGAATAGAGGTTTAGGCCTTCTGATCACTTCATTTGCACTCAAAATACCAGTTTTTAAAGTTAAAAGAATTTCTTACTCTCATATTACACTACATCATTACCAGCTACATCTTCCAAGAAAAACTTTACCAGGCAACTCAACCTTTTCTGAAAATGAGGGGGTTTTATTCAGGTGGGAAACCATGACCTGATAAAATACTAAAAATTAAAAGGAGAGTGAAGGATGCTTGCCCATGGAAGAAAATGCTAATATATAATGTGCTTTGAAAAGCTTGTCACTTAGTCCTAGATTGAAAGAGCATTTCTCATGATTTCCAATATCAGCAGAATCGAACAGTAAACACTAATTATTCCAGGGAAACAAAACAAAACAAAACCAAACCAAATTGATTAAATCCTAACTATTTTAGTTCTTCCCATCTGCATCAATCAGTGGATGTTCAATTGCAGAAAAAAAAAATTGTGAAATTGAAGCCACTAACTAAACTGGACATTGGTTTATATTGATAACTTCACCAAATAAACTACTTAAAAGAGAAGAGAGGTCTATTTACTCCTGTCACATGTGCACAGAAAGATCATTCCAGCAATGAGAGCAGAGGAGTGGGTGAGGAGCAGAGGAGGTGGGTTAGGAAAGGATGGCACTGTTAGGACCACGAGCTTGCCCAGCTGTCCTTGAAGCTATCTGACCTTCTTGTGGATCATTAAAAACTAAAAACAGGCAAAGAATTGTGCCTTTATGTAGTATCAGTTCTGAACAGCCACTCTGCTTTGTGGATGCTTTTTCCTAGGACACTTCTACCACTTCTTAAGAAGCAGAAATTGCAGGTGTCTCTGCTAGCATCTCCCACACTAGTTCGTGACTCACCTCTGACATGGGTATCTTGTTAACATTTACCACAAATTATCAGGTTTCTGAATGAAAGATCTTCCCAGAGCACAAGGGCTTGGACATGAACATGTCAGACCTGCCCATTCAGTCACCACAGCTCTTGACCACACTTGCTGAGGTCAGGGGCTCTCCTCCACATCACTGTGTGACCCCCCAAGGTCATGGGCCCTTCTCCACTTCACTGTATTACCCACACTGAAGTCATAGCCTTCCTCTACTTCCCTAGCAGCTATCCTGGAAAGGCTAATGCTCAAACAGGTACAGAAGACTGCAGCCAGAAGAAGGCAGATGCAGTTACACCCTCAGTGAGAGCTGGGTTTCCCATTCCCAAGCTGACTTCTCCTTGTAAATTACTCAGGAGATGCTGCAGGCAAAAACCCTGGTATCTGCTGTGGGTCTCCTGGCTTTCCTCTGAATCCCCCTGTAACATGCCTCACTGCCATCTCTCTGATGGCAAGAGAAGGTAAGAGAAGTCCTGACACTCTGCTTGACCATCCAACCTCTATGCCTGTTAGAAAAGAAAAACACATATATATATGTACATATAAACATAAATATATTTAACTAATGTAAAACTCAAAAGTACAATTTAAAGACTTCTCTCCACATACTTTACAGCTTTTTGTCTTCTTTTAGGAAGCTACTATTTTCCACAAAGGCTACAGTTCTCATTATTACTATCTGAGCTACCTGAGAAACAAGTGTTTGTGTAAGAAATGCGTTCAAATATTTAAAGGAAAATCTATTCCACTATACTGACAAAAAGCAAACCTTCAGGTTCAGTGTGCAAAGTTTTACCTTAGACAATGATCTCTGAGTCAGCATGGACTTAAATTTCATAATTTTTTTGCATCACTTCTTCATAAATTATTGACACTAAAACCAAACTTTTCTATGTATTTTTTGCAATGCTTGTAATTGTAATCTGCATTTTCATTTTGAACAACACGATAATTTTGTCACAAATTACATTAGAAGATCACGTTATTAAGCCATTCAAAAGTACTTGTACTAAACTAGAATAAGCAATTTTAGCAACCAATGCCAAAACAGGTAAGAGAGTCATAGATATTTTAAAAAGAAATGATCATTGACAGGAAACAGACACTGACCTACCAAAACTGCGAAACTAACAGGTAACATTGCAATGAGATGTGCATGGAATCTTGTCCCGTTAAATGGAAATGGGTGTGCAACTTTTTGTCCCAATGCTGACAGCTGCCAAGATATAACTTCTTGTCACGAGGAGTGGTAGGTTAGATCATGGTGGAAAAAAGCAAACTTCTGTAGGAACTCCTCTTGCATTTTGTCTGAATACCTCAAATAATTAGCATGTGTTTTCACACATGTTGCAATTGACTTTATTGCTGATGAGAAGAGTAGCATCTATAAAATCAAATTAATCCGCTGGAAATAGTAACATGCTAAAATCATGACAGTTATGTCAACTGAAGAGCTATTTTGTTCAACGATGTCAGTTTTACCACTAATCTAAATATTTTGCAAACTTTTTTAAAAATGGGAAAACAATTAAGTCTTCTAACTGAATTCAATGAATTTTAGTACTAAAAAATGCAAGGTAAGTCCATGAAAACAGAGAGGTGAAAAGGTCAATAGGAACTAATTCTCATATATATGTTGTCATGTGGTTACAGAGAAACATATCCAAATACAGCAAAATTAGGTGGTAGATAGAGCAGAACCAAGAAAACTATAAGCTTATCTTTGTGCTGTAACAATCACAGTAAATCTACTGACCAAATTCCCAAGCTGTATAGCTCCCACCTCAGCAAGTAGTACTACTGAGTCCCTTTCAAAGCTGTCCCTGGGGCTGGACACTAGGGCAGGAAACTCCCATGTCTCAAGATAAGGGCAGTCAGAAGTACTTCACCCGTCTTTTGGTCAGTGAGCTAAAGCCAGTGACCATCTGTCTCTCCAACAAGAATGCTGGAAAGGTGTAAAAATCACTGCTTACAACTTGAAAAATACCTATTACGACCTTAACCACCAGGGGACATTACTTCATTTCTTCCTCTGATTTTTTCACTATGAAAAATATGCTACATCATAATTATATAATGTACAAGGTATTTCAAAGCTTAAATACTGAACACCCAAATATAATTCAGAATCTGCAATAAATAAAGGCTAGCTCAGGTACCCAGGTGTTAGTATTGCACTTGTTATGAAGTGATCTGAAAGACCTTGAAAGAAGCTTTGTATCAACTTATATTTCTGAATAACAGCTGTGCTATGAAAATCCTAACAGCAACCAGAAACAACCAGTTCCTATAGGGATTATCAGTATATGACATCATGTCAGCAGTCAAGATTTAAACTTGTGTCTGTCCTTTGATCTACACACGAAACTCAGCAGACCTAGGCAGAGCAGTACACAGCCATGTGAGATGACAACTCCAGGAAAGTGGAGGGTTGCATTCATTCTCCCCCATGCTACAGATAAGACAGCAACAGCAAAGTATTTTTATAAGTTTACAGTAAGATATGTAAAATAGCTGTGATGGAAGTTTCATCTGTTAATTCCTTTCATTGAAAAGTTTATTTGTCTATTTTACCACTGTTTATATAAAGTAATAGGGCATATGCACAGTGAAGGCACAACTTTCTCTCTGCCTCAAGCAAAACCAGGATTTAAATTTTCTGCATGCCCAAACCATATCTGTGAATTTGGAATTTTCTTCTATTTTATAATATATCCCACTATATAAATGCTTTCTTGAGAATTTTTGGTTGCACTAACATGACTATTCTTAATCCTTATTGTGATCTTTTATTCCATACTTCATACTACAGAATGAGCAAGGAAGTAATGTTGGTATCCAGAATCCTGCAGATGATCATTCCCAACCAGTACAGACACGCCTGTTAAGGCGTCCACATTCAGTGAATGAAGCCCAATCATTTTTACCATCAAAGGCATAAAACTATAGGCTACCACAGAAAGGCTTCTGTTAGAGCAACAGCACTTTATCCTGTGGTGACATACTTTGAAAAGGCCACTTTAATTATTAAAAATAGGGTTTTTTCCTTGCAGAAATGTTTTCATGAACGCTAACACTAATGGAAGGGCAAAAGGATACACATTTGTCTGCACCATTAATGATCCAGAAGTCAATCAAGCCCCTCAACCGTGTGTTACGCTGTTACAGCACATAGGACACTTCTGGGGCCTAGGACTATGACAGTAACAGCACTGCAGAAATGCAGAACAAAAGCGCCTCTACAATCTGGGTGGTGAAACAATACACCTTTGGCAGCTGCCGAAAAGTACGTCATCTTCCTGGCCCTTGCATGGAGACCCACTCCAAGTCAGTAAGGCTGTAAACCCTTCAGTGTGGGGTATTGGGAACATCACTTAGGGTTTCCTCTGACAGCAACCCATGGCCCTGAAGCACAACCAGCCCTCACAAGAAGGGAGAAGTGGAACGGAATGCCTGGGGTAGACAGGAGAGTGGCCTCCGCGTGGATCCAGTGGTACAAGCATGGAGCACAGAAAAACTGGAAAAACTTCAGAGGGTGATTGCAACGCCCAGGAGGCACAAATAAAGGACAGGAAAAAAAATGATTATATGTGCAAAAGGGGAAAGCCAATTTTACTGCTGTCAGAATTCTTTCTTGTGCCTAACCCAGTCATCTCAGACAGTTGCATGCCATCCAGCTTCCCTCACTTCTGAGGAGGCCGATTACAACATCAGAAATATCTGATACCAAAACAAGTGTTTCCATTTCAGACTTTAACTTCTATCCTCTTTCCAACTAACTCTTCTTTGCTAGCCTTTACTCTTCCAAATATTTGTAAATGTTTTAAGTTTGTTGTTGTTGTTGTTGTTGTTCTCCTCTACTACGTGTAATTAACAGTTTTAATCTTCTCTGCTTATTGTTTTAATTGTCCTTCACTCAATTGACTTCAAGATGTAACTGAATGATGTGCTTCTGCTGGAGTTTTACAAAACTATTTCTCACTCTCTGTATATCTATATCTATCTACAGACTCCAATAACTGAAGATATCAAATAAACATTTTTATTTTTAAAGCAAGTCCACAGGTCATCATACTAACAGAGAGAAATTCTAAAATGCATCACATCCTTCAGCTGCTATGTGACCAAAACTATGCTTCCATATCCTGTTTATAACTCAATGTTGCACACAAAACTATATTAAAATTTTATTTTTATTGTGATGGTTTTGGCTGGGACAGAGTTAATCTTCATAGTAGGTGGTATGGGGCTATGTTTTGGATTTGTGCTGGAAACAGTGTTGATAATTTAGGGATGTTTTAGTTACTGCTGAGCAACGTTTATACAGTCAAGGACTTTTCTGCCTCTCCCTCCATCCCACCAGCAAAGGGGCTGGGGGTGCACAAGGAGTTGGCTTATGCCAACTGACCAAAGGGATCTTTGCCAACTGACCAAAGGGATATTGCATACCATAAGGTGTCATGCTCAGCATATAATACTGGGGAAGAAAGAAGAGGGGCATGTTCAGAGTTATAGCATTTGACTTCCCAAGTAACCATTATATGTGACAGCACCTTGTTTTCCTGAGGATGGATGAACAACTGCCTGCCCATGGGAAGTGGTGAATGAATTCCTTGTTTTGCCTTGCCTGCTTGTGCAGCTTTTGCTTTACCTGTTAGATTGACTGTATCTCAACGCACAAAGTGTTCTCATTTTTCAAATTCTTTTCCCTATCCCACTGGGGAGGGTGAGCAAATGGCTGAATGGGGCTGAATTGCCAGCTGGGATTAAACCATGACAATTATATACGTTAAATTATTGTGACAGCATATAGGAGCACCAGCAAAGTCCAAAGGTGCTGATGCTAGTCAATTTATCAACCTAAGGACTTTGCAATCTAAGCAATTTAAATCAACACTTACTTTTATATTACCCACATATCATCTTATAAGGTGAGTATGCAGACTCCAAATGTATACTCATGTAGAGGAACTTCTGTTTCACTTGTTACAGGATAAATTTCACTGTGTTTGTAGACTAAATTACACCACCCTACCTGGTAGTTAAATCTCTCTGTAGATCACTATGTTCATTGTTATCGGTACAAATCACTGCTGCTTTCAGCCATTATCCCATTACCTAGGGTTTCTCTAGATATAGATATAGCATGTAGTTCCTCTCTCTCCTCACAGATATAATATACACGTACCCAGATGCAACTGATTTTTTCAAGGTACAAATTTGGAGAGACAATAAAATGTATTGTCCTGTAGTTCCTTCAGGGCTATTACTGTCCTCACCACTCCCTAGAATACCCTTAACAAAAACAGAATACCCTTGGTAAAAGTGACAACTACATTTTCAAGGACATCCTCAACTGCAGATGGAGTTAAAAGGCTACGTTATTCCTGCAAAATGCAGTTGTTCACAGCGTGCATGAACAATTTGTGAGCAGGTGTCAAGACAACCATTAAATTATGGGTTAATTTTGAAATTTAGAATCTTATGATCTCATTTCTGACTGTAAGTTGTGCAGGCATGGCTCTCATAGCAGAACCGAAACCACACAGATAATCTGGGCATCAAGTGTAATGCATCATGGATGCAATGATACGATTAAAAGGCTTGAAAGGGACACGATATCCCCAGAAATGCCTGTAAATAACTTTTCAAAATACTTCAACAACTCTAGGTAGCCACTTGCTTAGAAAGCTTACCAGGTTTATACAAAATGTTCAGCATTTTTAATATTTCTGATAAAAACCCCCACAAACAAAATAAAAACATAAACCAGGACAACCAAGGTGAAAGAATGCTAAAATTATCTTTCTCTTGTAGTGATTTACAATACCTGCCTGAGTGACCAGGGTCCCTACAATCCTTTGCCTGCTCTAAACAATGCTATTGCCAATTCCTACTGTATACTCCATGAGTCTAAGAGGAAAAACAGAAAGAAAGACCAAATAATTTCAGACTGTGTACATAATCGCTGCATTGTGCCTATGCTTTCACACCTGACTGTGTCCCAAGAGCGGAGGAAAGTGTGATGCCAGCACCTGATGTGAGAAACTATTTCCAGTGCTCTGTCCTTCATGTGATCCCCAAAATGACCAAACTTCTTCAGTCAGTTCTTCACTACTAACACTTTACTTCTGCTAAATTTCTACTGACAAAGCATTCATGAGAGAGATCCCTACTGGCATCAACTAAATTTCCTTTTTTCTAGAAGGCTTTAGTCCCCTCCTCTGCCCTGTCTCCATCCTGAGCAGATAACCAAGTCCGCTCAAAGTGCAGTGCATAAGCATTTGGGGTTTTACTAATGCAGCACTGTCACACCTCCCCATATCCTAGTTGAGCTTAGGGGGGGTAACAGACATCAGTATAAAGTTTACCCATCTAAACAAAAAACTAGTTCAAAGGAAGCCAAATGCAGAATCTATTAAATCATTTATATTAAGTATGTGGCTGCAGTCTCGAACACAAACTGGCACCATGCTTTAACAGCTTTAGGGACTACACTACTGTAACTAAGCTCTTTAATCTACCTTAGCTGAAGGGAGACAGCAAGGAAGGTATGAACAGCCAGGACAAACTTGCTGCTGAGATATCATATTTACCAATTAAATACAACTTGCTAAGCAAAAGTCATATTCTCTTTCATTCACCAGACACTTGGATTACTGAGTCTAAATGAGGAAACAATGGTTGCAGAAAGTTGTTATTTTCTTTATTTTTTTTTAATTCCTTCAGGAAGAAAAAACAAAATAAATTTAAATAAAATTAAAAAAAACAGTAAAAACCCCACAAACAAACCAAAGAAGGGGGCTTTATTTCTTGCAACATATCCAGGAACAATAGCAGTAGCAACTAAGTTTCTTTCTGCTCATTGCTATAGTATGTTGTGAGTACCAGATGTGCAAGTTTCCACACACAAGCCTAAGAATGTGACTGAGTTTTGGTTAAATGCAATCAATTCTGAGAGAAGGGACACTTCAGTTTTCCAAACGGATTTACAGCCTCATTTAACACTAGTTTTCACTGGTTGGACTACTGGGTACTGATGGATGTGACCATTTCCCTAGTAGTATATAAACTCCCTATGTCCATTTAGAACCCAACAGCTCCCTGGTGAATGTGAATGACTTTCTACCATCACTGATCTAGGCTTTATTTGAATTCAGTTTTAAAAAAGCTTATGTACCTGGTGTCATCGTCCTTGAGAAAAAGGAATCGTACATACAGACCTTATGAACTTTTAAAAAGTACCAAGACGTCACTCTAAAACTAGCTTTCAGCTACTCCTTTTTACTTATAACTGTATGCAACCTGTGAAAATCACATCTAACATCTGACCAGGTAATTAAACACATTTTTCTCTCCCCTGTAGCGCAGATATTTACTAAATATTTAGTTCTTGATAACACTAATACACAGTGTAATTAAAACTGAGCTTCCTTAGGGAACCAAAATCGATCAGTTTTTAACATGGGCAACCAATGGTTCAGTCCATGTATTTCTTTCTCTCAAACCATATTCTCTATGACCAAAGAATAGGTTGTAAAAGAGACTGTATGTAAATATGCACTGGAAAATCAGGACCAACTGTCTTCTGAGGTTAGTCTTCACTGTAGAGGATACAGATACACTTATAAACTATTCTCATCTCTTGCTCCCTTATTATTTTAAGAGCACTCAGATTTTTCTCATAGCAGTTCAGAATTATGAAAAACATCACAATGTTTCAAACAAAACAACAAAAGCATGCTCTTATTTTGAATAAAGAGAAAATGATGTTTTCTGAAAGGACCAGTAGCTCTGTCCCAGTAAAATACTCTGATTAGTATTTTTTGGTTTAATGTCCCAGTGAAGTTTACAGATAGCCAAGACAGTTCATCCAGATACAATTTACAGATAGTTTACAGATAGTACAGATAGTTCGTCCAGAACTGCTACTTGGTTGCCTTCCCCTGAAAACTTTTTTATATGTGTTACTTTCAATAACCTAAATTAGCCATGACACGCAGCAAAAAACTCATAGTTGAAATAATATTTAGCGCTTCTGTAGAGAGATGCACCCAAGGATCTACAAGTAGTTATGAAACAAATTAATTAATTAAACTTCTCAACACCCCACTGAAGCAAGCCAGCACATTTATCTGTTTTATGGGGAAGGAAACAGAGCCATGGAGAGGTGGAGTGACTTGCCCAAGGCTACACAGCAAGAATCTTTCAGAGTAATAAAGAGCATCTGAATTATTGATTTCCACTGCTGCCCTTCAGCTTAATTGTTCCTTTCTTGAAATACTGCTGCGAGTTATAATAATTGCTGGCATGATAAACATAATGGTAATATTTAGGCTGAGATTTTCTTTGTTTTTGTTTAGACTATATTAAAATTTTAGTGTTATTTAAATCGCAGTCGATCTTCTTGGAGTGACCAAAAGTCTCCAAGTAGTTGAGCAATATTTCTTGTACTTCATTCACAGTTGTCTCTATTTGTTATGTTGCCATTGCTTATGACTGAAAAACAAGCCACTCCAGCTTGAAAACAGAGGAAAATATCACACCTTTATACTGATTCAAGAGGGAACAACAGAAGAGCAGCGAAGGTGGCTACTATCATTCACACCAAACTGAATCTTAAGAGTTGGCATGAGATGCACCAGGTGATGATGCACTGCTTCATGCAATACTAGCTACAGGAATTGCAACTTGCTGCTTGGAGCTGAGGAGACTGAGCTTTCCCAGTTAACAGTTCTGGTCCTAGGTCACTTAGGCTTTTACAATTAAAAAAAAAAAAAAAAAGAGAAGTGGCAGGAAGTTGCATGGGGCTAATCCGTCTGTTCCCGTCTCTCAGCTTGCCTAGGTGCAACACAAGGATGCTCCCGCTTACCTTTCACACACGCATGTTTGGTAGGCTGAACTCAGTAGCAAAAGGTTCGGATGCTCCTGCGGTCACGGTGCTGCGGAGGAGTAGAGCCTGTTACACACGCTGCCCACAGGTAAAGCTTTATACAGCAAGCGCCACGTTCCCCTGCGCGTATCCACCTCCCCCGGACCCGCGGGGCCCATCCTGCGGGCTGCCCTGCACCCCACGCCGGGTGCGGATGTCCCGACAGCAGCCCCGCACCGCCGGGGCAGCCCGGAAAAACCCATGCCTGGAGGCTGCTCCCAGCGGGATGTCCCAGCCACCACCCCGCGCCCGCCCCGCACCTGGCCCGCCCGGTCCCGCTGCCCGGCCCCGCCGACACTCGGTGCCCACTGCGGCCGACGGCGCCCTCAGCGCGCCCCACGGCCTGGGGACGCGTGTGCCGGGGACGGGGGGAGCGCTGGGACCGACCAAATCCGCAGGCACCCGGCGCCCCCAGCCCCGCGCCAAGCCCGCCCCGCCGCCACCCGCGCCGCGACCCGCCGGGGAGCGCAGGGACAGCCTGGAGGGGCCGGGAGCGCTGCCCGGCACCGCGCGGGCACTCACCGCGGCGCCGACCGCCTCTCGCCTGCCAGAAAGTTTCTCCTCCGCAGCCTCAGGGGACGGAGCCGGGACGGGGCGGGGTGCGCTTTTCAACGCAGGAAGAAAGTGACTCCCCCCTCCCGCTCCACCTCCCGCTTCCCCGCCCTCCTTCCGTACCTCTCCACGTCCTCCTCCTCCACCTCCCTCCGCGGCCCCGCCGGCCCCTCACGCCATGGTGGCATTAGGCAGCGGAGCCCGCCGGGCTCTCACGGCCCCGCCGCCGCGGGCAGCGCCCAGTCCGGCCCGGGGCGCTCCGCTCGCTCGTGTCTATTTATTCCTGGCGCATATACGGCTTTTCCTTTCCCGACCGCTCCTCCCCGGCTCGAACTTCGCGGAAATACCCTACTTCTCCCTTTTAGCGGGAGGGCTCGTTTCTCTGCGCGGAATGTGTTTGTCCCAACACCAGAGTGTCGGCAATTTGATTCCCTGCACCTATAGAGTACGGCAGCGGTACCACGGTTCGGGCAAGGGTGGCTCTGGGGGTGACCAGCATCCCGGGTGACCCATTCATATTCAATGTCCATCCCTTGTGCTGTCATCATACTTCATGAGAGTAATAAGACCTCCCATCCAAAAGTTCCCTCAAGCCAGCAAGGAAACAAAAGCCGATTTGTCAATCTGCTCTTTTAAGTATGGTGTGGCTACTAACATAAACATAAAAAAACCCCAAAACTAAAACAAAAACCAAACAAGAGCAAACACCAAAAACCAACCAAAAAAACTACCCCCCCAAAACAGTGAAATGCCGTGACTGTTCAAGTCAATCATCATGACATATTTTGCAGTCACACGACTGAAAATACTTCAGAAGGTAATATAAAAGAGGATAAAATAAATGATCCTTTGGAACATTCTCTTTTCTTTCTCAGTCACTATAACCAAGACAAAGTTTGAAGTGAAGAATTCCAAATGTTTGTTGCGTTTCAAAAGCTGAGTGTGTTTTATTGACTTCAGACTACCTTACATAAATGAAATTAAAAATATTTATATGTGGTTGATCACGATGATGTCAAACTACCTGAAGTTTACATCTCGCAGAGCTTATTCTTCATTTTAGTAATGTGTTTGCTGATGTCACTGAAGCAGTCAGCAGGGTCATAAGTGCTCAGTTTCCCAGTTTTATAATGCAAAATCTATGTTTTCTGAAGGTGGTTTTGAACAGTTTCATTGTGGTTTAAAATGTGTTTTCCTACTGTTCTATCAAGATTAATAAACTTCTGGAAACTAGACAAAATTAGAAACTTTAAATTTCCTTTTACCTTTGCACTGCTGTTGTATTTCCCAGCAATATCTCTTGACAGTCTCAGTCCTAAAAAGTAGGGTTCCACAAGCTGTTGCTGCGAACTCTAAGAGCAATGCCAGAACCTGGAATGAAGCCTTGCTTTTTTTACCAGTAATGACATGCCTAAAAACCCTAAGTGCTTCAGATTCAGTCATACAAACACTAGGTTAATCATTAGAAGATATGTTTCTAAACACCTATTTGAATGGTATTAGGCTATACTGCATTGATAGTAGAGTTGTAAAATATTGACCTCGTGACACAAATGAGCATGTGAAGAGCTACAGACTCTCACAGTCAGATCAGATGTGGTTAAAAGGATGATTCCACTGGAATTTCTAAAATCATCAGGATGCCTAAAATGATAGGAGGAAGGCATCTAAGTACTTGTCACATGTCTGCATCATTAGGTATGTAAATACATTAGCTATCCAACTCTAAGTTATATGGAATTAGTGCTTACAGTTCTGAAAAACATAATGCCTGAAAAGCTTTTGAAATCCTGTCCTTAGTCTGAGTTTGCATCTCCCTGTATTGTAGAAAAACTGCACTGTGCTGCCTTATCATGACTGAACACCTGGGCAAAGCACATCATGGCTCCTCTATAGCACATGCTCTTTGGTTTCTGCCTCATAGAGGATGAAGTTGGATGTGCTGCTTGGATCTTGCTCTGGTGTGCAGCTAGAATGTGGTGAAGACACCTACAGAGTGAAGAGCCACTACTCCTCTCAGACATATGTCGCCTTTTGTAAAATGGAGCTCATTTTACTTCCTAGTAACTCAGAGTACTTGTCAGGTTAAATAAATAAGTTAAAATTTATGAGATGATTCAGAGATCTCTAAGAGGGGCAAGATCTGTCCATGCTAGATTAATTTCATCATTGCCACTAGTAATTTTGAAATGAAAATGACCCCGGCTTTAGCAAGCATCATGAATACTGAAAGACTGAAAAAATTAGCCCAAGGGATAGATATTGGAGGAAGATTGCCTTCAGCTATGTAAAAGCTGCTAAAAAGAAGATGATAATCTCTTATCCTCTGAAAACAGCATGTAAATTGCAGCAAGAGAAATTTAGGCTAGCTGGATAAAAAAAGTATTTGATAGGGTAAACAAAGTGGGTGTGAATGGCACTTCTGTCCCTGGAGGCTTTTAAAGTACAAGTTGGACATATATTTGACAAAAATGGTTCAGGTCTAGAAAGTCTGATGAATGTTGCCTTAGAGCAAGGGGTGGACCAGATGACCTGTCAAGATCCTTTCCAGTCCTGTTTTGTGTGATTATGTTCAAAATGCTACTTGCACAGGCAAGATTATGGATCCTCTTTGATCTCCCTATACCTTTCACCTCTTTAGCAATGAGTATAACCCCACTTGCTGAGGCTGAGATTCTCTCAGTGGTTTGCTAGCCTTGCTGCATGCCAGTGAATTCGTTGCTGATGACAGCAAGAAGAAAACAATTAAACAATGAAACAATGTCACTCTGGAGCAGCAGTTTTGGGTGGGATCCATCTAACCTCTGAATATGTTATGCATTTTTGTTGTATACTTGACTGGTAACTACCTCTGACCTAGTCACATTATACCTCGTTTGTATCTGCAGAGAAAAATAAATAAATTTTTTTTACAGCAGAATTCATCTGACTTGTTTTAGGCATCTTCATTAGTGTGTGATGAATCATGTCCCCAGGCTATCTATTCTTGCCACACCATAAAGTTGGTTTAAATGACTGACATAGTAAGACACCATCATACAATTTCCACTCCCTTGATGCTTCTGTCCCTCAAATCTCTCACTCCCTCTCTGCTTCCAAGTATCAGAACCCTAGTTTATTTCTCCTCTTTATTTATTTATTTATTTATTTATTTATTTATTTATTTATTTTGAAAAGCCCCACTGAGATTAATAGTTTTTGTAGCTGTCATTTCCTTAAATTGCATCATGCGACACTGAAACATACAGCAATATGACCTTTTGGATAGCATGGCTCCAGAATAGATTTAGGAAAGGAGCTAAATTAACCTATCAGAGCTAAACACCACTGGCTTGGCCAGTTGTACAGAGGATGTTGCATGGAAATTGTTTGAAAACTGTTCAGGTCAGACACTTGTACTCCTACAACACAAGCTCATTATTCTTCCTTGGCCTTTATGGCAAGCCACATTACTCGGAACATGAAATGTCTGGTGCCTGTGTGATTGAGCCAAACACATGTGGGAAATGCTGCTCTTTTCCAATAATGGCAAGTGTTTTAGGTCACACCCATAGAACTCACTGTACACCTAAGTACAGCTCACGTCTTGAAAACATCTGCAGCATCAGAGACACTATGAGCAGCCACCTCTTAGTTACAAGGTCTTAGTAACATCTATCCTTTCTTCTCCCTTACAGTAAATGATGTTTGAGAAGTGAAAAATTTCAAGAGGCCCTGTAGTTATCTGGCTTACAGGGAAGGGAAATGCACTTTATTTTCCTGTTGCATTGACAAGCTGGGTCATGAAGATGTAAAGAGGGAGCAAGCCCCTGTTGCTGCACTAGGGCACTAGAGAAAGGAAGGCAGGAGGGCTGCATGAAGCCAGTGATGTAGGGCTCATCCATTCTGAAAGAGATACCAGGTGTCTGTTGATGCTTCATTTATTTTAAAGCCTTTGGTTCTCACTTTCTTGTAAAAATGGATGTTTCATTTTTCTTTCTCCATGACTGAAGATGTTCACCTAAAGAGAAAAGCTGTACGTCATTCAGTCTGTTCCACATATGCAGCTTTGGCCATCCGTTTCTTTCTTTCTGCCCAGCCTATGCAACAACATTTTTTTCTTCTTTGATTTTTCCTCTGTGTGCCTTTTTTGTGTGTGTTTCTTTGTTTGTTTGTTTTGTTTTGTTGTGTTTTTTTTTCTTTTTCTAAGTACCTTCCTCTCACTAAAGACCTGTTCTCTATGGGATCTGTTTGGTGTCTAATTTCCATGACAGAAACACTTCTACATTTGTCATTAAGTGATAAAACTCTTCAAATGAAAAGAGAGAAAAACACAAAATTCTCCAGATTCTTTCACTAATTCTCCAAAACAATTGACTTGGTTATGACCCTTGTGTTTTCTCTGCCTTTTGTGTCCGGCTGTGATGATTTCTGATCTTAATGCTGTGAGCTGAAACCTGTAGGACAAGAGCATTAGGCTAGTCTCTTCTTGTAGCTGAACTGCAGAACTGCAAATCTGGATACTTGCATAATGCTCACCCTGCCCTCCTTGATCTGGAATGTTCTGTCCAACTCTTCCCTCTGGACTTTATTAGCGCCATATGAAGGCGGCTTTAATTTTCCAAACTTATCCCAATTTTAGACTCATAGGGGGAATATTGTCCATCTCTTTTCCAGCCAGGGTGTGGATCAGACAGTGTCCTAACTTGGTTGTTCCTACTACATCCTTCGAGTTTATGTGAGTGGTGTATGATTCACAGCCTTTAGTACTTGGGGATTTGATGCTCTAGCTCACTGTGCAGACAATGGGCAGAAATAGTCACAGCTCCAAAACTATGATGAAAATGAGTTGCCTGAAGTCAGCGCTAAGAATTAGAAATAGCTGGAAATCCAGAAATCTTGTCTAAGCTCATAAGGGTACCTGTCTGTCTGGAGCACATTCAGTGTGGCACAAAGCAATTTCTCTCAGAGAAAAATCCTGCGCCTGCTTCTACATCTACAAATTGGAACCACTTCTCTCTTTCCCACAAATGCAGCCTTTTACTCTTCTACTTTGAGGTAGCCAAAGTATCAGTAGGGTAGCTGGAAGGGGAAAACACTAGATCTGTTTCCTAAACAGCTCTTCTTTGTATGTAAATGGAACATCTTTCTCTGCTTTACATTTCCTTTCTTTCCCTCTTTCTTGCTCTCACCATGTGTTCATCCTGGTTTAGCCAGAGGCCAGCAGACAGAAAGTCAGATGAAAAAAAGAATTCCTGCAGATTTCTTAAGAAATGGGAAGCTGCAGCATCAGTAATGAGGCAAAACATTGGTGAATGGAGACTGATTCATGGTCCTGAGACATGCAGGACAGCATGCCAGGAAGACAGCAACCATAAAGCAGGTACATACGCACTTAACTGTGAAATAACAAAAAATACCTGGATCCAATATAAAATTACTTGCGTCATCTGTTCTGTGCCTTTTAACATCAGAATCCACGCTACTGCTTTTACATTGCTGCAGACATACACTGGGTGTAGGTTTATCTTCTAGTGGCTGTCAGGTTGCCTGACTGGCCTGTTCCTTCTTTAGCACGTACCCCTTCTTTTCTCTGATGATGATCAGAACAGATTGGAGAGGGGTAACCTCTCCAGCAGCATGTGGCTTTTCACTCAGTTGAATTGGTTGTTACTTTATGTTTTCAAATGCGTGACCTTTCTCAATATGTATGATCTTTGTCAACTTCTTTCCTTCCAAATTTCTGCGATGTTAAAACCCAAGCAGTATTCCCTGTGGAGCACAAAACATTAATGCTCATACCCGGAGGAACCTTCCAAAGCCGGACTTCATCAGTGCTTTCTTAGAGCTGACTGCCACAATGTCCCTTTTTGGATATCAGATATGTTGCAATAATGTTTCCCATTTGTAACATGCTGTTTTCAATGAAAGGCATTTTTAAGGCTAGAATCCACCTATTTTATGGAGTCACTTGATATGTGGAATGCCAAGTAGAACTAAGCAACTGCTGGAATTCAAGAAAATTTTTACAAGTTTCTTACTTATCCCCACCCCAATTCTTTTGTTTCATAGTCCCATGTCTCTTTCCTTTTCCTTACACTAGAGACATTTAAGGAAAGAGGTGTGTCTTAGAGACTGTATTTGAACTTGTCTCTGACTCTCAATTTCTCTTTGTAAACGTCTCATCTGATTTGCTGCATCCTGGTTGCAGCCAAGTCTCAAGGGTGAGACATTAAATCAAACACAAACCAAGGCATCAAAAATTAATTTCCACTTAAAAGTAATACTTACCTATGCTTCACTGGAGTGTACTGTAGCAATCAGTTCTTTGCACTTGATTCTGAAGCAATGGCTTCAGCAACTGGTGGCTCTTGATGTAGTCGAACATATTCCCTAAAGACAGCTCCATCATCGTGCTTAGTTTTAGGGTCTTCAGGAGGTTGTTGCACTAGTCTACATCATAACTGGTTGTTAGGTGTATTGTACTGGTTGAATCACTGGCAGTGTACTCTGCACAGCAGTAATTTCTAAATGTGTACACACATATGTATATGCACATACAAATACTTTTAAAGCTACATTTTAGAATATCTATCTAATAATGGTCATATTAATAGTTAATAAGTTTATTTTCTTAAATTAATGTAACTGTCTTTTGGTTACATTTTTTTTCTCATTTTTTTAATGAATTAATATCAGTAATGTACCAGGTATCTCCAAGTCCTGCACAATAACATGGGAAAGAGGAAAATCCCACACAATATTTTTTTAAAATTATTATTTTCTGTGATGTATAGGAACACGGAGTGACTCTTGGGGATGGTCCTGTGCAGGGCTAGGAGTTGGACTTCATGATCCTTGTGGGTCCCTTCCAAGTTGGCATATTCTGTGACTCTGTGAGAAACTCCATTCCCTGATATCCTCTAGCCATCTATTGCCCTGTTGAACTATTGTCAGCTCATGCTGACCCTTGGCCTTTTTGTCCTTGAGCTTCATCTATACTCCATTTTCCATCACCTGTCTACTACTGATCTAGAGATTTCCCTCCTTACTGCCTGAGAGTGCTTAGTTTATTTATAATAATGGCCAGTCATCGCGAGCGAAGATTTGGGAAAGGTCATTAACCCTTCGAGCCTGCGCAGTGGATTTTTTAGGTGAGACCCAGCGTGCGCTGAACTGAGCCCACCCTTTAATCCTGAGGTTCATCTGCCGGGGCCAAGCAAGCTTGGACAGTGGCAGTGAGGGTCTCAGAACGTAGGTTTGTTTACAGTGACCTTCTCTTAGATGGATTGCCTTACAAGGCTGACGAGTTCCATCTGCCCGGGGGGCTGGGAATCGAACCCGGGTCGCAGCGGTGAGAGTCCTGCACCCTAACCACTAGACCACCAGGTGCTTAGTTTATTTAATTGACCTAAAACTCCACACCTCCCGTGAAATGCAGATAATTTCATAATTCCATTAGTCTCTGGGTTTCCATGTCATGGGATCCTAGCCTTTAATTGCTGCTTGTTCATGTATACATATATGTATATATGTGTATATATGTATATATATATATATGTATATATGTATGTGGGCATTCATGCCCTTTTTTCTGGGCAGCATTGAGGGAAAAAACAAGGATAGAAGTTCACTGCTGCCATCTCCAACACTGCTGCAGCTGCTTCAACAGCAGCCCTTCAGTAGATATTTTTGAGGCCTCTGTCAGTATAAGATAAAGAATTTTTTTATCTCTTAATTTCATAACATCCCATTTCTTTTCACAATATCTACAAGGGCATCTTCTTTGGATTAATATACTTTACAGGCTTCTTAGCACCTGGGAGCGCACATTTAATTTCTCAGTGTGGGATGGGGTTACAGGGGATGATGTAGTAAGAATACTGCAACTCTCTGGTATTATTTTGAGATAAGGCAAGAGAAGAGTTGTTATATTCACCTGTACTTTTATTCCTCAGAGATGGTGGAGGCTTTGGAAATTTAATCTTTTAATGTAAAGCTATTAGGCACACAGAGTCACAATTCTTAGACTTCCTTTAGTGCTGTGACAGAACAAGGTCTATTGAAAGTTAATGGACTTCTTTTCCTAAAATACACCCTGAAACTACTTCTCTCATAAATTTTGGACAAGAACATCTAATTTTTCCCTCCTGTATACAATGTAAGATGGTTTATGGTTTTCTTCACTCTTAAAAGGAACGTAGTCTTCAACCTTGTAAGAGGGAATCAAATGGACTGTGTATTTTTACTCAACATTTAGTAGTAAATGGAAAATAGAAATACCTTTCTAGCTGGCAGAATCTGCTTCGTCTCGGCCATTGGAGCTGTGGTGTGTGCTGTGCAGACTGCTATTCCATTTGTGCTGCTGCCATTTTGGGTCTTGCAACCTCTAATTTGCAGGAGGGGCTGGAAGCCATAACATGGTTTTGAAGTGGCTGTGATGGTTTCTCACCCCCATGCAAGTATTTAAAAGTCGTTATGGCCATGTGTGAGAGAGCTACATATGTGCTGCAGCAGCGCGAGTGGGAAGCGTGAGGGATTTTTAGCACAGTTCTGATTAAATCAGTTTAGGTGCAGTGGGGCAGAAGTTAAATGCGATGCTTCGGATGTTTGCCCTTCTGTGAACTGTGACATGTGGCCAGCTGCAAAACCTCTGTGGTCTTGCCATGCTTGCCAGAGAACTGCTGTGGGTACCCACTTCACTCTGAAAAGATTTGTCTTACACTTTTGTCCCATATTCAAGAAAATGTTTGGGCATGCTGGCCACAGTACTAGTTCATTGACCGGTAGATAGGAATTCCCAGTTTGCCCTTTGAAGATGCTAGCAGGCTTTTAGAGCTGGAAATCTCTGAGTCTGTTTAACTTCCTGGATTCCATCTTATTTTGGCCCTAATCCAGGCTCTCTTTTCCAGTTAAGCATTTCTATTTATAATGCTTACGGAAAAACAGTATTTGTTTCTTGCATCGAAAACATTCAGAAGAAAACCTCGTTTTAATTTTTTTTTCTCTCCTGTGACTCACCAAGGGGGTTTGATGTTCCAGTTACTTAGAATTGCAGAAAACAAAATTACAGGCAACTGGATTTATGATGGGATTGAGCTTTTCCCCTGGGGTGATCTGGATTGACTATGTGCTTGCTGGAAGGGCTGCTTTGTGGCTAATTGTTAACAATAGATGTCTGTGGCTATGCCATTGTGGTGATTATGCCATTACAGCTGGCACTCTTTGCAGAGGTAAGGTTCCTGTAGCTAAACCATGTGCTTTCCCTCCTAAATCTGATGTTATGCATCAGCTGAAATGCTATTTGCTTCCAAGCATGTGTACAGAAATAGGTATATTTTGTTTTAAAAGTCAGTCATTTTAATGCACCAGAAAACTTATCTTGCTTCTTTCATGGTGCTAAGGAGCAGCAAGCCCCATGCAATGCCCCCTTCCCTGGGAGGTCAGAAGCAACATCTTCCCATCAGACCCCTCACTGTATGGTGCAGTGTATGAGACTTTTATCTTCTTGCACAGAAGTGACCTTATTTCTAAACCTGACTTTCTGAGAAACCGTACAGTAAAACATCAAGGTTGTGTACAAAAGGGTGTTTGACACTTATGGCATTTTTCTTCCCCGTGGTGGAAAAACAGAGTTGACATGGAAGCTCAATGCTGCCTTCCCACTGTTGGCATCTCTATTAATTTACATATTCTTGAGGCTTTTCCGTTGTTTACCTTGGTATGATTTAATGTATACTTGGCCTCAGAGAGAAGGACTTAAACCAGTTTGAGGAATGCTAATTCCCAGTGTCTGTCACTAAATTTTCCTGGGAATTTCCTTAAGAATTGCTCCAGTGCTACTGTACTATCACAGACCCGGGACTCAGAGGAGCTGGAGAGCCCCATCACCCTGGGGAAGCAGCAGTCTCAGAAAACTCCGTGTCCAGCAGAGCCTGGTGTCTGCCATGGATAATCTACCCATGTTTGTTTATTTAACTTCTACTCATTGGTGATGAAGAAGCCTTTAGTTCCCAGGAAGAAGCCCTATTCAGGAAACACTTGCAGTGAACTTTGCTTTGCATCAAAGATCACTTCCCTATAGGTATTAAAGGCATTAATTTATTAAAGTTTTGGGTTGATTTATGTATCTTATTCTGAGTGAGTCAAGTTTTGCTTTGTTCAAGGCTGTAGCACAAACGTCTCCTTGCACTGCTTAGAGACAACCCTTGTCTCCCTTTTTTCTTTTTGCTGCTCAGCTATAAAGTAAATTCAGAGGACATATATTTTTTCAGAAATAAATTCTCTTTATTTTAAAATTCAGACACATGTGCTTTATACCAAAACAGACACCAAAAGAGACTTGGTATTCATCTCTGGTTTTAAGCAAAACTGTGGCTTTCAGGGCTGTCTAACCAGACACAGTGATTTTAATGAATCTTTACAACTTTGTCTCCCTGCTGATGCTCAAGATAGTTTTGCAGGCATTTCAGCAACCTTTCTGTCAATGGCCTCTCATAAGAGAAGCCAAGAAATTCCAGGGATTTCCAGGGGTTAAAACAAAAACAAATGAGAAATAAGGAAAAAGCAAAGATGGTGTCTTTAGAGTGTCATGTTAAATATGGATAGATCTCCACCAATTTTCTGCCATGTGCATTTCTTCTCCCTGGCTCTTCACACCACCTCCATTTCTAATGGCTCTCCTGTTGCCACACCACCAACTGCCCTCCTCATTCCTCCATTGCCAATCTCTGCTTTGTAATAAGATGTGTAATTTTCACAGGTTTTTAAAGAGAAGAGTCTTCAGCAAGAGGAACTTTATTTTTTGGGCAATGACTTCAGTTATTTTTCCCAAGTCTTCCTGCAGTCACAGACTATGGTGGCACATGGTGTAATGCTTACAGTACCTTTCTGTTATCTTTTTGTTTCTCTGCTACTCTGATGTCCTTCTGGCAGTAAGCGCAAATGGCTGGTGACAGCCTTTGTCAAAGATAGGTATATGTAATTCTTATGATGAGCTTTGTGTTCAGTCTTAGAATCTGCCATCTGCCCATTAAAAAAAATATTGTTTCTCCACTGAGACACCAGGACCCAAGGACTTACTTAGACGATTTTCACTCTAATTTTCTTTAAAAACTCAATGAGTTTTCTTTAAAAAAAAAAAAAGGAAAAAATCCCCAACCTAGAAAAGTCAGTTCTAAATTCAGAACCACAAAAGTGTGAGGGTACACAATATTGGTTTGCACCATAACCTAGTTAGAAATTATTTGCAGAGGATTACTTGATTCAGGTTAGAATTTCAATGATGATGTAATCAGAGATCTGAGATTTCAATCTAGGTATCTCTCTGCTTAATACAAATCATATCCCTATCATGAGTCAGATTTGGTGCCAAAGACATTGATGCTAATTAAAAAATTTCAAAATAAAGTCAAGTATTACTAACTGTTACCATCTTAAGTCAAATATTTTCAGCCCAAAGTTTGTGAGGAGGAGAATGGCACTTTAATTTTCATTCCTCATCCACCTTGTTTTAAAGAAAAGTTTTTATCAATTTTGTTCCAATTTGCTTTATGTTTCCCTTTCAATAAATCAATGCTTAATGTTAATTTGGAAATGTTGCATATTACTTACAAGATAACTCTTCATGAAATATGGCTGAGGGTCTGGTTTGTGTCTTTCCTGGGGTTTATGGTAGCAACAGCATCACCTTACCTAGGGATAGTACCTAAAATGTCCTCAAAAATGTAGAATGTAACTTGGCATGAGCTAGTACTACTACATTTCTCTTGAAGGCTGTGGGCAGTGCATGAAAAAAGCCAACAGCCAATAGCACTTTGCAAAAGGTAGTGGTGGTTCGAAGATTTAAAGAGAAGAATGCATTGCTTATCTGTTCCAGCTGAACTAGAGAAAAAAGTGAAACACAAGTCTACACAGGAATCTGCTTTAATCCACCACTCTATTTTATGAAGCATCACACAGCATTTTCACCAATTAGCATTTGACAGCAGTTTAAGTAAGGGCCACAGGGTTATTTAAGGAAAAAGCCAACAACCTATTTCATAGTCACTGACTCCTCATTTGGCAGCAGTGCTCTTGGAGGGCTTGGATAGTACCCGGCAGTTGCAGAGCTATTTGAGGAAAATCGTGTAAATCTATAATCCAGGGGTAAATCTGCAAGACAGAAACATACCACATCTGATTAGCAGCACAGACTGTGTCACATAAAAAAAAAAGCCTGTGGTGAATAGCAGTACTTCTTAAAACCTTGAGCTGTTTGCTCACCAGCATTAGAATTCAATCAGAGTACATGATTACACATTTATTTGATGTCTTCAGCTGTCCAGGGGATTGACTTTCAGAGTTTCAACTGCAGTAAAGCATATTTGGTTCCTTGATTGCTGAAATAATGCTAATCAGATAAAATAATTTAATCTAATGCTTAAATACTAATCAAAAATCTTCATTGAGCCTAGATAGAATTTTCCCCCACGTACACCTTTAAGTCCATTCTTCACTTTGTCACCTTTCTCTTTTATCTCAGCAATCTACTCATAAGAGGGCTATGTTTAAAACAAAGAATCAGTTCCTCTTTTTTGTTTTTCATAGCTTTTAAAGCAAGATTCTCCAAAGGCACCCACTCTTAGACCTTCTCACAATCCAGTGTTAACAACATAATTTTGTATCAAGCCCTCTTAGAAATCTGCACTTGTAACTTGGTGTACTCATCACTTCCAGTCTGTAAAGAATGCTGAATGCATTAAAATAGTTCTGAACAGTAGAAGCTTTCTTTTCTGTAGCTTTTTAAAAAAAGTCTTTGCTGCCAGCAGTGATCCGCCCACCCTCACAGCCAGAAAACAGATACTTCCCGTTCTCACCTCTCAAAGTTCAAGAAACCAAATTAAAAAAACACATAAATAAAACCTCATTCAAGAAACAATTACCTTCACAATAAATGAAAAAAAAATTACATAAAACCCAACAAAAAAGGGTTAGCTCCTTTCCAGGTTGCCTGCTCAGAACCAAAGCAAAACACAAAAACTATTACTCAGCTCATCTGGATAGTAAGTTACTAATTACAACTTTTTTTTTTTTTTTTAATTTGGAGTGACTCTGGATAGATGATATCCTGTCACTATATGCTATGGGTTTTTTTTTCCACTCAGCAAGTTTTATGAAACAGAAAAACATAATTTTAGCAGTTCTGGCACAAACAACAGGAAATCCAGTTCTGTCTCAAAAGCGATTCCCAGGCAAGCACCAGTACAGCATACAGGTATAGAGAAACCATATTAAACATAAGTATAGTAAGCAAATGAGTATTTAGATCAAGCTGAAAAATCAGAGATAGGCTGGAATAAAGTAGGAATAGGAGGTAACTTGATTGGAAGAGAATTATGCTTTATCAAGTGGGTTATTTTAGCTCAAAGAAGTGTATTTTCTCATTTTGTCCAAGTCAGGAAATCTCTGGAGTTCGTTCTCAGCATGGAAGAACAGGCAGATGTTTTTTTATCGTGCAGAGGGCCCAATGGATTTACAGGCTGCTGAGTCTATTTATGACAGCTCTGTTTAAAATAAAGGTTTCAAAAATAACAAATAATAACAAAAAGGAAAGCAAATATTTCTGAATATCTTTATAAGCTATAAAAATCAAATGCCATACAGCTACTTTTATATAAAATCTTTTACTAGCTTTTTAGTCTAGCAGTCTGGAGTCTCCCAAGAGTAGTTTAATCAAAGAGCAACACAAATGGGGCAGACTTGCTGCAGAGTTGATTATTGCTGAAGAAAAGAACCAGTTGAATCAAAATGGTAATTTTATTGATATTTCCTGGTAAACTAGCTTTACACAATCAGCTTAAACACCAAAACCATTCTATATGCAATGCTCAAGACTTCAAGAGAGAATAATCACATATTTACATATTCACCCCCCAATTCTATTAATTTAAATATTGCTTTTGTCTCAGCAAGCTGACTTTGAAAGATGACCAGAAGATATACATATTTAAAAATGTTGCCCAAGGCATCACTAAAAGTTGCATGAAGCATGAGACACATACTATTCTTCACCTATGAAGCAGATTTTATGTATCACATAGGAAAAAGCTTCCTGTATTTCAAATTTGTTTCCATCAGTGATTTTACATCCTGCATCTGTTGTGTCTGCTTTGCCTAGAATATGTAACCTTTTATATATTAGTGTTTGATTTCAGTTTGATATATTTATGAGAAAGCTCTGGCCTGATCCAGAAAGGCATACTTGGAATCTTAGTGGCTATAAATAAATACACAGCAAGAAAGAGGGGCAAGTATACAGGGAAATAAAGATAGATTTTTTTAATTGCAAAATTTAAAATAAGTTCTTTGAAAACTCTTCAATTTAAAATAAATCACAGCTGCCCTAGATCGAAGAAGTATTATGTGAATTGTACAACAAAGCTCAATACAGCTTCTTCTTACGTAAAAGGCAATGGTATCACTAGGTCCAGCAATACTGGCTCATCAACAAAGAACAACAATACAGGTCTGGAGTCTGTCTCCTGCACATACAAGCAATTAATTTTATGTCTATTCTTATTCCATGTTATCACTGATGATACAGATGAGAAATAAGCAGCTTTAGGGGAAGCCATACGAGGAGTGGCTGATGTCACTTGGTCTGTTCTGCCTGGAGAAGACTGAGGGGAGACCTCACTGCAGTCTACAACTTCCTTGTGAGGGTAAGTGGAGGGCCAGGCATCAATCTCTTCACTCTTGTGACCAGAGATAGGACCTGATGGAATGGTATGAAGGTGTGTCAGGAGAACTTTAGATTGGATATTAGAAATAGATACTTTACCCAGAGGGTGGTTGAGCACTGTAGCAGGGCCTCAGGGAAGTGATCACTGCATCAAAGCTGACAGAGTTCAAGAATTGTTTGGACAATGCTCTCAGGCACATTTTCTGACTCTTGGAGCTGTCCTGTGCATGGCCAGGAGCTGGACATGATGATCATAATGGGTCCCTTCCAACTCAGGATATTCTATAATTCTATGAGCTCCATTTTGCTAAAATGAAATGCTTGCACACACCATGGCTTGATGCAAAAGCATGCAAAAAATATGACACAATATTTGATAATAAAGCTAGTCTCAGGAAAAGAATAGTTTCTTATTTCCAAGTTGTTGTTTTCCTAGTGTTTTTGCCAGTAAATTCTTCAGGTTTTGCTGCTATGCGTGCTCACAGCTGCTGCTGTTGTGGCAGACCTTTGCATCTTGGCATCCATTTCTCATCTAACCCTGATGAAGAGTCATAAATTAGGCAGGGGGCAGACAACTAGTCCTCTCTGAGATATAATTTGACAGTGAGGCTCTAATCAGTCCTAACCTACACTGATAATGAATTCATCCAATATTTCCATTATCATAAAAAAAAAGAAAACAAACAAACTTAAACAAACTAAACAGCTTGAGGCTGGAAGAATGAACTATCTGGCTGTACCCAATTGCTTCAGAATCACAGTCCCAGAGTTTTTCTATCATTCTTAGGTAATTCCACCCAAATTAATTTTTTTCCAAGACAAATAGGATATTCTCTTTTAGAGCCAAAGACTCCTAGAAGTCAGACATGGAGGGTCTCAAGGTCCCTTTCTAGATCTGCCAGAAATGCCAGTTATTAGATGCATAACCCTACATTTCTGTCCCATTCCTTTCTTTGCTCCCACATCAGCCTGAGTGCAAGTGAGTGATGAAAACTGGTTTCCTTTACAGTGATCATTCAGTGTTACTAGCATTTCCCAGTGGCTTGGGCAACTCTCCCAGGTTATATGCCTTAGCCTCAGCTCAGAAGCAGAACTCCTGCCCTGTCCTACCTCCTTTATAGGACTCCAGCAGCCCTGGTGTAAACAAAATAACAGTGATGATATTTAAACAGTAACCACTGTCACTTACTGTGTTCCAGTTATCCAGAACCAGGTATTAAGTCACATTAATTACAACATTATGTTCTGATGCTTATGTATACCCATATCCATGCATATACTTAGGTGTTACGGATGGATTTATATCATAGTTACAAAGCTGACAATACCTCAGTGTCTGTGCAATTAGTGTAAGCCAACTAAATGAAAGCCACAAGCTTTTATCAGAGGAAGACTTGGAGTTCCACCCACAAGGAAGGAAAAGAAACCACACGAGAAAGGAAAAACGTAATATTCTCGATGAGTGATCAGGAAAATATTTGAGAAACTGAATGGAAGACAATTATAATCTAATCCAGACACAGGCCTGGTCAATAAACTTAATACTCTTGGCTAATCCGTGTGGTGGATTTTTTTTTTGTTTTGTTTGGGATTCATTTGGGTTTTTTTGAGATTTTTTTTTTTAACAAACCAATACACTAAACAAATGAAATCTTAACTAAGTGCTTTAGATGGAAGGCATTTTTTTTCAATTAAAAGCACAGTCCAAGACTGAAATGGATTTCTCCCAAAATACACAGCAGAAATGTCAGGAATCATTTTTCAGTATTGACCAACAAAAGCAAAGCCAACATTTTTATATCGTGACACCACAGCAGCATCTCCATGACGAGTGAGAAGCTCTACAGAAAGCTGAACTCCCCTCCCCTCTCTGAGGTCTGTTCCCTGCCAGTCAGCAGGGCTGAAGCCAGATGCTGCAAAAGCCGCCTAATAAACAGCAGAGTTGTGTTCTTAAGTGAATCCAAATATATGCTCCTGATTATCAACAAGAAAAAGACCCAGGGAGGAAAATGAAAACCTTGTTAGTGATACCCAAGTTTGAAAAAATTCTTTCAACTGCTTAATTGTATCAAATCTCAAAAACCAGAGTCAAAGCTCTGTCTTACATCCATCTCATCATCCAGATGGTGTAAACTGTAGGGGCAGACCATCAGCCAGTATAAATTCTTTTGCTTTTACAGGATTTTCCGTAATTTACACTGACTCAGAAACTTTATCATAAGTATTTTACTGCACTTCAAAGTTGCTGTTGAAAGCAAATATTTATTTCTTAATGATAACAACTTCTAATAACAATTTTTTAACAGTGGGGTAAGAACAACTTCTGCAGGGGAATCCATCAGTTTGGATGTGCCATCGAGTGATCTGACTTGCCAGTCTGCAGGTAAATTGTAAAAGGCACTATTTTTTCTTAAATATTAAATGTTTTTATCTCCTGAGCCATTCTATTTTATAACAGGCAAAGTAGTGCTTGCACTAAAAGCTCAGGATGTGAGGGAGCATACTAATGGCAAAAAGAAAAAAAAGCAAGGTTACAAGTAGACTTATCTGATAGCAGTTATTTTTAGAAAAATTTCTAAGGCTGATTTTCCTAAACAGGAGGTCAGATGTTTGCTGTACTAAAACAAAGCTCCTGAAAGAGTGAAGTCAGCACAAGGGAAGCTTTCCTTCTGTCACTAACATGAAAGTAATTGCTGCTGTCTGCATATTCTATGACTCAAAAGTTGGAGAGGAGGAGGGTATCCGTGCGGTGTCGTATGGGAAAGGGAGGACTCTTCAGTATAGGAACTCTCTATATATACACTCTATAGGAGAAAGGTTCTGAGTTTAGATATAGTTGGCAATGTGAACCACTGCAGTTTATTCCCAGACATGCATGAATAAAGATTAAAACCAGACTAAGTCAAAGGGCAGGTTTGCTGCTTTAATTGCACTTAAATAAGAGCTTTTGCCAACACAGGTGTATTGGTCAGAGATCATGCCTGTGGCACTGCCAGCAGACATATGTGGCATGAGCTTGGCCTGAGCAAGAGCTTCACTGCCACTGAGGTTTTATCGCTGGTTACTCTTCTGTGGTATCTAACAAAAAAGACAGTGACATTGGAGAAAACCCAAGTGGCAAACTGCAGGCAGATGTGCAGCAGCAGCACCTTCACCACCAGAGTTTTACAGAGGGATGGGTGCCGGGGGGGATGGAATGACCATCCCATCGTGGCTGTTGTGATTGCTCATGGTGTGCAGTTTCACTACCATTATCTTGGGAATAACAATTCACATTACTTTGGGTCTACCCTATGTCCAAGAGATTGCTAACCCCTCTTGAACAAAACAGCTGTGCACAAGGCGTGCACTGAACTCACAGCTGAGCCTGGTAAGAGTCTGAAGTGAAGGAAAGCCTTAGAAATGCCTTTGCTGTTTTGGGTTAAATGAGAAAACTCATTATGTGTATGGCAGGAAAATTTATCTCATTTTTGTTTTAGTTTAAATGGTGACTTTTAGAGATCTTTTAAGAAAATAGCCCTTTGTGGTTCTTTGCTTGATCTGGAACTGATCACAAGAAAATATCAGACTATGATATTTTTAAATATTTAGATGAAGTCTTAATCTAAAAAAATCCTAAGGGAATGCAAAGATCCTACTAGGAAGTGCTACTCTTTCAGGGATCTGTTAATTCATTTCTATGTGAATGACTCCATCTGGATCTTAGGGCAGTAGAAAGGGCTTTTGAGGTAAATCAAAGAACTTAGCCTGGAAACAAGCAATGGTTTGAGCTGACAGGCATTTCTGACTGGTAAGAAAAGAAATAAGTTGCATTTTGAGACTGTGAAGGAGCTATATTAAGACAAATGCAGAGATGATATACCCCTTTACTTTCATTTTGAGGTAAACTCACCGAGATCAACCTTCCTCTCCAAATTTGGGTTAACCTCATCATGTTCTTGTAAAACAAATGTTTTCTTTCCCTTTCCATGATTTTTCCTCTGGATGGGTGACAAACATTGTTTACCTTAAAGCAAAAATCCACACACAGACACACATGAAGATGAGGCCTACGTTGTTTTTTTGTATGTGTATTACCATCTTAATCCAGAGGGCATATTAGGCACCAATCCAGAGTACATAAATGCTTTTTCTTGCACATGAGAGGTTGCAGATTATGTAAAATTTCAACCTGGTCAAAGTATTATTTCCAATACTTTCTGACTTACCTATTTCCACTGTTTTCACACTGAAAAATTATCAAACTTTGTATTACAACCAGGTTTTTTAAAGCAGCAATCTAAACCCACCCCATAAGCCTGCAATCCAGTCAAAACCCAATTATAGCTTTAATTACAGCCTGCAAATGAAATTATGCTGCCTGAGTTGAAGGATAGCTTTAAAGCAGAAATGACTGAGTGGTTCTCCCTTTCTTAATGAGTTGCTCATGAGTTCTCCCTTTAATCTTTTAGAGGTGGCTGTACTTTGACATCTCACAGAGCCGGATAATGATGGCAGGAACATTTCTCTCAGCTATTGGCAAGGAAGTAATCTTTTGGGTTCTGCATGATTTGACATGGCCTTCAGGGGCACAAGTCAATACACCTTTCTGGAAGAAGGAAAGGCTGAACAAATTGTAATACACTGAATACTGTCCTTTCTACACAGAAAATTACTATCAAGTAGTCAAATCCTGTAGTAAAGTTGGGGTCTCAAACCCTCAGGGCAATAGCTGGGTCCTGAAGACTTCTTAGAAGATAATTCTGATTTATTGAACAATAATTTGTTATGGTTAAAATGTAGCTTGTTGTTGGTTTCAGTTGTATTTTGCAGCTTATATTTGTTGGTTGTGTTGGACATGTTTTTCTTTCTCTTAAAAGAAGAACATTGAATCTAGTTTCCTGGAACAGATGAATCTGATTTACATTATCTGATGCCTCTCAACTGACATATAAAGCAAGATGCTGTTCATATATACAGAACATGTATCTTCTCCCTAGTCAGTTATCTTTATCTGTTTTTTTTCCTTGCATGAAAGCTCCGAACCAGAAAACCCCAGAAACGTTGCTGTTGTGTATATACACCAATTTTTCACCAGACATAAAAATATGTTTTTTAAATAAAAGGTTTAATTATAAAAATGACTTCTTTGGCCTTGTAGTAGCAGCTATTATTTATAGCAGCTAAGACCCAAAGCAGTTTAAATTCCCAAAGCATTTTGATAAACTTAATCTTTAGATGTTATTGTATAGATACATTCTTACACTGGTAAGTAAAAGCACGGTTGTAAGAAAAGGCATTAAAGGTTACTTCTAATTAGCAATGTATAATATATATAGTTCTATATGTTTAAAGAAATTATTGTATTATTTGAATAAGAGTACATAATTATCAATCTAGTTACAGGACAGACCAATTTAATTTTAATAGGAGCTGGATTTGACCTTGAATGATGTAATGTCAATGAAAAAAACATAGAACTTATGTGTTAAAATATGGGGGAGTTTTTGGTTTTACCTCAGCAACAATTATGAATGATGCTGTTCAGGATATAGAAATGAGTATATGGCTACATGCTTAGTGAAGTTCATGATTTCTGTGGTAATAGTTGATTCCTTAAGGGCATCCACCTTTAAAATACATATAGAAGATGGTGTGTGAAGTTTGCAATTCATAGTTGATCTGTGATGGGCAGACCTGTGTATTTGCAACCCACACACTGCCAGTTCTGGAGCCCCAGCCACGTCTGCCTTGGGCTTTCCATTGTGCAGATAATTTGCAACTCTAAGCAGAAACATGAACTTCTTTGTCATGGTTCACTGGCAATTTTATCATTATTTTTATACAGCAAGCAGGATGATGACTCAAACTCCTGCAGAAAGTGGCAGGGTGCAGGCATCTTTAAAGAGACAGATTTGATAAATTATAATGGAGATTTTTCTCTTGTTCTAGCTAACTGAAATAACAATAATGCATGAAGAAAAACTTTTGCAACCATATGGGAAACCCTGATAAGATTTCATATGGCGTGCAAGATTTAAAAAAATGTATTATCCTCATGCATGACACAAGCTTGATTATCAAACCTCCAAAGTGTGAAATGAACTCTGCCTCCATAAAACATTTTACATTTTATTTGCACTAATTCTTATCTGAAATGAAACTCTCTTGAGCCGCAACATCACTCAATCTTGTATTCTTGCTTGCGGTAATTTTTAATCCTATAACAAACCTCATCATTCAGTGGTTATGAGACAAGTTCAGGAGATTAGGTTAACAATCATGAAATTAAAAAAAAAAAGTTTTTTGCGTTTTTCTTATTAGGATTTAGAGCTCACTTTCTTTAGCTTTTCTTTGCAATGAAGAACAAAAAAAACCTTCCAAAATTCCCTCTAAGCTCTAAAACTCCTCTTGCAATTTTTTGAAGTGGGACTTTTATAAAACTACCCACGGTAATGAGATCAAAAGGGAAAGCATTAACTTGAAATATGCGTATCATTTTTGGTATTGAAGAACTGTTAATCAAATAACCATCTGAAATGGTACTTTTGAAATTATTGAAATTATTGTTGGGTTTTATTATGAGTATCTGGAAATTTGATCAAACGATCAAAGAGTAGTGGACACCTTCCTTGAAGTTAAAGTTCAGATTATTCAAGTAGGATAAAAAAGAACAATCCACCTCTACTTGGCTCATACCTAACTTTCTGAAGTGGAGAAGGACATCTTAGAAACTGTGGTTTATGCAAAATGCTGTTTTCAGAGAGACCCTTACACCTTTTAATTTTCCTGTGGGAACTCTAATGTAACATTCCCACAGTAATGGATCCTGGTATGGAAAATCTGTCTTATGATATCATTGTGCTTGAAAATGGTCAAAATCTGTAAGGGAGCTGTAAATGAGGAGAGATTCAATAGCAGAAAAGTGGAGAAACAGATGGATTTGTGAATGAGACGTAGAATAGGAGTAGGGGCATTGGTTTCTACTATTTTATTAACCATGTACTGTCAATATAGCCTGTATCTGATTTGGACCCTAAACTGAGAAATACACACAGAAGATCTCCTTTGGGCAATTTTACCAATAAGCAAAATACACTTTCTCATGCACAAGGAAAATGCCAATTTCTTTCTCTCCAGGGACTCTCAAGGGAGTTTAGATGACTAACTGTGATGCAGTAATATGTAATCCCACTAATACTTCCTTGAGAAGGTGAGAATAAGTTCAGCATTTCTGATGCATCTTTGAATGCAACCCCCTTTTTAGTCAGATACTGAATTTCCAATTTGTGTACATGCTTTGTTATTTTATACTTTGAATGGACAAGAACGCCAGCAGCAGCATTCCTTATAATACTCTTTTCTACAATGCCCTTTGGTAACATTGAGATTGTACACTTTAGTTACAACAAACTTACAACATGCTGCTGAAAAAACAGGATGGTCAAAGTTTCTTATATCCCAATTTCTCAATTCAGATCTATAGCTTATTTTTATTTTTTTGCATATTTCCTCTCTTTAAAAAAGAGGGAAACAGGCGTGAAGGGCTTTATTACCCAAAATTAATTTCTGATAACTCTCTGAATTCTCATATGAATTTTGATGAAAACTGAGTTATTTTTGTAAAACATTGCTAGTATTCAATAATGTTGAATACTTTTTGGAATAATCTTTTTTAATGAAAAATGTGCCTTGAGAAGTAAACCAAGTTATTCTTTATGAACAAGATACATGTTGCACCCAAACAACAAGAACCAATTTTGAAGTTACCACTGCAGCAACTGTCTGCATTTCACCAAATATTTTTGCGGATCGCAAACTGTTGGGATACTTACTTGTATGTGGCTCTTACACTTGCTCACATAGATGTACAAAAGCCAGGTCAGACATTGCTGATAGAGAAGCTCTGGTCAAACCCCAGCTCATAGGAGGCTGCAGCACATCTCCAGTGAGATGGCAGCTTGTTTGGCGGGGTCAGGTTGAGGCAGGTGCTGCCAAGGCTGAGCCGACTGCTGGCCTGGAGCTGAGCTTGCCGTCAGCGCACCACTGGTTGGGAGCTGGGCTCATATGGCCAGCATGCAGATAACTAGGAGCTGGACTTGCATGGCCAGCACGTGGGTGACTGGGAGCTGGACTTGCATGGCCAGCATGCCAGCAGCCTGGCTGCATGTTTGGGCTGAGGGAATCTTAAGGAAAGGCCTGCGTTTTTGCAGCTTGGCAGTGGAAAGTCTTCTGCTGGCAATTAAAGTCGATGAATAGAAAAGTGAAAGCTGGAGCACATCAAACTCACATAACCTGTTTCAATCTCTTCTAACTAGCTATTCCCAAATAGCTGCAGCTAAGCTATGAACTTACAACTGCAGCCAAAAACTTCAGGGCTTGGCAAAGCAGGGTCTTTCACAGCTTGCTGTGACAGGAGTCAGACAAGGTATTCAAGAGGAGTCAGAAATTCCTCAGCATCCATAATAACAAACATCTGCTCTTCCACACAAACAAACAAGAAATACCTCTCTCTGTAAGAAAGCAGCAATGTTCTTGTACCTGCAGCTTTGAGTCTGCTTTCGAGCACACAGCTGCAAGTTAAAAACGTTATTTCTCCCATGTCCTTTAGCACTGGGGTTTAACTTTCACAGACATCAGCCCCTGCCCCAGCAGTGGTTCAGCGCAGAGACGGACAGCACCCAGTGTCCCTCCTAATGGAGGAACAGGCTTTGCAAGAGCTGCCGATGACAGGCAGCTATCCTACTCACTAACTACCCAGATAAGCCTTTGTGGTTCTCACCCCTTCATCTGTAGCTGGAAAGGTGGTGGTACATTTGTGGTTGAGAGCCCTTGCTAGTCCTGCAACCTGAGCTGTGTTTACAGGGAGCTGGTTAGGAGGCAGAGTTTCAGAGTGTGACTGACCAATGTGTTTTATCTTGGCCAACACTTCCAAAGCAAGCCACAGGATGGCCATGGAAAAGTATTAGATGGGAGTTTTACAGAAGTTATCCCTCTGATGCCAATTTCCCTCGGTATATTTTGGCTTTGTACCTTTAGGCTGAAATACAGACTGCAAAATGGCAAATTATCAGAAGCATAAATAAATTGTGACTCTGTATGGCTGCTCTGTTTTGAGATATCCTTACAATGTAAGTGCATGTGTAAAATACGGTTGCAAAGAACAGGTCTATCATGTGTCCTGTTGTAGAAATAATTGCTGGGCAAGTCTGAAATGCTCTCTTGCAACAAACCTTTTACTCCTTGGTCTTATGCATGAAGTAGGCAACAGATGCTGAACAGAGGGGTTAGTAAACTAAATGCTTGCTGTGTTCTTCATACAGCTAAGCACCTCATTCATGTAATAATTTGTTTATCTCTTTAGGTACAGGTATCGACAAAATTCAGTACTGCAAAATGACAGACTAAGGATATATAGATAGAGGATATATAGATAGAGGGTCTTTACCACCCCTTCATGATCCACTGACATGTATGGCAGTTGCAAAGTTATAGTGAGCTGACTGAGGAAGTATAACAAGGCAGATTAGAGGGAAACATATTTGGAAGTATAAAAACCTCAAGTGACTTTGTATGTGTTTGTTTCCTAATCTAATTCACCCTTGAAAGTAGAAACAGTAAGATACTTGGTCAGAGGAAATCCTGACCAAGTTCAGGAACTCATCTACCATCTGTTAAATGTTGCATCCTAACAGGACATAAATTAAACATCTAATATTCACAGAGACAAACAAAAAAACTGCGTGTATTGGACAACAATTAAAAGCACAAACATCAAAGTAATCAATGGCCATTTGCACTGTTGCAAGATATGAACAAAGTATTTCCAATGTATTTTAGATACATGTAATCTCAAAATCAGATCTACAGCATTACCAATTTCCTATGAATACTACATGTTCATTAGGAAAAAAACCCCACCATCTTCCTTACCTGCTATTGCTTCAAGACTAGGGATTGCAATAGTGCTGTAAGTGCTAATACATTTACAGGACCATGTGTGAACTAAGGTTTCCTCTGCGTTTTCCAGGCCTGGTACTCTGTCCATGAAGAAAGAGCCCCACTGTTTAGATACGAAGTAAGGAGCTTTGAGCTGATCTCCCTGAAAGAAAAATAAATAAATATGTAAGCTCAAAACCCCCCCCCAAAATAAAAAACAACCAAAAAACTTCTTTATCCATCCACAAGCATTAGTTTAAGGAACTCTAGTTTCTAGGAAACCTGTATTGTATCTCAGGACCAATTTGACTTTAAAATGTAATGAAAGACAGTAACAGTCTTCCTCTTAAAAGTCCCCAAGCTTCTCTTTATGCAATTAATGGATTCCTTAGGACACAAAAAGTTAACTTTAAATATTTTTCCCTTAAAAAAAACTTCCATTTTCCCTGTTTTTCTCTTTTAGATAGTGTGAATTGCCTGCTGCCCTTCTCCGCTGGAGACGCTGGGTAGCTGCGGCACAGACTGTAACACATCCTGGATGTCCTCCTCGGGGAAAAGGAGCTTCCTGGTGCTGGATGGAGTAACTGTGATGAATGGCATCTGTGTTATCTGTTTCTGAGCTGAAGAAAGAGTGAAAACAGAGCCACAGAACTCATGGAGAGCCACTCAGTTGCCTAGCAAATTCTGAAAATTGATTTTTTTCATGTATATTTTCAGAAAACAACATCTAGACTAATTATGTTTTAAAGAAAGCACTAACACAACATTGAGAAAACTGATTTTTTACCAGTTCCTCCTGCAACCTGTTATATACTGTCATGAGGAATCAGAGAAAAAAATCCAGGAGACATCTACAGAAAGATGAAAAACTGGAAAAAAACCCTGTGAACTACGCTACAGAAAATCTGTTAAAGTCATTTGAGAGCAAAGTAACTTCTCAGACCTTCAAAGCATAGAAGAACAAATATCGTAGTGTGCCTCAGATTTGTAAACTTTTGTACTTTATTTTCCATTTAACCCCTTTCTTAATAGTTTTGAGAATCTGCTGGAATCATTTGTGTTTATAACAGAGGCCTGTATCTTTTGATGACAAGAAAGCTGTTGATCCACCCAAACAGACCATGTCAGCAAACACAGAACCATTCTTTTGTGAGTCTGTGTAACAGTTTTTCCCCTGAGCATAGCTGGGGGTGGGGAGGAAGTATGATTTCAACAAATATAGATATTAGTTTCTGTCTTCTGATGTAAATAAGTTGAAAAAAACCTCCTATCTTTTGTTTCAAAGCACGAATTTAATTTAAGTCCCAGGCTTTTTATGTTGTTTTGTTTTTTTTTTCCCCTTACACAAAGGGACAGCATCTCACTTTTTCTTTTTTTGCCAAATCTCATCTTTCCATGCAAATTCCAGGTCTCTACATCAGTTATAATTAAATGTAGATGCTGTGCTGACTTAAAATCCATTTACCAGCTGGATGACATATGCAGAAAACTCTTCAGCTATTCAGGTGATTAATCGAAACAGCAATCCCAATACTGGCCCATACAAGCCTTTGCACAAAAAACAGGGCCTTGTTTATTGACAAGAGAAAAAATGTGTCTTGCTTTTTGAAATGCACGGTTGGTTCAACAGGCAACTAAAAATGCAACCTTAGGACATGAACTGATTTTTTCAGAGGTTTGAATCTCACCATGGGAATTTCTTCCTTACTAAGAGGGGGGAATTATGTCTTGGATTTACAACCCAAGCCCTTAGTAAAACCAAATCCAATTAGATGTAAGAATTGTTATCAAATCACGTGGTAGAGAGCTCCCCTCATCATAAGCCATTGCTACTGGCTTGTCTCCACATTACAGGGCAGGTTTGGCAGGCTAAATCTTGATTTCAAATCTGAAAAGAGCTGTCAAAACTTTGCCCACACCATTAGGAAGCATCAGACATCACTCCCACTGCCATCCCTACCTGAAGTCCATAAAGTGCCCGTATCTCATGGGCAGCTCACATAGCCTGCAATAAGGACAGACCACGTATTATGAATCTCTACATCTGAAATGAGGCAAAAGTCTGCTCTTAACATGTCTACTCCTCACATGCCTGGAGGCACATGCTCAACAGTGGGGCTGAGTATCTCTGGAGGATGCACCAGCCACTCCTGCAGTCCCCAGACATGAGATTTGCTCTCACAGCAAGACAGTGGATCCTGGGAAGTGCTGAGCAAACCCTCTTTCTCATGTAAATCCCCCAGGCATATGCGATTGCTCCCAAGTATATTGGTCAGACAGTAATAGGTCAAACATTGATTGTATCAGTTGAGGGTACAAAGCCTCAAAGAAAAGTCTAGACTTCAAGCAAATGGTACCAGGCTTCCCCAAGTTGCAGGATCTTCCACTAAATCAAAACACCTGGAATACTTACTGTCACCTTTGTTTTACTAACTGCAGACAAATAGGGCCTGTTAACAGAGCAGACAGAATCTGTTAATAGGACCCTTGGGTAACACTAAGTTGTCAACTTACAAATGACCTTTCTAAAATACAAGTAGGCAGGGAGCTGAGCTCTGAAGCTTTTCTACATTTGGTAAAGAGATGAATAAAAGGAAGATGTAAGGGAGACAGGAGTGAAAAGTCAAGCTGTTAGTATTTTTTAAAGGCTTTATTTAGATGGAGATTTGCCATCTATGCCATCATCTTTGTACCAAGCACAGAGCATGAGGAATACTTCACGGCATCCAATATGATGGATGGTACTGATGGCTGCATGCTTTGTGCCAAGGTAGTAACACCATCAGCGACTCCTGCTAGAAAAAAATCAATGCTCAAAATACAGTTTTGCTGGTATAACGGTATGTATGTGAAATGTTGCTGCCAGCACAGCTGTGCTAGTCACAACAACCAGGTGTTCCTAAATAACACACCTATGCTGGGTATGCAAATGGACAAGTCAGCCACTGGTCTGTTGCACCGAACCTGCACGCTTACAAGTCATGTGCTAATATAAAACATTTCACCAATGATTATTGTACCTAAACTACCCTATAGATCACTATAAGCAGACTTAAAATAAAATGCATTGCACTTCAGCATATTGCCTTAAGGACATTGTTTTAACTCACCAGGCTCCACAACAGCACATCAGGTTATTCCTGAAAGTACTGTTGGATTTGTGTTAAACAGGAATAAAGAGACAAACAGAGCCAAAAGGCACAAAGTAAATAGCCTTGTCTATGCTCACAACAAGAGAGTAATGGAAATTCAGAGGAATAAGGGCCCTGACCCCTACAACCAACCAGCCACTAGGCAATACTGTAAAAATTAAATTCTCCCTTCCAACTGCAAAATTGTCATCTATATGCACTGAAAAATTCTTTGATTTCTGCTCTGTTCATTCCTATAGCCCAAGATTCTTACAGCTCCTCTGCAACAATTTCCCTCAAAATCCTGGGACAAATTCCAGCTTTTCTTTGAGTTTTCATTGATGGAATTGATCACACATTTAAAGAACAGAAGGCAAAACCAAAGCCTCTAGTCAAGCAAACAAACCCCCGATTCTGGGAAGGGGGGGAAATCTTGTTTCAACACAATGCTTCATATTTTTTTTCCCCCTGCATGCTGCAATTCACTTAGGAGCCAAGTAATTGCATGAATAGTTTTTAATTTGCTATTCTCTTGCTTATTTGGTTACGACTCATACACTTAAAAGAATTGTAGTTGTTACCATAATTTCACAGTTATGTGTATCTGGCTTATATCATGCATATAATTGAAGGGAAAAGACAAAAACTGCCAATAAAAATGGAAATTACAAGTCCTAATTTGTGTGTGAGAAGGTTGTTTTCTTCCCCTCCCTCTTTTAGTGATGAAACACCAGTCAAACAACTGGAAACAGATTTTTATAATTTCCTTTTGAAAGATGCAATTGCAAATTAAAGTAATACTTTATTTCTTTAATAGCATTTTATAAAGAGTGATAGAATTGAGGATTGTGTAATGTATTAAGTTTTCAGTCCCTCTCTGCACACACAGAGCAGTGTATTTTTTTATTGCCAATGCTAAGGCTGATGGATCAGATGAAATCTAATCTGTTTGTGACTAATTTGCCAAAAACACTTGACTTCGTACACTCATTTGAATTGGCTTTTCTCCTTTCCTAACCAAAGAGTTAATGGGAGAAGTTGCTTGGGGGAATGAAAATAAAACTTCCATAGGATTGTAAAGGGAGACCCTTTGAACTAGTCCTATTAAGTTAGTGGTGTCCAGTCAACTGCAGAGATATGGATGTGACCTGTTGTTCAGACTCCAGTGAGCAGCGTGGTAATGAAATAACACCACTGACCTGCCATGGCCCCCCTGGTTCAGGTTCCTTTAATCAACACAATTCATTTCTCCCTTGCTTGCTTGCTGTCACTGGTAGCGGATGTACACTGAACAGGGGCTGTGTGTGGCAGGGGTGGTGTCTCCCGAGACAGGAATACTATAGCATCAGTGAAATGTCAAGCACATGTCTAAAAGTCTCAATTTCCTGCTTGATAACTGATGTGATAGAGAAGATGGATCTTGTGAGCAGTTGACCAGAGCTGTTTCAATATGAGAAAACCAAATCATCATCATGGGCTTAGAAACACATTGCTCAATTACTCTTTCTTTGTACTTCCAGGAAAAGAAACATTTTCTGGCTGTCCATTTAAATGCTTAAGAAACCATGGTTGAATAAAATCCCACAAACCTTACAAAAATGCAGCAATGTAGCAGAATCTCCAGTCAGAGAATGAACAAAATTGTGGAGGAGAGTGAGTTATTTTTAAAGCATTAATTCTTCAAATCAAATTATATTGACCCATGTAGTGCTACTAATAACTCTTCCTTCCCCCCACCTGCCTCTGACCTTTCTTACCAAGAAACACATTTTTCTTGATAGGAGATTGAGTTTCTTTGTCTTAATTTTTGTTTTTCTGCAACCTAGGAAAAAGCCTAAACAACAATGAATACATTTCCTTATTTCAGTGATTGAACTGTCTTTGTCTGACCTTAGTTTAGAAATCAGGATAATGGGTGAAAATATAAGATATGTCTATTAAAAGTAGAGCAATAGGTATCATATCTATATTGTTTTAGTCCCATTGAAGATATCCTTTTCTCCATTGAAAACTGGCTTTTACAACACTTCTTAATCAGATTAAAAACATAACTAGTATAAAACTACCTCCACAAATTTTTTCTATCAGTAAGTTAACATTTTAATCATAAAGAGTACTTATTTTAACAGAAAAATCAAGCCTAGTGCTTTACAAAGCAAAGAGCAAAAAGCACATACATCTCTCTGCAACTAGAAGAAAATGACCTATTTATTTAGCAGCATATGAAATTAAAACGCTCCAAACAGAGAGTGAAGCTGCACTGCAGTTCCTACCTACAGTGCTGGAGGTACAATGCTGGCACATCATCCATATGAGCGCTGTTCCCTATCTACTTTGTTCTTTGCCAGTGGAGAGGAGGATAAACCATAGTAACTTTTCAAGTTCTGTGGGAGAATAAAAGGGTGGCAGTAATGCTAAGGCCCTGCTTCCCAGCTGCGATCAACCTCAAAGTCACATAATTTATCTGGAGTAACTATCAGCAGTTTGCACTGGAACAATTTCAAAACAGTCCCTCTTATCTGAGTGCAGCTGTCACCAAAATAAACAACCTATGAGGTAAGCTGCAAATTAGAAGTTCTTTGTATACAAGGAAAGCACAAGCAAGCTGTATTTCACAGAGAAAGAAAGCGAGCTTTAAAACAATCTAATAAAAATTCCCCTGTGTTTACAGTTGGCCACAACACACAGGGAAATGTCATGAACTCAGCAGAATTCAGGTGCTGGACTTGTGATAAGTGTCCATGAAATTTCTCCTTGTAGGATGGAGGGCAGGTTCTTGTTACTAAAAAGAAGACTATGGGTTGTTGCTAAGGGAGAGCACACACAGCTCTTTTGCTGAGATCCATGACTTAGGTCCGAGTAGAAGCTCTGTGTCACTCATGCAAGGCCTAAGCTGGGACAGAACAGCATCTTCCTGGAAAGGCAAGAAGGATATGTCTGTGGGGGATGCTGATGCTGCCAGCATGGTGAGATAAGCAGGTTCATTCTCAGTGCAGGTGGCATGAGGCTTTTTTGTAACTTTATTCTGTTCCAGGAAACATCTGCAAGGAACCCTTACCTCATATTTTCCTTTCTTCTCCAAGGGCTCAGATTCAGCCTTTGCAGGCACTGTAGCTTTGTCCCCTAGAAGCTCCTCTAAGATGAAGACAGTTTCCCAGTTGCTATAGTGACGAGCTGGGAAAATATCTGAGTGCATGCTATCACCAAAATAAACAACCTACAAGGGAAGAAGCAAATTAAAAGTTCATTGTATATGAGGAAAACACAAGCAAACTGTATTTCACAGAAAGAGAAAAAGAGGTTTAAAATAACCTAATAAAAATTCCCCCACATTTACAGTTGGTCATGACACAAAGATATTTTATTAATATCAAGTTTGGGGTTTTATCTTCTACCAGCTCCATAAGGGAAAGGCTGGCCTCATAACACCCTCCTCACTTTTGCCCTCCAGGGGCACGGAACAGGGATGCCTGACTGGTACCGGGACAAGGGACATCACTGAGTTTTTTGACTGATAGAAATAGCCTGACAGGAAGCAGGTGAATGACTACCAAGAAAATACACTAAACAGGAACGAGTTTTGGACTACATTGGAAACAAGAGAGAACATGGAGCATCTCTTGGTGACACAGAACTCTTCTGTGTCCAGAGAGGAGTTTGTTCACTACAGAAAATGTGGTCACATCATCTTCAGCCGCATTTTCACCCATCCAGACCTATACTTAAATAACATAATCCTAGTTTTCACCTTTTAATCTATTTAATCTGTTTCCCCAGGGAGATTACCTGATTATAATCCAATTCTTCCTAAAGCTGCCGAAATGTGTGATCATTCATACAGAATAAAACATTCAGAAATTTTACATATTCTACTGATAAGAAGACTAATATGCTACTTCCAGTTCTGGGCTGCAGTCTGCTAGACAGCAGTAAGCTTAGCCAGAACAAGAGTTTGTTACCAGTCACATCAAAAACCTTAATGAAAGCTTGTCTGGTGAATTCTTGACTGAAACAGTATTTTCAGAAAGATTTACTCTAAACATACCTTGGGATCCAGCTTGCCAGTCATCTTCTTCAGCAGATCAAAGAGCTGGATAGAATTACCTTGGGAATACCAGCCAGGCTTGTCCAGTGACAGCAGAGCCTCCTGCTCCTCGTCATTCTCTGAAATCACCAAATTGCATGTTCTTAGTGAGACCAGCCCATCCTCCTGTATTTGTGACATGTGTGAGAAGTTGCCTGCGCACGACTGGTCTATTTTGACATTAAACCAGCTCCAGTATCTGGCTCAAGTTCTGGTACTGATTGCAGATTCAGTCAAGGTGTTTGGTAGCTGGGAGTAGGCAGACATTTGTGAGAAAAGAAGCAGCTGAGCCTTATCTGCATGGACTACAGAAGAGCTAAGGAATCAAGGTAATGAGCTGGCCTCCCAAACACTACAGCGTGAAGGTAGGAAGCCACATGGACTGTACAAATGGAGGAGCTGCTAAAAATGTAAGGTGAAACTGTGAGAGAAAACAGATTGTAAGAGACAACATGTACCTCGTCACACAGACGAATGACCTATGGTTTTTAAACACTGACATGAAAACAACAAAACAGACTGAAGTAGCTCTTAAGGGCATTCACCAGCCTTAGATAAGCAAAAATAATGAGCAGTTCCACTTGTCATACAGTTTTGAAGAAATGATGAGTGGACAATACTGCTGGTGGTGGTGTAATCCACACTGACATACATTGACACTGGCAGTGTCAGTGATTCAGAAAAATCAGCAGAAGCTGAAACTCCCTTGTCATCGCCCAACTGTGCCATAGGCTTCGTTTCTAGCTAGTCCCAAAGCAGATGGATCTGTCCTGCTGTCCATGTAACCTTGTTGCTTTTTCAGATCCATGTGCTATTGACAGATGAACTCTTTTTAGCTTCTTGCTGGAGCCTTAGTGAACCAATAAACTAGAATTTCATCAGAAATATTACTATTAATGTATTTTGTCTACTGAATTGGTGCAACAAACAGTTGATTTTGTTATTCAGTCTCAATCAAACATGTCTTAATTTTATACTAGAGACAGATGGGTTAGAAGCCAATATAGTGTTGAGATCTGACTTAGGTTGTAACATTAGGACTTCAGTTTTTCTCCTGCTTTATAGAATTCTTCAAAGTACTCAAAATGTGTTAGGAATAAGAGTAAGACATAGGAAAATTCACTTGATTAGAGAGTGCTGGAAGCTGGAATGCAAATTCTGGAGAACAGTGAAATGATAAGACAACTTTTTGTTTAAGAGCACTGAAGATGTACATGAAGCAGTACATTGGTCCTTGAAAGAAATTAGAAAAAGAAGCAAAAAGGGGGAAATAGGTATGTGGAGAAAGGAAGTAAATAATTCTTTAATACTATGAATCTAAGAATTTGAATAAACACAGGATTTATTCTCAGACAAAACAATTCTATATTAAGGATGTTTTATAAACTAGGAAAAAACAAGGAAATTCAAAGTTGACATTAACAATTCATGTAGAACTTGTGTGGCAATGTCTTTTCCTTTGTTCTTCTTCAGGAACCTAACAATAATAATAATAATAAGTATGATAGCATCCATTAAAAATATCTTTATTTCCTGACTTTTAAAATACATTTGACCAAACAACTTTTGATCAAACAGAAGTTGTCAAACTTCAGTAAATTTGTTTCATTTTCTCTGTATTTTTAGACATATTTGCATGGCTGGCTGAACGAGCAGACACAATCTTCAAATGACACAGACATAGAAAAAGAAACTTATGAAAACTCTTTTGAGCTGCTATCAAAAGTTTCTTTGACATTTGTGAAGGTTAGTGTAGTTATTGTCTCTCCATTGGGAGACAATTCAATCAGGAAAATATTGGAGAAAAATAGAGCTATTTTGAGAGGTATTTTTAGAATAAAAACATTGCATTTGAAAACAGGAGCCCTGTGTATTACAGCAACACCAGAAGGCTCCAGCAAAGAGCAAGACTCTGCTTTGCTACTTCTATGGAAAGGCATAAATGGCAGTCCTGACTGAAACAATTCACTCAATTAGAGTGTAGAAGACCTCTCACTCTGTGAGAGCTATTACTGTCACCCCTAGCAATGGGGTTCATCTCACTTAACCCAATGCATCCGGAATTTAGGCTTCTAATTTATGGTTACAATCTGAACTAATTGGCCAGGATCCCATGGTAGGCAAAAGAGAGTGCAAGAAGCACTTTCTAGAGGTGCCAGCTCTGGAGAAGGAAAGGATTTAATTAAGTTAGGAACTTTGCTTTTAGGCAGTGAAATGAAGGGAAATTAATTTCCCCTTAAGAAGGAGGCAGCTAACAGCATTGAGATGTCTAGTTCATTATGGGAACACTTCAATTTGGAAGGAACTTCAGAAATTTGAGAAATTAGGATAAAGTCCTTTAAAATATTTGAGTTGTAGGGTCGTAGGGAGAAGACTGTGAATGGGTAAACCTTGCCTTGAAGCATCTCACGTGGCTGCTTGTGCTCACACGTCTAGGGGTGACTGTGTCAATTTTATTTCTGCAATCTGGAGCAGGACTAAATGAACGGTGTTTCAATTGCAGTAAGCCATTAACAAGAACAGTTTCTAATTCACTTACATTTGCCCTGTGGCAAAATTATAGCTAAAAAAATTATTAAACTGTCTCTTAAGGTTTCTTGTAGAAGTTCTGCCATGTAAAAATTGATACACAACAACTTAGAAATCATCAGTGACACCACTGGCTTTGATCTTGTATTGTATCTTTGAGATGGCAAGTCTAAAACAGTGCTGAAGAAATCTTAAAATTTCCTGCAAAAATGCTGCATAAATGTGGTTATGGTAGTTTCTAATATAGTTCCTAATATATCTTAGATATTCCAAGCCTAACACTGGCAACACTTGGTCAAGAGGAAAACTGCTGCTGACCTTCTTTCCACTTTGCTGTTATTGATTCGTAGAAGTTCATTCAAAGGTCAGAAATGCTATAAATATTCTTTCAGCAGGAAGCAACATATATGTGTGGGGATGCTAATGCTTCAGGTCTATACGCTGGGAGGAAAAGGAGATGTCCTGACAATTTCAAACAGACTGGAAAACAAAAAAGAATTTCTCAGATGATTTAGATAGAGTGACTTGCTTCCTTCTGAAGTCTAATATATCACTGCAACCCAGATTCCTGGCTGTAGATTGAAAACGTGTCACAACAAGAAATGTAAAGGTAGCAAGCAAGTAAAGTTAAAATAATTAAAGCCAGAAAATCATTCTATTAAAACACTCACCCAAACCTAACAGTGATTCAGAGCAGTTTTCCTGAGGGGAAGTTACTGTTGCTGTTTAAAAACAACAACCAAAGCTTGACTCATGCTGGGACAACTTTAATATTACTGGAATGGCAATTTGCATATGGCTATGTCTAACAGCTTGGGAAATGGTTTCTGATTCAGAAATATACTCTCATTACCATTACCAGATATGTTTTTTCAGATAAACTAATTCACTAACAAGACTTGCCTACCTTTAAATGTGCATTGCAGCTTTAAACATGGGCTGAGGAACATCTGTTTTCATTCTGAATGATTATGCAAAAAGTAATCAGTGAAGCTTATTCTCATTTAAATGACAACTGAAGGTAATTTACTTTGGCAAAGGGTCACTGGTTGGGAAAGACTCTGCACATGCTTGCTTACCACTGCCTGCTTGGCTGTCTGTTTATGAGTTATACCTGCTGAGGCGGAAACCTGAACACATGTAGTCGAGTGCTAAGGTGGTGTCCACGCAACATGTTCAGCCCAAGGTCTAAACCTGGGGATCCACCCCTAACCTGGCTAGCATTTACACTGTTAAAGCCCAGCCCATGGGACAGGGCTCATGCTTGGGAAGCACAAGGTTAAGAGAGAAGCTAAGAGATGAGCATGAATTTATGCTTCAACAGTTACTCACATATACTAAGCCATACCTACACCAGCTTAATTTTCATCAGCTCACCACCCTGAGGCATCACCCTGCACTGCTCCTCTGGCTGGGTGCCCTGCAGTGAGTGTTGGTTACATGCTGGGCCAGGACCTGCAGGTGACTCACCAGAGAGCCCGAGGACACCTCGTATCTACTTGACTGGGCAGACACCAGGGTAAGAAAGAAATTCCAGGTGGCCAGAGGCCATGCCAAGCCAAAGATGTGCTAGGTTTAACTAGTGTTCCTACAGCTCCCCAACAGACCCTCCTCCTGCCCTTCTGCCTTTCTCTTGACAGCCTTTTACTCGTTTCCATACAGACCTAGTCAGACAGCCTACTAGAGTTACTGATAGTTTTTTTCCTTTGAGCTGCACAGTAGAATGATAAACATGCGCCAACTCTGTCGCTGCTCGTGCCTGTACCTGCTCCTGCCTTTTCTTGCCCATGGGCAGCTCTGGTGGGCTCCCACTGCCTGCAGGCACCTAGCACAGATGGGCTCATGTGTTCAGCACACTGAAGCTCTGGTTACGACTATGGGGGTTATTGTAAAACAAGTCCATTCTGCAATCCACAACTATCATACTGATATACCTCTCTGCAGTTTAAAATAATGCCATTTCAGCCCCCAAGGGCATTAATATAAAAGATGGGTTATATTCTGGCCTCACTTGCAAGCACAGTCTGATTCTGGATAGCATTTTGGGCTCACTTAAGAAAAGAAAACAAACTCTCCTTTCCTTAAGTGAAATCAGGGCAGGAAAACACAAGACAAAGGGACCTGCACAGGTAAAATCCTTCTGGTGGGTTCTTCTACTTGTAAAAGTAATGAGATGGGATGATATAAGCTGTAGAGTTTCCCTGTGGGCATATTCTCCATGAAGAAAGCAAGTACTTACAAGTTTCCTGGAGGTAAAACTTCATACCCTATGGGCACCCTTCTTAGGGTACCACCCAAAATTCCTGTGTATAGACCAACTAACTTTGCTGCGTGGTTTCCAGGATTTGTTCAGGTATTACTGTGTGTTTTGCCATCCCTGAATTCCTTCTGTGCCCTGGAAGCAGCTGTGAAATTCATCTGCCCAACATGTGCATCAGTACTTGCCAGTCCCTTATCTGACTGCATGACTACAGGGAAGTGATAAGGAATGAATTATTTCCATAGAGTGATGTCCTGAAATAAAAGCTTAAGGCTTCCCAAAGTGACTGGTGATTTTGGCCATCTCCATTCTTTGCTGTCCAGTCTCTAGGGGTTCTTCGGTGGTGTGGGTGGGGTTTTTTGTTTGTTTGTTTTGGTTTTGTGGTTTTGTGTGGTTTTTTTTTGTTTGGTTTGTTGGAATTTTTCTTTTTCTTATGTGTGTGTTCCCCCCACTCCTGTCCCCCCAAAAAACTGAAGTTCACTTCCCCTTCCTGCCTTTGCATCGTTCTGCATTTTTTGTTTTACTTCTTTGTAAGAAAATCAGTAGTTCCTTTAGAGACGTCAGCAAGTAAGTTTCTTTAGGAGTTTTGACTGTTGGGTTATAGGAACTGAAAATAACAGCTAACTACAGATTTAGTAATTTGTTTTCAAATCTGTCAAACCGCTAACTTCATAACTTCCCCGAACAGTCTAGCTAATGAAGTATTTCTATTTCAAACATTGATATGATGAAATACAAGCAAGGTCATTTCTTCTTGGAAAAGGACAACTTTTTGGAAAACAATTAATCTACAAGTTCATTTTTAATTGTGATTCATATGCAAATTTTGTGAGTTTTTTTCTATATTTTTATTTAATTGTATTTATAAATCAGAAAACTTCTACTTTGAAAGGGTAAGAGGGACATATATATATGATTTCACTTCTTCATTGCACATATTTTTTAAGGGTATTTTTGTTTTGCTTTGTTTTTTTGGGATCTTGGAGAGGTACAAAATGGCAATAAAGGAAATTCCCTCTCTAGAACAGTTTTATTCTGGACCTCATTAGTTTTGTAGGAAGTTCCTTATAAATGAGGAGCTCCCAATATTCAGATAAATGTTCCCAAATAACCATGTAAATATTAATATCATAGTCAACCTAGAGATCCCTATATAATTATGGAGAGAGACAGACCTTTCCAGAAAGCATTTTCATTTCAAATAAGTTAGGAAAGGTAAGGTAATTGAGGAAAAAAAATTGACATAAACATTCCAGAAATATGCAAGTCAGTTCAACCATCTGTCTAGAGCCTCTCTTACTATGGTGTACTTCACTGGTGTACAAAAATTTGAAGAGTGGATGGAAGTAGAAGATGGAGGGAAGCACAGAAGATGAGATGAAGGCCCAGTCAGTTCTGACCTAACCTATCACTTCAGAAAAATGTCTCAATTTCTGAATTAAAATAAAGTTGAGACACACAAAGCATCTTCTTTGTGCTGTGTAGTCTGTAATCTTTCAGTTTATCTGAATCCTCTCGGCCCCTCTAGTAATATCTACTGAAATAAGACATATTGAAATTTGCTCTTGGACCATCCTCTTCCCCACTGAAAATTGACACTGAAATGTAATGGGGAAAAACTTACTGCCATCATTTACTTTGTCTTCAGATTTTAAATAAAAAAAAGGAAAATAAAAGGACAAAAGTTCTTTAATTCTCTGTTACTGAAAGGCTAAGAATTGTTTCCCCTGCATCTTAATACTTCAGGTATGAAATATATATGTAAACTGGAACAGACAATTTGATTCTGAAAAAATGTATCCCCATAAAGCAATATATGGACCCTACTGCAAGGGGCCTTTGCTTTTTTTTTTTTTTTTAAATGCCCTAAAATATGTTATTTCAAAGGGAATAATAATTGCAGAAGAGAAATGAGCATGCATAGCTATTGCATATACTCATTTGCCTGAAATACACAAGACATTTTCATTAACTTTTATACTAAAACTATTTATACAACCAAGTTGATTTATGATTTATAAGTAGTTCCATTCCTTTTTCCTGACCTATTACACTATATCAAATCCCTACTTTATTTTTATTGATTTACTCTGTCTGAAGTTCCAGCTCCAAATATTGGCTGCCTCTGAAGGGGGGAAGGTTTACATCAGCCTTAAAAGACTAACTTAAGATTTACGATTCCACAGACAAAGAAAGAAATTTGGGGATTAAAAATAAAAAAAATAAACAAGCCCACACAGCTTTTTGCCTCTTGATAACTGTACAAGTATTCCATAGCTGCAGTTACTGGTTATTAAAACCTTGCTCAGCCTTAGTAATTAAAAAGAAGAACTTCAACCCAACCCAGTATTTCTAAGGAAAACTGGATGCCTTAGAATAATCTTTCTTTTTTTTCTGGAAATAAAAGCTAACATCTGAGACTACTGAGAGAGGGGTTCTGACCTAAGACTTCTTTTTATCACATAGTAGCAGAGAAGCATTACATTACACATTTAAAAATCATACTGATTTTAAACCCATTTGAATATGGCTGTCAGGGAAGAGACTACCTTGGCATTGCTTCCTATATGTACTAAATTGTGAGCATTTTTATAGGTTATTAATAATACTTCAAGTAACAATAAAATAAAAACCATTTATTTATAATATAATGACATTAAATAGTAATGGGCCTTTCTATTAGAAAATATGGAAACTGCCACTAATAGTTTAAAATTATAGATATGACAGAATATCAAACATACCCACAATTACAGTGGGTGGTCTTCTTCAGCAGCAAATAGACTTTTTTCTCCTGACACATTTTTTGCCTTATATTCTGTTTCCCTTTGCTTATGAAAATGTTCAAGAAGCACCAAAAGACAGTTTGGGACCTAACACTGATTCTAGCTTCAGAGACTCTCCCCTTGGAATCATCATGTTCATGTATCATCAATGAATCCCAATGGGAATTTTGCAATTTTTTGCAACAAAGATGACCCTTATATGATTTTAGTACAGTCTCTACTGCATTTTATATTATCACTATTCCTTCTAGATAAAAAAAACTTTACAAAACCTGGGGTTATGCAGTGCACCCTTGCCATGAGCAATGTGCACATTAGGGTCTATCACTAGCTCTAGATTTCTTATCTGACCTCAGATGCTCCATACTTAAATAGAACTGTTAAAGCTCCCAGACCTCAGAAGTCTTATGAGTAAATATATTAAGGTTCATGAAGTATTTTAGCACAGTGGCAACAACAGCTGTTTAAATGGCTTAGGGGGGCAAAGCGAGATGAAGATGAGAGGGGTAGAACTGGATTTATATAGACTGGATAAAGGAACAAATAACTGCATTGTGACATTGCTCAGGCCGAGAATGTGGAGATGAGAGACAGCAGGAAAACTTCTTCTGGGGATCAGAGACACTAAAACATTTTCTTCTTCTTTCCAATTTTTTGTGCCATTTCTGCCCCTGTCTATGTAGGGTGTGCACATTGAGCTCCACATTGAAACCTGCGAGGAATAGGGAGCAGAAGGGAAGGAGAAAGTTTGTGCATGTGATATAGCACTTGTCATGTCTCTGTCTTCTTTCTTGAGGTCTGGGGAAAATTTCATGGCCATGCGGATCACAGTCAGGGATGAATTCAAAGGAGGGACAAAGAGTATGACAGGGTTAGAACAACTGGCAGAGACTTTAGATGCTGTTTAAGGTCTGCTATGGACCCAGGTGTGTCAGGGAAAACCAGAATGAAAATCAAGAAGAAACTCTTCCTGTTCATACTTAATAAACAAAATGAAAAATGTTAGGAAATTAATGTTCTAACAAAGAGGAAGAGTTTCTATGTGAGAAACAGTCACTGTAAATCACAGAACAATGTAATTGGGCTGGAGATGGCAAGGAAAAATGGAAACTACTCCTTTCTGGCAAAATATGTTTGGTTATTCTTAGATGGGAAGACCAACATGAAAGATTTGTAGTAATGAGTTTTCTGAAGAAGTAAAAGAGAAATGGTCCCTATGACACTTCCTACAATAATTCCTAAGGCACATGGAGGACAAGGAGGTGATTCGAGACAGCCAGCAGAGCTTCACGAAGGAAAAAACCCATCTGATCAACATAGTGGCTTTGTATGATGGAGCAACTACATCAGTGGGTAAGGAGAGGGCTACATGTGTCATTTATCTGGATTCCTGTAAAGCCTTTGACACAGTCCCCCACAACATCCTTCTCTTCAAATAGGAGAGTGATGGATTTGATAGGTGGACTGTTAGGTGGGTTAGGAATTGGTTGGATGGTCACATCTGGAGGGTAGAGGTCAATGGCTCAGAGTCCCAGTGGACATCAGGGACAAGTGGTGTCCCTCATGGGTCCGTATTTGGACCAGTGTTATTTAGTATCTTCATTAATTACGTAGATGAAGGGATCAAATGCACCCTCTGCAAATTTGCAGATGACACTAAGGTTAGTGGTGTGGTTTATACACTTGAAGGATGGGATGCCTTCCAGAGGGACCTATCCAGGCTGAAGAATTGGGCCCATGGGAATCTCATGTGGTTTAACAAGACCAAGTGTAAGGTGCTGCACCTGGGTCAAGGCAATCCCCGGTATCAGTACAGGCTGCAGGGTGAACAGATCAAGGGCAGCCCCGCCAATAAGGAACTGAGAGTACTGCGGGATGAGAAGTTGGACACGACCCAGCAACGTGCACTCATAGCCCAGAAAGCCAGTGGTAACCTGGGCTGCATCAAAAGCAGAGTGGTCAGAAGGTCGAGGGAGGTGATTCTGCCCCTCTACTCTGCTCTGGTGAGACTCCACCTGGAGTACTGCAACCAGCTCTGGTGTCCTGAGCACAGGAAAGACATCAAGCTGTTGGAGCGACTCTGTAGGAGGATCACAAAGTTGATCAGAGGGATGGAGCACCTCTTCTATGAGGAAAGGCAGAAAGAATTGGGATTGTTCAGCCTGGAAAAGGTTTTGGGGTGACTTAATTGCAGCCTTCCAATATCTGAAGGGAACTTACAGGAAAGACAGGCAAAGACTACTCACAAGGGCATGTATTGACAGGACAAGGGAGAATGGGTTTAAATTGAAAGAGAGTAGGCTTAGATCAGATATTAGGAAAAAACTCTTTACTGTGTGGGTGGTGAGGCACTGGAACAGGTTACCCAGGGAAATTGTGGATACCCCATCCCTAGAAGTGTTCAAGGCCAGGTTGGATGGGACTCTGAGTAACCTGGTCTAGTGGAAGATGTCCCTGCCCACAGCAGTGGGGTTGGAAGTAGATGATCTTCAAGGTTTCCTTCAAACCCAAACCGTTCTATGATTTTAAGATTCTATGAATACCTTTCCCATTTCTTATCTGTGATACTCATATGATTTGCAAAATCACTCAGTATCTACATGAAAATATGGTTTACCTTATTTCTCAAAACCAAGAGCATTGTGCCAGACCTCACTATTCAGGAATTTCATAGATAAAATCTTTTCCTACTATTAGTCCACATAAAATAATAATCTTGGAGCATTCAGCCTTAGTCTGGCAGTATCACAGAGGCAGCAATAATACATCTGTGGACAGCAATAATACATAAAGTGGTTTTACAGCAGATAAGAATCCGGATAGAATCAACATGTTTACTAAAGAAGAGAAAAAGTCCTGGGCTTGCTAACTCTACCTAGAAAAAACATGCAAGATACATATTGAAGTTTAAGACATGAGGAGCCAAATATGAATAATAAAGAAAGATTGAAGAACAAAGATAGTGAGGAAAAAGTTGGTACATTACTTTAACCTTTTTTGGAGCTTTCAGCTTGGAAGAACTAATTCCTTTCTGAACATTAGCTACAGAGGACTATATACTTACCTAAACACTGCAGTGTCCCAATAAATGTCCATTTTTGTATTCCCTGACCTTTAATTTCCTTGTACTAGCTGGGGAAGGTAGAGCTGCTTCTGAACAAGGCAATACTCTACACAACTGAGATTTCCCCCATATGCAATAAATCCACACCTGCTATTTGTTGCCGCTCTCCTCTGCGACTGATCACTTTGCAGTTCTCTTGGGTGGTTCATAAACATTGGGTAAGCTGTAGTATTTAGAAACTGGGAAACTGAAGCAGAGATTAGCTGTCATATAAAACTCAAGCAGATCTCAGCTCAAGCTTTGGTCAGGATTCTTCTTCATGTTCTCAGCTCATTTTTAGGGCTTCCTAACTAGCTCCTTTCACTACTTGCTTCCAATAGCAATCTGATGCCTGCAGTACAAAGACTAAAATGTGCTTTCTGCAAAAAACAATTCTACAGGCTAACCTTAATAAAAGCTTGACATTTTGGAAGAACACACAAGAGAATAAAGCTCCTTAATGAAAACCAGCACATACAGATTCATGGAAACTATGCTGAAGGGAAGCTTTCTGCACTGGTTGCCAGCTCTTGCTCTGCTAGGAATGTACCATACATGACTCTATTTTTGCTCTACTACAAACTGCCTCAATTCCAATTTCCAAATTATTTACAAATCAAATCACAAGGTAACTCCTTATGAAGTTCTCTGTCTAATCATCTACTTCTTTTTGAATTCTACAGATGAAAACAATTAAGGAGAACAGAGATGAACACAACCCCCATCATCTATCATGTATTGTTTATGAACATGTGATGTATGTCAAAAAATGTTTTTTCCCTGCAAAGTCATAAGGGTAAGTCCCCTATGACATAGGTAATCTTTCTTTCTTCTAGCAATTCCCTTTGTATTTTGACAGCTGTTTAAGAACTATAATGTGTAGTTATTTCTCACAGGTTTGCACCAAATCTTAGTGGACCGGTGAAGTTTACAAACTTGTATTGACCTATCCCCCAGGCATCCTAGCTTCCATAGGTCCTATGCCACTTCTGCAAGACCTGTGTTTGAGTTCCTTGGACTCTTGATTAGGCTGTAATTAGGTCCGTAATTATCCGAGGAGTACAACGTGGCTGGGATTCAGACCCAGGTGTAGAAACACAGAAGGTTCTACAACAGGAAGCAAAGCCACTGCAGAGCGCAGCACCGAGTCAATGGGGCCAATGTTTCTGTGCAGTATAGGCACTGCTGTTTGGGCACTGTACCGTGTCTGCTAGCTCTTCACTGCCTACAGTGGGAGTTGGCTGAAGATAAACAATAGATAGCCAGAGTAGATTCTATTCAATGTGGTTTCTGTATCTATTCCTGGTACTTATTTGTTTCAAAACTGACCTCTGTGATTTTCAACATATGGCATAACCCTTACAATGTAATTCTGAGTCAATTTTTGTTCGAGGGAGTGTGCTGGTTTTGGCTGGGGTAGAGTTAATTTTCTTACCAGTGGCTAGTATGGGGCTGTGTTTTGGATTTGTGCTGAACACAGCAATGATAATAGAAATGTTTTTGCTGAGCAGGGCTTACACAGAGCCAAGGCCCTCTCTGCTTTTCATACAGAAAGTTTAGTTCTTCCCTCCCAGTCATGGACACTCTTGATGGACATTCTTATGTGTCCTGGGAGATAGAATGAAGGTGAAATAACATTCATAACCAGAGGCAATATTAAAAACCCCACACCCTTCTAGTCTAGAATTCTGCATATTGAATTGAATTATCTGTATAAATAATTGCTGGACATTCTTCAGTTATTATACTGGTGCGAGCTACCATGTATCCAATGCAAAGAAGCCACAAACTACTTGATCATTAAGACAGCTTAACACCACTTCGATAAATTAAATTAAGTGAGCTACATGTCCCTCAGATGTAAATGCTTAGGCAACTTTTTCAAACTTTTAGCATTTCCATGGAAGTATAAATATGGGAACTGGAGGTATAATTTCAGAACGGGCGCTACTAATGCTGCAACAAGAGTTAGTCTTGTTCATGTATGGAAGATGTTCATTTGCCTTTGTCTTCCATACAGAACTGGGTCTCCACGCTCAGTGTGAAAACTTCCATAAATCCCAGGTATTTTTATGCATCACACATTATCGTCACACTATAAATGTGGCCTATGTTGAGTGCTGACTGCTCTGCTTCTAAATTCTGTCTTTTCTCAGAGAATATGGAGGAAAAAACATCTCCTCTTAATAATATTTTCATGTGTTGGAGGAGAATTCCCTTAAGTCAAACAATCTATTTGATGAACACCGTCTTCTCTGGAATATAAAAGGGTCATTTAGGCATTTAGGCTTTGGTTTTGAAAACACAGACTCAGATATGGCAATTCATGTTCTCTAGGGACTTACTGCAGAGAGAGGATGGGGTTGACAGGCCCTTAGCAGCTCATTCTGCTGTAAAAAGAAGCTGCATATTTTGATTAATTTGGCTTCCTAAATGTGGAGGGTTTTTGCCTTATCTCTGTGTCTTATCATCTCCTGATTAGACTGTATCACAGTTCCATTCTCTGCCAACATCCTGAAATAAAAGACAATAAAGTAGCAACACTGGAAGGTGATCACAAAACTATGATTGAGGATTTTTTGTAGATGTTGACTTCTGATGACCTCACAATCACATGGCATATGTGTTTAAAGGCATTTGACATGCTTCTCTATGAAGAAGTTTCTTCCATTAAAATGAAACATAAACATGGTCTGATGCACTGGTATGCAACTGTCTTCCAAAACAAACAATTAATCTAGTATATTACTTCCAATATTTTGAAATAATTATTGAATAACCATTGAATAATTTGAATAATTTCAGTATAAAAGACATTAAGCTCAAAGGTCCAGTTCCTTGAATTTATATAGGATATGTCACTGAACCGTAAAAAGTAAATCCAGCAGAATTAATTGCAATTATGTTATCTTAATTTTCCCATTATGCTAAATCTTTGAAAAGGGCTAAAAGGATTTTCACAATTAAGACTGATGGAGTCCTTATGCAAACTCAGTTTACAGTTCTTTATTGCTTCTGGATTAGGACATTAGATATCTTAGGTGAATATGCTGATCTGCCAGAGATACGATTATAGGTTAAGTCATTCATTATCGTGGTTCCTTGGCTCTAACAGAAAAGCTGGTGGTTTTGTTTTTCTACCATTTTTTTATCTGGTCTGCCTGTGGGTTCCTCGAAGACAGAGACTGATTCTTATCATGTCCTTGCACAATACCTTAAAGAAATGGGGTTTGAGCTTTATCCAGGCTTCGAATATAACCTGATATAATCAGTAACTTTGCAGTAGTGGTACTGCCGTAGTTACTGTAACTCCTTTTGAAAAGGAAAATGAACTCTCCATACACAAAGAATTCTGGGTTTAGAGTACTTAGCAATTATGCTAAACATGTTTTCCAGTTTTAACAAAAGGAATATTGTTGATACCATGCTTTTGAAAACAGCAGTTTTAGCTTTCTTTGAACTAGCTTTCTTATCAGCTTTGTGCCAAACATGCTATTTAATATCAAAGGTAATCAGCTGAAGCAAACCGTGCTGTCTTTTTGCTGAAGAAAGTTACAGTTTTTCACTGTTTTGATTTTAGGATGAAAAACTTCTTATTCCTTTTATCCTCTGAGGTACTTTGAACACTATGCAAACATATAAAGACCTTGGCCTGACACATTTACTATAATTTTTTCTTTTAGAGAAAGATGGGCATTGGAAAACGCATCTGCAGCTCAGCATTAATCTCAATACTCAGCAACAAAGAGATGCCAAACTTCAAAGACAGTATTTTTCTGTTTAAAAAAAAAAAAAATTAAATTTTTAAAAAAAATTAAATAGACAAGGAATTGTTTATGAACAGTGGAAATAATAGGGCCCATCTTCCTATGAAGTTATGTCTTGCAGTTTCACTGGATTCACTGAGTGTCTAATAGGGTAGAAAGTCTCATGGGTGCTTTTCCAGCAGCAGGTCATTTGTGGCTAGGCTCTTGTGGACTGATACTCCAGTATCTAATCAAGGGTAAATTTATACTTCAGCCTTTCTTTGCATTGGCAGTGACAGAACAATTTTTTTTCCTCTGCAGCCTGCTGAGGCTGCAGTATCTCTGAGAATACTGGGCCACACTCAAATGTCGTTGAAATTGCATTATTGATAGAGATTTGCAGTAGGGGATGGACAGAAATTCCTACTCACATATGCCATGTGATTGCATAAACCTCAACGCTTAGGTAAACAGACTAAATGTTTGATTAATTTGGCTTCCTAAATGTGGAGGTTTTTTGCCTTATCTCTCTGTCTTATCATCTCAGAGATTATCCCTGTGTCCTGGTGGCTCCTCTGGCTAATACGGTTAAGGCATACACCAGAGGAGCTCAAGAAGGAGCACTCAACCCAATTTCCAACGGTCAACTCAGCTGATAACCAGATATCTCCCATACCAGTTAGGAGGGGCCATCAGTTGAAATCCCAGCACCTGACCCATGCTCCAGGTTTCCAGTGAATTGCCATAGTCAGGCCAACACTGTGCCCTCCTGATAGAAACAGAGACTGAGCTTGGCTGCTTGACTTCTAGCTCCTGATGTGTTGTAAAATGCCTGAGTGAAACCTGTCATTGGTGAGAATTTGTATAAATGATGTGATGACAATCTGGCCTCACAGCACTTCTGAAGTAAATACCAGTAAAGCACATTAAAAAAAATAATCCAGATAAACAAAAAAACCCACACTCATTCCATTCCTCCTTCTAGGAGAAAGGAATGGCTTCCCTGCTCAGTTTGCTAAGAGGGATGTACTGTAAGGGAAAGTTATCCTTTGGCTACTGCATGGTCTAACTACTACAGAGTCACAACTTGGAGAAATTATACCAGTTTAACTGTGTCACCGGATACACATACCATCAGTGCAAACTGCGGAGTGTCTCCTTGCATTATTTTACAAAAGGGTTGTAAATTATATACTGCCAATTAGTAATCAAACACGTCCTCAATTTCTAATTCATTATCTCCGTAATAGAACATAAATGTACAAAGCATTTGTTTTTTTATGGGGTAATGACCATCAAATATGGCAGTCAAGGACTTTGAAAGCTATCAGAAAAAATGACGCTTTATGTCAACGTTTTGCAATCATATGTTAAAAATGTTTTGTGTCTGCCTGTGACTTTAACAGTCTGCTCTGCAAAAGGATGTATGTGCTGGCCCAACTTTATTTTGCTTTTTACACCTGTTTTAAATACTTTCACATAGACCAATTTATGTGAAACCCAAAATTCAGATTGTTACTGTCAAGTAATCCTATGTTTATCAAACATGCAATAAAATTTACTGTTAGAAAAGAGATCCTTAACCACAGTCTCCCATCCTCCCTATTCCATGGCTTAATTACAACTGAAGACATTTATTCTCAAATGATTCCCGAAGTGTTGATTTCAAACTACACACAGGTACTGTCTAGCAAACTTTAAAATGACTAAATGGTAAATCCCTTTGTTTACAAGGTAACATGTATTGATTTTTGTTTGTCTACAAACAATTGTCTACAGTGCATTATAATATTGGGAAGCCAGAAGTCCCTAAAACAGCTGTTTACACTGTCAGAAAAAAAATCTGTGGCATACTGATGCAAAGTATCTGTGCAAAGGCAATACACAAAGTGGAATAATTTTAGACTAAGATCATTTAAACCAAGGGTGGGAGGTGAAAGAGTCATCCAGGGAGCTTGACACCATAGATTTTAGGAAACACTCTCTGAGCTTCTTCACTGGATTATGAAAACAAAATCTGCTTCATAAGATGAAATTTCTTTGTGTTTCCCACTGTCAGCCCAACTGGCCTACCCTAGCCTTCTTTTCAGAAAGTGGAGTCAGGCATTGATCATGCTGCCAAAGAGGGTGTCAGATGAAGGAATCACCTCTATAAGGCACTTCCATAATCCTTATGGTTTTTCATAATAAAAATTAAAAATGGTCAGATTCTATCATGAAGATCTTTCTACATAATCATCCACATGGAATATTTGCTTAAAAAGAGACTCCTCTTTCTCCAGAAATGATGGATAAAATGAAAATCCTTGGCTGAGGTAAGAGTAGGAAATTATTTCTCAGTGGTGACTTGTGTATAGAACAAGGTATTATACACCTTCAAACAACGGACCTCCTACTGCCAGCTTAATACAGAACCTGTTTCTGATATTAAAGCATTAAGAGACTCCTGATATTAATGTCATGATCCCTGGAGCTACAATAAGTTCTAGTTTTGAAAGCTAGAGTACAAAATACCACTATTTATTAGTAAAAATATTTCTTTTTCTTTCCTAAATAGCCAGAAAACACGGAAAACAGTGCCAATACACTTTAAAGAATCACTAAACAGCATTTCCCTTAAAAAGCATAACATTGCTTTTCAAGGCTATGGGGTACTGTGAGATATTACAACAATATGAGGGCAGTCACTTCAGAAGACATATGGGAAACAGTTACAGACTTTATACCTCTTGAATAATGCAGTCTGCAGCCAGGGCAATCTTTACATGCCACTCTCTCATAAGCTCTGAGCAAAAATGCATTATTTTGTGGCCTCATGTTATAGAATATTTTCAGGCAGACTGATATGAAGAGTCACCATCTCTAGAATAATGGCAAAAAGCACAGCTGCATTACATAAAGGAACACTCTGAGTCACTGGAGGAGAAGATTACATAGATTGTCCTTTGCTGTGCTGTTATTATTCTGTTTGTGCCTACTAAGAGATGTGAGAAGAGGCCCCTTGTGGGCTTCCCCACAAAAGGTTTCCTGAGCCCTCTGAAGACAGTGCTGCCTCCCCTGCTGTAGCTGCAGGGCCAGCTGGGAGGCCCAGTTAATGCAGGACATGGGTACATAATTTTATACTATGTGTTTGACACATAAGCCTTATTTCTAAAGTCCTCCTTGAAGCAACAGAAGAAGACAGGAAGCAAAGACCTGAAATTCAGAAAACCCCATCAGAGTGAAATCCCTCTTCTCTGTATGTTTCCTTGTGCTGCTCTGCTCTGCTCTCCCTTCCCATCCCCTGGCTCTCCTAGACCCTCTCTGATTCATCTTTGTCTCACATACCTGCCCTTGTGAACCTCTACATTTAGGTCAGGAGATTTTCCTTCCCCTCATCTCCTCTGCTGCTCCTGGAAGGAGCAGTGGGCATCTGATCTTCAGTGTTCAGGGATAAAGATGTACTGGGAATCCACATCAAACAACAAAAGAAAAAGTCTTATTTAATCCCTGCAGTGACCTGTGGCTGGAGGAGTTCGGCACAGATCAAATCTGTGGAAAATATGACAGCTTTTGCAGACTGAGGACCACAACCCATCTATTTGAGTAAGGACTCACAGGTGCAGCAAAAGACCAGGTTCCTCTTGGTAGAGTGAGCTCTTCATCAGATATCAAGTCTATGCATGAAAATACCAACAACTGTGCTGTCATGAGCTAAAGGATAAATCTGAAACTATTTTAAATTTAAATTTGAATCTACTTTTAAATATGAAGATCTGATGATAGGTAAGATTGGTTAGAAGACATGATGGGAACAATTAACATAGTCAAAAAGAGTAGCTATGCTTTCATGTTTTAACCTCAGTTTGATGTAGAAAAAAATAATTATTTTCTTATCAAGGTAACCTTCACTGGGAGAGGTAGTAACTGAAATACCTAGTATACAGCAGTTATAGCGATTATATTGTAGATTGAATTCAATGTGTTTTGGTCAAAAATTTAATCAGAATTTTCTAGAGTGGCATTTATGTTCTTCAATGAGTGAATAAGGCAAGTCTGTTTAAATTATATGTATAATAGTGCAATACAATCTGTTTCAAAATTTCCCCATTTTTAATATATATTCTACAGTTTTACTAAAGGTCTTATAAAATATAAAAATAAAATATTATTATAAAATATAAAACTGGGTAGTATTTTGGTATTCTTCCAGTGGTAAAGACAGAAATCTCAAATAAAAAGAAGTTATATGCCTTACACATGAAGGAAGGCACTGCTTTCCTGATACCACTCCTCAGGCCTAAGAAGCCTTAGAATATAAATTAAAAGAAATAGTTATATAGGATCAGCCCTCATTCTCCACTCAGTTCTGCAGCCCATCTCAGCAATAGTCAAGCCCAGATGTCACAAAAGATGACAGAAGAAAACTCAAAGAGAACAGACATGGGATCACCAACTTCTGAAGACTTGCAATCCCTAGTAATCAAAGATGGTCTTCAGTCTAGAAGTATATCGTTTTATATCCTGTCCTCTTATTTTCTTTTCTAATTGGTCCTTTCAGCTTATAGAATTTTCCTGTATTCTTGGAAGGCTAGAGAAGAATGACTGAAGGAGGTAAAAAGCTTCTGCAGAGAACTGTTAAAATGTTAGAAACATCAGTTACCAGAAAATCATAAAAAATTGGAGGACTGAAAGAGTTTCTTAAATTGAAAGCTACATGATGCAGCAGAGGCACCATAAGCTGGACAGAAATTCAAGTTCAGGAATAAGGCAGACAGCCTGGAAATGCAACTGAAAGCAGGCTTTGAAAACCTGAGACTCTCTTCAGGAGAAGGAGAGTGGGTTTGTTTCTCTGGGCATAGGATAAAGGCACCACAATCTCACAGAAATGTGGCATCCACTGACATTCCATCTATAGGATTGTTTTCAGTCTGTACATACATACACACATATACATGAGGATATACATGTGTTTTTAAATATGTTGTAAATTCAGAAACTGAAACAATCTGCAACACATTTTCAATTTATTAAAAAAAAAAAAAAAACAGATCAGAAAAGACAGTAACTGCGCCCGAGCTGGAAATAAAATATATATAAGTCTTATTAAAGACCAAGCAGAATTCCCTGTGCATACAGACTTATAGAAGGCTTTCAGGGAATTAAAGGTTATCTTTAGCATTTCAATTGTTATTTTGGATTGTAAAAAAATGTATTTAACAATGATCAGAGCTGGCAGTCACGCTAGTAATTTGATATACATTAACAAGTGATGTGTTAAAGGGAAAGCTCTGATGTAAAATTTTACAGAAATCTTCATCTGTTGCAGATTATCATATAAGTCACAACTGTATTTTCTGTTTATATTCCTTCAAGTCCTTACATTTATCATGGAATGATAAATTAAGCTGGATGTAGCTGTTGAAAGCAAAGAAAATCCTTCATTGTCAACAAAGGATTTACACAAACATTTTCAACCTGATCCTTAGATCCTGTAGCTCAAGATATTATTACTACTTTCAAGAACCATGTGAAGGATTTTCCTGTGTAAAAGAAAATGTAACCTTGTGAATAACAAGTAAATTATGGGATATTTGTATTATGGTAGTAAAGTCTGGGGTTTTTTTATGTATAGCACTGTTCTCACAAATTATGTGCTTTGCTACATAAGTTCCTCCTAATTATAAAAATGGTTTTTCCAGGTAAAAATAAGTGCAGCTGTTCTAAAATCTGTAAAGATACACATAAACTGTTCCTTCACTTAACAGAATAATACTTTGAAAGACAATAATTAAAAAATTAAATAATTAACTATTGTGCTTTTCAGTGTACCAGTTCAATAAAAAGCAGTCATACAAATCTTTCAGGATTTCAAAGAGTGTTTTGATTGCTTTAAATGATGCACATCTTGAAATTCAAATGAAGTAGTGATGCAATTTTAATTGAGCAATTAAAATAATTTTTCATGGTTTCTAAATGGATTAGCTCTAAAATTACTTGTCTACTGAAAAAACACTTCTGCAGTGCAGTTACCCGATATCACATTTCCAGACAATGCCTCCTTTGTCATCTTGTCCTGTTTCTCCTTCTCCTTCAAATGTTTACTGAACACAGCTGCCTTTTGAACTCATTTACTGAAAAGAATTTATACGTCTGTTTAGTACTGTTCAAAACCTTTCCTTTAGTAAATCTGCAACAGAATTCCTGTTACAGATAAATAACATTTAACTCCAGTACACAATGCAACACTTGGGGTGTTTGAAATTAACAACACATTCCATATTTTGTGCCTTATCCTTGAGCCCATTTATAACACAATTCCCTTGGATTATAACACAATTCCCTTGGAATAGAAGGAATTACAGTATCATTAGAAATTTACTGCAGCTCAGAACTACCGATGAATTGAAGAACACGGTTGAAACTCAGACTTGGAGAAATGGATAGCAATGATAAGCAGTTACTTCAGTTCCTTTCTGCAACACATTTCTTCATGGAACAAGCTTTCTTTCACCTACTGAAGCTTTTTTCCCCCTAAATTATACTAGCAAAAGCTTGTGCTTAAAGAAAATATTTACTATGATGTTCACCTCTAGATCTTTCCTTATTCAAAGTAAAAATAAGGAAATTTTCTCTCCCTGATGTGAAGCACAGTGGCCAAACTCTTCTGCTGGAAATATTGGCAAAAGGAGGATAGAAACTAGAAACTGAAATTCTGAATTTTCAGTGGTACTGATATGAAAGAAAGCCTTAAAAAAATTCTGGAAACTGGAAAACTGCTCCCCCTCAATGTATTAGAAGCTTCACTGTATCCTGTTTCAGAAATTAAATGTGTTCCTAGCTATCTGGGGTGACTGGGTGAAACTATCAGTGACTACTCTGAAGTTATATGGTTGTATACATTATTCCATGCATTTTCTCATACAAATGCTCCTATTTTTGTGGTTTAAAATTCACATACTTCTTCACTACTTCAAAACATGTCTCTAAAAGCCTGTCCTATGTGCATAATTCTTTGCTTTGAATGTTCTGGTTGGTCTTTCAGAAGAAACTGGTTACTGTCAATTGAATATAATTATATTGAAAAATATCCACTCTGAGGCTAGTTGTTTCAACAAATTATTTATCTGATGATTGCTTTAGTTATGTTTGTGTCCCTTATCTGTTTAGATAGTGAGGTGTCCAGAACTACATTTTATTTTGCATTTATAAGGTATTCATGTAATGAGTGATCAACTGCTATGTGAGCCTCTTTGCAGTGCCAAGATATAAAGTGAGTGAAAAGCACTAAGTTAATAGGAGGACTCCAGGGAATGCTATTCCTATTCCCTATTCCTGTTTAAAAGCATGAGAAAGAGACAGCTTCATGAAAACTGGTCCTTACAATCTAATATGGTGATTAAGCCAATGCTACACAAAATGGAGACAGTAACTTGGTCTCCTTCCTCTATTCTGCCCTTATTTGCATGAAAAACCCAAATGTATTTTGGAGCTTTCTCTCTGTCTATTAAATTTATTGAAACAAGCCAACGGGTTTAAAAGTTGCTGGCTGGATTAGTGACAGAGGGACACAGCAGGATTTCCTCAGGAAGTCAGGCTTATCAGACTGTTTAAAATAATAAAAAATGAACTACATTTAATTTTCAATTTGCATTGTATGAAACTAAATAAAATGGTTGCAGAAATGACTCTTTTTCACTCTTTATGATTTTACTCCCCTCCCTCCTTTCACACGAATAGTTTCAATTTCCCTTCTGAGATTATTTTTTCTCAGATTGTCATCTTGGCAACTATTTGAACTAATTCTTTAAAAATCACACTTAAGATATTTCTTACTTATTTTCCTATATAAATATGTGAAACATTAAAATGTAGTTTCAGTATATATTTCTGTGGCTTGTTTTAGTTTTACTGTAAAAGTTCCACAAAGAGAATTTCTTTTGGGCTGGAATGCTGACTTTCCTGTCATAAAATGATAAAATATGGTTCAATGTATGCTGCCTTATACTATTTTGGATATAAGGTTAATTTTCAGGTAACACTTAATCATACAGGTATTTACCAAAATATGGAAAAATTAACTATCTTCAGCCACATTACTATTGTTATTTGTAGTTCAACAAACACTGTTCTTATAAAACTCTTACGTTACAACCGTAATTACCTAATGGACAACATTACCAAATGTGTCAGATTGTTTTAATTAAATTGAGTATAGGGGTACTTCCTTTTCACCTACTCTGTCATTATTTAGCCAAAGAAAACACATTTAATACTGTCGGATTTCCATCATAAATCCTTTCCTTCAGTTTTGTAATTTTATTTGTACCATTCTCTGAATTTCCTTTAAATCTTTAAATATTTCTGCTATATTTTTTCTGAGAACAAAATTTAATTTTAGGTGCATGATCTTGTCATCACAATAAAGAAAAGGATTCTTTTTCATAAATATGCAATATCTGAGCACCAATGTAATTTTAATTACTGTCACAGCTCTGCCTTTTAAATATGTTCAGCACTGTAATTCTTAATTTCTCAGTGCTCTTCAGTCTTAACAGAATGCTAAGAGTGTAGAGTTCACTTTCCACCTCCATGCCAGCTGTTCCGTCGCCTTATTTCTCTTTTCTTTTTTTTTCATAAAGGTAAGCAGATGAGAAGAGGGTCATGGCTGAACTTACCAAGAGTTCGGAAAGGTCTTTGGTTTGGTGTATGGGAGAAGAAACCAGGTTTCAAAGCATTTGTGATCAAAATGTCAAAATACTCTTCGAAATCGTTCCTAGAAAGTAAAGGAAATTTGATTAGTTAAACTAATGAATTAGCTAACTACTAAATACTCTTTAAGACTTAAGAAAATATCAAAGCACTTCTTTAAGGCACTTGCTTCTATCACATTTATTTCCCCAATACTTGTTCCATGTCACTATTGCCCACCTTTCCCTGAGGTTGTCAAAAGGGAGTCAAACCCACAGTGCTGTATCTTTGAGATCACTCATTATTAGTAAAAAGACATTCCTCGATCTCAGAAGAACATGTAATAGCTGACATATCTTAATTTCAGATGGCAATATATGCATAGATATACACAGAAAGATATAAATGAGGGACTTTCTTCGCAAAGAAGAATATATGAAGTGAAGCGATGGGATAGGAAGCAACTGAAGTCACTTAAACACAGGTGCTTATATGGTTGGTATCCATAATGTAGGTTTGCACAGGTCTAATGGGTATCTAAGATACCACTGGCAGACATCAGAGATCTAATTAACCAAGTCAATGAAGTGTGGTTTCACATACCCTAAAGTTGAAATGCCATTTTGATAGCTGAACTCCTTCTTCAGACTCCACTGGCTGCTCTCACTAAATCCCTGCTGGTTACAGGGAGGTTAGACATGTTAGGTGTTACAAATAAACACCTACCAAGTTTGAGTCTTAATCTGCCAGCTGAATCCCACTACTAAATTCAGGTTTTTCAAAGCTCATTAGATCCCTATAAACAAATTGGTATTTGAACTGTGGAAATCCCATCAATTTAAATGAGATTGAATGTTTCAGCATGGTATGTAACAAAATGTAAACATCTCTCCTCTATGATGTATTTTATTTTATTAGAATTGTTTCATTGCTTAGGTGGCTTTATTGCCTATAACAGACAAAAATGATGGATACTCTTGCACGGAAAAAAGAAATCACAGATGGCAAGTTGAGGATGGCCATAGGCACTGACATGCTGCATTGGGTCTAGCTGAGTTGGAGTTCATTTCCTCATAGTAGCCCTCATGTTGCAGAAAAACATGTTTGTATGTTTTGTGTGAGGAGATGTGTTATCTGTGGCCTTTTTTGAAACATATTAAATCTCATGTACAAAGCTACTAGTTTTATGAGAGACGTGTTACATTACTGTGTAACAATACACATAAATCAAATCTGTTCCAGTTACTACCTGGTAGAGTGGCCTGTGGTTACAGCAAACAGCTAAGACAAAGGGTAGGATGTATCTCACATTAACCATCTAAAAATTGCACACTGAATTCACAGATAGTGATTGACACCACAGACAGAGCCAATGGAGAAACAGTCACATTCTTAGAAGGTAATTCATCCCACTCGTTTCAGACATAATTCTACCATACAGAATGAATTGCCAAGGATATGCCCAGTGTTTTCTCTCCAGTAACCACAGAGGGAAACGAAATGACCAGCTTCAAAAAATTTTCAGCTTTTAGATGGCTAACATTCCTGAAAAGTGAAATGACTCCTGACTTCAGTGACTATGTGATGATTGACTCGTCTTTAGGTGTGCTCCTGCCAACACTTACACATTCAGTTAAGCGGACAAGCATTCTCATGACAGGTAAGACTGAAAAGTCACACCATGATGCTCCTTGTGTGAATGAACTGGCACTTGCTTCTGTAGGTTTACATGCCTTATACACTGGTCCCAGCAGTATGTGTGTGCTCTGGCTGGAAAACAGTTCTAATTTTATTTCAAAATGAAATTTTCTCTTACACTTCCTCTCCCTACCAAAATGTCTTTTAGCTAAGGACAATTTGGCCAGATGAACACAACTGGGATATTTTGATTATTAAATGGGTAAATGATACACTTAAGCATGAATTTCCCAGCACAGATTTTATGAAGACAATAACTTCTTAGCCAAAAAGGAACTTAAAAAAGTGCAAAAAAGTAAACAGCTACAAGGTAAGGATATTAGGAGTAGGAGGCTAAAATTTATCTCTGTTTATCATTAGGTTTTTTTTTATTTATTACTATACAGTTTTGGACTTCTCAGTATCACATTGCTTAACTGAAAGAACAAGGGTAGAAACTAATAAAGGACTATGTAGATGCAATTAGTAAGGGCTGATGTAAAGAATAAAATGCAGTTAGCCTGGTCAAATTAAAGTTAAGGGCAGAGATAATAGGTGTGAACCTAAACTATATTCCAGTACAGCAAAAAGCAGCACAGGTAAGTAGAGTCTTTTTGTCCGATACAAGAGGCATGGAACAAACAAAACTAATAAAAGCTTAGATTTTTAGGAAAAAACTCCACTTCAGTAATGTCTAATGGACAGTGGAGTACTCCAGAAAACACTTGGAAGCCACACTGCATGAGTCACTGGAAAACACGATTCTAATAAATACCACAGAACATCCTACACTTATGTGGAAAGAGAGTGATGCAATATCCTTCTAGCAGAACATCTCTTTGTCATTCGAAAGGTAATTGATCGGCTCTGATACCTAGCAGGATTTCTACAGCTGCCTGAAACAGCTGAAACACTATTCACCAAGGAAAAGAAAGTCAAAATCAGTATATGAGGCCAAGAAGTTACTTTTATACCGAATTTTCATTTAGAAAACAGCTAGACCGGTCTACACAAAAGAGTTAATTCACAGGCATCTTACTCATAAGGAGAACTGCTTTTTGTGAGGATGTAGATTTACCCTTCAAACGAGTAAGTATAATGTTCATGTGAGGCAGTGAGAACTGGCACAGTGAATGCTTCATTTAGCATTTAGCCTAGAGAGTACAAAAGGGAAGTGATACTGGCAGGACTGGTTTTGGAGGATAGCTCTGTTTTTTACCTCACCACTTGTTTTCTTACTATGTTGCCATATTCACTCTGCTGACCCCTGGCATATCCTGTGTTAGCCAATGTTGGCTCACATTGAAATACTTTGTTTCTTAGATTAATAATAAATTAATAGTCTCACCCTGTCACCCACCTAACTATTTGCATCACTGATTAATTTTTTTCTAGGTGTGTAAGTGATGATTCTATTGAATTTCACTGAATTTGACTTGACCAGTTATGTTCTTTACCTTACACTAAAAACAGCTGTTGTGATCAGCAACTACGATTTCAACCAGTTGCCAAGTGCAAAGAACTGCCTGTTTTATCTTTTCTGCTGTGATCTGTAAATGCACATTTCCCACGCACAGCCGTCTTTTGGAAACCACCAATAGAAGAAGTATTTGTAAGCTTTTTCTGCGGATTTGCTACAAGGAAATGAAATAGTACTACTAGCTGCACTTACTGCTGGAGAAGCACAGAAAGGAAGCGGCTTAAATAAGACAGTCTAGCAAAAGTTTATGATAAAACTGGGATTCAGATGATGTACTGCGTGTTGGCCTGACATATTCAATCCCATAGTGATGCCCTCAAAAAGATGCAGCATATAAGTGTGCTGTGGGTCAGATACAGCTCACAGGCTCAGAGATGCACGATTTTGTCTCGACTACCCTGTCACACTTTATCAGAAAGGGGCCCACCAGAAATCTCAGAACCAAATAATTCACAATACTTTAAGAAACTCCAATTAGCTTCCCAATAGCTCAGGCTTATCTCCAGTTGCTGTCTGGCAGATATAATTTGAAATGGACCTTGCACTTACCCAAGAACATGTTCACAGAGGAGCCTGCAATAGTCACTGTGAGAACTTGTAATTAATAGCAGAATCTTCCCAGCATTTTTTAGTTGTTTCAGCCACTTTTTTACAGACTCTGGACATCTCTGTAAATATTTGTCTGGATGATTTTTCACTTCTGGGAAATATGTCCCACAGTCTTCTAAAAAAATTAAAACATAATTATGTTATCCAATCCTGCTCACAAACCACTTAATCCACACAACAAATATTCTTTTATGTGCAGACAACAAATTTAAAAAAGGTAAAGAAAAGTTTAATATTTTCCCTGGGCTGTAACGCAGTATTAACCAAAAAAATCCAATTGAACCAAGAGAATATGCTGTAGCACAAATAAATTTGCATGACTTTTCTCCTTTATTTTGGAATTGTCATAGTTATTTTGTTTGATGTTCTTTTGCTCATAACAGTTAATAATACAGAATTTACAGATTATAGTTTTATGCAGGAAATAATTATTTCTTGTTGTCTTTGCTCAATTTTTGGATCCTCAATTTGTGATTGTAAAATGAGTTTACTGTTTAGACGGTGGTAAGGACCTAAAATTCCCTTTACCTAACACCTTTCAGTTACTTCTGACACTTTAGTTTAGCACTGTCCGATCAATACCATTCATTTTGTAATTTTTGTATATTTCACCAATAGCACTTCATCTATGAAAGACTCATAAAACTGGCAAAGATTCATAAGTATTTTGAATACTAGGAACAGATGCAAAAACCCCCTGAGTTCCAATTCCAGCTTCAATAATGTTCTTTTTGCCAAATGAAGCTGTAATAGAATTTTGCAAATACACTTGGAATGTAAGATTTCTACAAGTGTACAACAACACTAACTTGGCAGTAAAAGTTACCTATTCATTTAAGTCATCAATAAATATTTATCTTATTATAGCCCATAGTTGCTTTACCAAGATTTCAAATGAAACTTACCTATGTATTTCCTCTCAAACCCTCTATAACCAAAACTGTCAAGCTAGTTAAAGGTTTAAAAAGAAATATAATAATTGCAGAGACAGAAACGATACCAAGTATTTGGCTCTCAGTCTGTCTGTGTTATAGTATAATGAACATCATCACAGATTATTTTTCTTCCAGCACTTGTTCTATATGCAACTGTCTGTGGTCAACTTTGCTGAATGATTTAATAAATCCCAGACATTACTTAGCCTTCTGGTATGTGAGTAATGCTGTTCTGTAGTTTGAAAAAATAAGATTTAAACCACTTGAACTTTAGCTATTTAATGAAAGAGAACATGTATGTTTGAACCACTAGTATCAAAGAAAGACTGAAAGATGCTAAACATAACACTCTTTCATATATTACACAATCAAACATCTACAGATGGCAGGGAACAAAAGTCTTCCAAAAGAAGTTTCAAATTGGCTGTTATCCCTGCAACTAGATAGAAGCAGAATATTCTGCACTACGACTTGACAGATTTCTTCCAAAAAAGTGGACTACTATGTCTGAGGAAAGTCTCAAACAAAATCTCCCAACTCACAACCATGTCACTATTCCAGTTCTTCATTGTATTTAGGTCAGGCTGTGTAACAGCATGTACCAGTGGAATATGAGCCTGTTCCTGCAGCCAGCATTATGGGATGCCATGACATTTGCCTTGAGAGCTAGCCAAGAACAATGATTTTTTTGATTAAAGAAAGCAGGTTGACAAAGGAAGGTTTCCTGTTCTGTTTTCCCTCCTTCTTTCCTGAGGCATGAATATTGTTTGGGATGAGCAATAGAGTTTCTAGGAGCAGAAACTGCATTTTTTTTCAGTATTATCCTTTGTAATTATATTTTATATGCTATGCTATGACAATTTTTCTTCTTTGGTGTTTTGGAAAGCATATAACATTAGATGAGAAAGAAGGGGGACACAAACAAAGCAGGTTTGGCATTAACTCTCACAAGTTCAAACAATTAAAAGAAAGATGGTAAGGTTCATTTATATAACCAGTGACCTACACTCTTTTTACTCTCAAACAAAAAGATCTGTTTTATATGGACTTTACTCTTGGACACTCTGTTTTTCTTTCCTTATGAAGTGCCTTCCATCCTCCATGACCATTCTTTGATGCACAATTTAAAGACTTTCAGTTAATTTAATCAACACTGTCCTCTTTGTCCAAAATCCATGCAATATCTTCTATGTGATAAATTTATTATATTTGGCCTTTGAATACCATCTGCACTGGAAAAGGCCAACAACTCTGAATTCAACACATGAGCTGAAAGAGAGTCTTATTCTGGCTTTCTATCCAGGCCCCGAAGCCCAGCTGTTAATTGAAGACAAGCAATGAATCAGTTCTTGACACTGGGATCTGAAGTTTGCCTCTGGGCTGTTTGCCATATTAGGCAGAGGTAGCTCAGAAGAACCCTCATTAAAGCATACTCTACTGTAATTAGGCAAGCGTGGCCCAGGAAAGTAGAGTTTGACTTAATTCCTAACATACCTACTGCATCTGGTGAAGACAGTTGGTGGAATACATAATTATATCTGTAAATAAGTTTAACCAACAAAACCTGCAAGATTTGATTAAAAGCCAAATAAAAGCTGAAAAACTTGCTAGTTTTGAGGAGTACAGAAGAGCCATAGGCATCTTGTTGGCAAAAAATGTTGTGAAAGCTTTAACATGTGATGCAGAAATAGCATCATGTCAAAACTTCAAAATAAATGGAATGATTTGCTAATGACAAAGTAAGCATTGTTTTCCCAGTATGCCATATGCTGCACTTTGTTTTTCTATATCAGGCAAACCATAAAAATCAGAAGAAAACTCTATCAAGCAAAGCATCAGTGAGAAATTAGAAGAGAATTAATTGTAACAGAGCCAACAGAGGAAAGGCAAAAGTGAGTTAATAGTAATGACTTCTATGCAACTTGCATACAGCTTCACTCTTGAAAAAGGAAACAGTAATTCTTCAGAAAAACACCATTCTTGAGAAATAAGAAATTTCTCTAGGTTGCAATATTTCCCTGATAATGCTTATGGGCCATCCAAATGGCAAAATACTCTTAAAAATGAAACTATAAGCACGCTTTAGAAGTTTCGTTGGTCCACAAATTCACTGTATCAAAATGAGGGATTGTTGTCACCACCAGATATACAACTGACAGTTTGCTATCAGTATAGTGCCTAAAATAAAATCTCTACATTTTTGTCTCTCTGTTTTGTGAATATCACTTAACATACACCTTTATGGACATTGACATGTATTAATGCATGCCCACAAATCAGTGAAAACAAAACAGTAACAAAACAACTGTCTCAACTTTCACCTCAAAGTCTGTTGTTTGGAGTTACCTTCAAGCATGTCAAAGCCTACACGAGTAACCTCTGGCTCTTTGGCAATGTGAACACTTACTATATGAGAAAGTATTTAATAAATAAAATTGAAACAAGAAGACCATGACAATCAACATAACAATCAACATATTTACACCCTGTGATTTTATGAGAAAATCCAATGACATGGAGTGGAGCAGGAAATCAAAATCTAAGCATTTTATGCACAGCTTTGGAATTTATTACATATATATATGTTGCCACAGAGCAAATGCAATTTTTTTCAATTTTCATTCTTGTTACTAAACAACTTGGAGTTTATCTGAAATCTCTGAAATAGAGCCTGGGATAGCAAATTATCAACTAGCCTCTGTAGGCACTTATAATCATCTTCCAAATACACTTTCAAAAATAATAATTGCCTTTGCAGTCCATTGAGTATCCTTTCAGAAAAATATATTTCCTTTTTAAGCAGAAGATAGAAATATAAGCAATTAAAACGAGTTGTCTAGAACTGCTACATATTAAAGTCCTGCCAAAGCCTCTAATCAGGTTGACATCCTGTTGTATTTTCAAAGCAATATAATTTATTTCTTCTATGTATATTATCAGAGGCTCCCTTAGTGTCCAGTTTGGAGTTTATTTTTTCTTGTATCATCTGACATTGTAATTTAATCAGGATGTTCTTTGCATAGTCTTGCCTTGCAGTTTAATTGCACCTAACATAGTTGTGATGGCAAGTGTGATGGGGATTATATATAGCTGGAAATGCAGAACCCCCAGACCAAACTCAAAAAGAGCCTGTACAATGCTTGTCGTGACTTCCAGCACAGACAATAATCCAGTCCTTAATCCAACCGCCCTATTCTGTTACAGTTGCAAAATTACTTTATTGAGGTATGCAGTTCGATGTTTTAATATAATATCTGTATTTGTGGAAAAAATAATTGTGGATTTCTCTTGTGCTCTGTATTATACCACTTCTCCTTGGCAGGATCAGTTTACACCTACTGGCTCTGGACTCCTTTGGACTCAATGTTTGTAAATGCGCACTGCCAGGACACTGCAGTTTTCATCCCTTAACTATTATCTGGATTATAAAATGGGCAAATGTTCAAGAGGCACGTTTCTGGCAAGATTTCAGTCCAGAACTAAAACACAGGAACACAGGGAATTTTTGAATATTGTCACTACTTCTAAGGGGCACCTACTTGATTGAATTAAAAGTAATTTATCCGCTACTTACATGATTTAGCTAAGCAGAGAGGTATGAGGCTGAAAAAAAGTCCCTAGAATTCAGCCAAGAAAAATAAACTTTCAGCTGCCAATTAGTAGCTTGTATTTAGTGGCTTTAACAATCTCTTACAATGGAAGTATTATTTGAGAATGTGACTTTCTTTCTTTTAAACTCCAAGGCAATATGATAGCTTAGCTATCAATACCCATAGCCAGATTCTCTGTAGCTCTGACACCAGCAGGAAGCTCTTCTCTAATTTTTATCTGAATGCAGGCTTGTCGGTAACAGTTATCGATTTGACTGACAGAGTAAAGCTGCAATAATGTGTTACAATCAGCAATGATACAGACAACTATATTCACTGTATATTGCTATACCCCCCATCTTACTGTACTTCAGGTTTTTAGAGTGAAGAGACACCTTTTTGACCATTGTTGCTGTCTTTTTCTCTTGTCCAAATAAACAAATCTAACAAGTATCATGAGCATTCAACAGAAACACAAGAAAAATACCTTAATCACAGAAGGTTCTGCAAAAGAATTTAAATTTAATCTAATGCAGGCAAGTAGAGGAGAAAGGGGGTGATGGTTAAAATTACATTAGACAAATAGTCTTTCTTTTCTTTTCATTTAACCTTAGTGTGTATTCTAGTAGGAGCAGCAGAAGCAAAATGAGAGACAGAGGGAAGAAAATGTTAACATAAGATAAGAAAATCAAGTGAAGTATGAAGCAGGGATGACTGGACAAAATATGGTTACATTCTTGAGGCCTGGTATGAGGCAGATATCAGGAAGAGGGAGCAGCAGGAAGAGATAAATCATCCCTCTCCTTCCTCCAGGAGATAAACATTTAAAAACAGAATAAAGGGATGACAGTCTAGGAAGATAAGAGGTTAGGAAGAGGCAAATGTCATAGGAGCAAAAATGTAATGTGACAGATGTAAAAAATTCTGTACTTTTCTGTTTTCTGCAATTGCCCCAATTCTTTACTGTACAGTTTCTTAACAGACCAAAGGGTTCAGGATCCTGATCCAGTTCAGGCTGTAAGAATACCAGCTATTTGCACCTCTTTGTTAAGTAGGAGCAAACATGAAAAGAGGATACCAAGCTTGGAGACAAAGATGATGTTAGTATTAGGGTACCAAATCTGAAAAAAGAGATAAAAAAGTATTTCTGTGAGAAGAGAGGGGGGGAAAAAGGCGTATGGGTGGGTTGGCCAGTGAAGAGCAGAAATTCAGAACTGACATGTTTGTGAGTTGCTGCTGGTGATGAGATGGAACTTGGCATCATGATGAACCTCTCTGCTTGTTGTAGCTAAGAATTATCTTATGTGCCCAGATATATGAGTAGCTGTTTACAAAATAGAGTATCTTTCAAGCTTCTCTTGTATGTATAAATGAAACAGAATGGGAAACAAAAAGGGAAAAACAATACAAAAATCATTGCATCTATTAATAATGCATAGCCATAAATAGGGAACATGTATCAGTATGTCAAATCAAACGAAAGAAAAAAAATTTCCTCCTATGTTCTCAGAAAAGTTGGGATTTTTATGATCAGAAACAAAGTGCTTTGCACATGGCACTTCAATTTTGAACAAATCAGTTATTACCATCAGAAATACAAGATTAACTGATCACCGTTCACCTCTTTTGCCTGTGCATCAGTTAAAGAAGAGGTTTACCACTCATGTAACATTAACATTCTCAATATTTTTAGCAACATCCAGCTTTGGTTGGGCAGAAACAGATTGTGTTTTCTAAAATAATAAACTATTTTCCAGTGATGACAAATCTATTGTCACCTCGATTAATTTCATGGGGGTGACCATAACGTAAAAGTCTACGGTGGGCTGGGAAAAACATGACTACTTGGATTAATAGTGACTGCAGGGCTATATAAACATTTAATATACTGAGGGAAACACTTCAGCAGAACACACACACAAAACATGACCTCCACAAATATTTCATGGGTCACTTCCTATTCTACTAGTTTTCTACTCCTGTGGCCTATGAGAAATTTACTGCAAAATTTAAAAATCAGTGGGAAATTACGATAACTATTCTGCAAATCTTCACCTATACTCAGACTGCATATATTTGTCATACATGCTTGCCACAGAAGTATATTTGAGATTATTCTTCTAAATACATTATAACTATTTGCACTGAACACCTACTTTCCCCAAGAAACTTTCCATACTTACACGCCTGTTAAACTCTACATGGGGTTAATTCACATAGCCTTAAAATACATACCCCGGTAAACATCTTAAAACCCCTGTAAAACAATTTAGGACAGAAGGAGGAAATTGTTTTGTTCAACTGAATACAGCTAAGTAGGTGGGAAATGGGATCTGTTCAGGATGCTGCTGCAATTTAATAGAAATGCTGGCACCTAATTTGACAAGAAATAAAATATTAGAGTATGTTTTCATTTATACATCTGATGAGAGTTACTTGAATCCATTGGCTTGCAGGAAATGTGCTGTTATGTTTAGTGTGGAAATGAAATGCATAATGAGGAAATAAAATGCAGTCCATAGGTATTTTATAACACCCAGACCACACTTTGCTGATAAACTAAATATCCTGCTCAACTTAAATGCTCAACTAAGAAGACATTACAGGGAATCCCTGCTTCTGAGATCTCAAATTAAAATATCTCTGGGGAAGAGCTATTTGAAGCTTTGACTCTTTTTGAAGCTTTGAATGTGCCAGCTGCTTTGAGAAACTTGTTGCAGTAAGCATGAAGTTAAAGTTCTCAGATATATTTTTCCTGGAAGCAGCAGCATCCTATACCTCTTATATATTCCCATGTACATACTAATACACACAGAGGTATGTGTATAAATATATATAGTAAAGAAAACACCTATTTTTAATAAAATCAGAAATAAATCTTTTTCTGTCTCCCAAGGAACTGTGCATGGACAGTTGGTGTTAATTCTAGCCTCTGGGTCTACAGTTGCAAATTTGCCAAATGGGTACAGATGGATCAAGAGCTGTAAGTACACTCCAGTTTTACCTGCTACCCAACATTCCCCCACATATGCCACATCCACACTTTAACAACAATCTGATGGGCAATGGGAAACTTCAAGCAACAAGAACCACAAGATTGGGGTAAGGGGAAAGAACTATGTTTAAAATGAGGTATTTTAAATTGCATCAGAAGAACATATCGGAAAATAAAAGACAATGTTTAAGAGTGTGACAATAGAGGAGTTCTGCAACAGGCAGATATTTATGATCAGCTTGCATATACAGAAAGTTACAAGTCATGTGCTTTCTGTAATCTCATTATTTTTGTAACTTACAAGTAGTGTTCAGTAATAACTGTAGGTGGTGTATGACTGTCTGTTACATTTACCATCACACTTGAATATATACAACGAAAGCTTTACTCTTTTTGCATTCTAGCTATCCTGTTAATACAGCTATCAAATCACACATATATCAACAATTTTTCATTATTCTGGCCTGTAGAGCTTCATAAATCTTGCTGAGGCTGCAGAAGGGTCCATTTCCAGTCCCCATATATTGAAGAAATATTAACAGGAAGAGGTACCAAGAAGGGCCATCAGGATAAGATTCAAAGAGCTTAAATGACAAAGAGTCAGGGTACATTCAGACCCCGCAGTGAGACGCAGTATAAAAGGCGTTCCCTGATCTCTAAGAAGTCTGGAGGAAACAAGGCTTCCGTGTGTGCGTATTTGTTTACCATACGGACAGTTCAGCCATACGGCACTGGAAAGAGAGAGAGAGAGCAACTTCCCTGGGCGGGAGCTCATCCTTCCAGGCGCTATTTCCCTCTCCGGTCCATCGGGCGGGTGGTGCCATCTAGTGAAAGGGAGGGAACCGCGGCCCCGCCGACACCGGCATTGCCAGCGCCCGGAGGAGGATGCTTTCGGTGGGGTCTTCACCCTCAGCTCGACGCACCTCAGCCTCCTTGTTATCAGGAACCATCAAAGCATGGGTGTAAGCAGTACGAATCCCTGATATTTTCTGGACTGTTCCTTTTTGTGGTTTGGTTGTGTTTGTGGTGTTTTGGCTCCCCCCGCCCCCATTTTTTTTTTACTTTTCTCTATTATTTGGCCTCCATGAAGGCAGATGGGACTTGGGAAACCTTCTTAAATTTCTAGACAAAACTTTTAAAAGACAGAACAGAACTGAAACATGCAGTTCCACAGAAATGACCTCAAACAGCAAGCATCAGAAGTCAGGTGTGGGTATGGGGGGAAGGCTTGATGGAAAAGAGTGGCTGACTTGACAGCTTAAAGATTATTTCCATACAAAGGAAATAATAACAACAGTCTTCAAACATGTAGAAAGTTCATGCTTCTGGCAAAAAAAGAAAAAAAAATATTGTGTTGTCTGAGACCAAGGTCAATGAGCCAAGAAACAGTGATCTTACACTTCTGTAAACCTAGATTAGAAATGATATGAAAGTTTCTGATTTTAATGGTATTGATGCACTGGAAAAGCTGCCAAGGAGGTTGTATGATCTTTGTTAGTATAGGTCTTCAAAAAGAGGCCAGAAAATTATCTGTTAGGAACAGCTAACCCATCCCTTTGGCAGTGCAAACGATATCTTCCATCGTTCTTTAATGTACTGTGATTACATATTACTGATGGATATGCACCTCCATCTCCATCCATTGCTTTAATGAGTGATGCTAGTGTTCATATTTGTCAGCATCACCCATGAATAATGATGCCTATGGTCACATCATAAAATTTCCTAGTAGGCAGTAAAAGGAATGCATTCAGCCAGGAGAAGCAGCACAGCTCTGTTAATAACATATTTTTTGCCAGTCTGAACAATACACAAACAAGGGATTTGAAACTTCATCCAAAGTGACTGCTGACTGCTGACTTCATGCTACTTTCATTGCAGACCATTCCTCTCCCATTTACACCAGCTTATTTGCCATAGGAAGGCTGAGAGAGGAACATTCAATTTCTAATGCTGTTCTTACAAGCACAAAGACCTGTTTATTTTATAGAACAGTGATCAGCTTGAGAACAAAGAAAAAAAGCTCTTTCCAGAAATTAAACAAGGTGTGCAGTCTCCACTAAGAATGTTCAAAAAATCGCAAAAATTGTGCAAAGCCTATGTGTTGAGTTCACCACTCTCTTATGGAGAATGGAAAGGAAGAAATTAGTTAAAATTACACCTAAAGCACTGTTGGAAAGGTCCTTGCTGGTCAATCTGTCAACAAGAAAATTTGAGTTTAGAGTCCAGAGAGATCTATCTAAAAGTTATGAAGAAAATTTTTCTGAGTGATCATTTGTGATTCTGTATTCTTTTCTCTCCTGGTTTGATTCTTCATCTGTTTAAACATTATCCAAACAAGGGCAAACAGATGAAAAGTAAACTCAATGTAAAACAGAACCCAAATGAACAGTGAGGAACCCAAAATAATTCCAGGAGTGAGCATGAGGAGGAAATTGAGTTTCTGTAAGCATAATTGTGCAAGAAACAATTATTTTTTAGTTTACAAATTTCTGTGGGATTCTAGATTTTTCTCCCATCCTGCATCAGGATTAAACTGAAGCCCTTAAAAAAAGAAAAAGAAATAAGGGAGAAACACTCATGCATATGGACTGGCACGTGCTTACTGTGCACAAGTCCATTTTGCAAGGCAGGCAGAATGAATGAATTTTGCAAGGCAGTCTGATGAATCCTACTGCTGACACGATTTTGGTTTTGTGCTTTAATCTCACTTATCTGACCCTCTCCACTTCATATGGCAATAGAGACTCAATCTTTACAATACCTTTCTGCGTGTGAGTGTCCTAATCATCAAACCTGGAACTAGTCTCTGGCTCTGTATTTCAAACTCATCCTTTGGAAATCTCTGTTAGTCTGAAACTGCAAACTAAATATGCCAAAAAAGGAATGATGTGAACACAGGCCCTCTTACATATCACATGAATATCTGACTAAGGATACATGATATGCTTGATGTCTTCTTTTTTTTTTTTTTCTCATTCTGATCGGAAATATATTAACTGTTAATCTGAGATCATGTACCTCACAGTCATTCCGTTCATTTTTGTTTCGAGTCACAGAAAGATGCCAGCAGGGGCAGTTCAAGGTGACCACAATCTTGCATACATGCTTGAAGAAACTTGCATGTTAAAGAAGCTACATTTACAATTAGGACAGGGGAGTCCAAACTTTTTTGAAGATAAATTTGGACACACATCTAAGGGCACTCTAGCTTTAAAAGAGCAAGCAGATGATACTCTAGAGAGTTTGTATGTATTTGGACAGAGCACTTTGCCATTTCAGGTCATCTGTATGCTCTATAATAAAGTGAGAACTCTTGGCTTTCTGGGGCCATTTTTTTATGGATCTTTGCAGCTACTAGCAGGAAATTCTGGAAATTAAAGGCAATCTGTATACTTGATATAAAATCATAGAATCATAGAATGGTTTGGGTTAGAAGGGACCTTAAAGATCATCTAGTTCCAAATCTCTCCCAAAATATTCAAGTGACTACAGAATCTCTCTTACATTTGCAGTGTATTGACAGAATATCTCCTAAAGGTAAAAGGCTGTTGCTGTTTCTGTTAATACAAACCTTACAGGGCTCAGTCTCTCAGGTTTCTTGCAGTGGCTGGCAGACCTGGCAGTGGGTGGCTGGGAACCCACACTGCTCATTGCAGCACTGGGCACTCCTGGCCACCTTCATGATGTTCTGCTTGGAGGGTGGGCTGTGGAGTGGGAGTATTTCCACCACCAACAGCCCTGCTCCAATTCTCTTCCCCTCTCACTACAACCTCAATTACACACTTTGAAGAGAAAAAGCAGAAAGGAAGAGCCCGGTTACCACTCGAACCCTTGCTAGGCTGCAAGGAAGGAAGTTCTGCCATTCAAATCTCACTTACATGGGGATTAGCCAAACTCCAGATGGAGTATTTATGAGAACAAAGACTGCATGAAAAATCCATATTTATATATTTAAAATGTTTGTAGAGGCAGCTTCCATGGATCAACAAAAGTCTTCCCTGAATATTTATGAAGAAACCAGATGACACACAAACAGCTCTTTTGTTTTCCAGACTGTAGGACTGGTTATCAAGTTCCAAGAAAACAGACATGTAAGGAGTTGCCCTTCTACTTTAGGCTTTAAATTACCATTCTTGCCAAAGGCAGTGATATATGCACAGCATGTTTGCATTCTGCAACTTACGTTCTGTGATAATGAGACAACATTTTAATCCTCATTCACTTATTTTTTGGACTGACATCTGAACATTAATGTCAGATTTGTGTGTTAATATCATGTGGTATCATGAATTGAGTATGGAAAATGTATCTATCATTAATGCTGGTTTTAAACTGTTTGTAGTAATATAGGACACAAAGTAGAGCTCTGTTTTTAACATTAAAACAGTCCTATCAGGACCACTATTTAATTATATCAGCAACTGTAGCTAAATCACAAGTGCTTTTTAAGAGGAATTTCTCTGTGGTATAAGGACTCAAGCAAAAAGAAACAGAAGTAAAAATAATATTTTCTTTTTCCTTTTTAAATGGAAATTTTCAGGCATCAGAAACCATTTGAGTATCAAAGACATAAATGTCTGATAATAGTATACTAGATATATGCAGATCTTTCAAGAATTTACCCATCTGTATTCACTGCTAAAAATTGCTATAAAACAAAATCTATATTTGCACATATTACATACATGAGTGTAAGATGTATTTGTACAGAAAGATGTATTTGCACAGAAAATATGCTTCTATGGAAAATGCCATTATTACCATTATAATTACAAGTTTATGGGGTAATGGATAGAATAAAACAGTAACTATACTTAAAGAAATTTTAAGTTATACATAAAGAATTCAAGAATCTTTAGAGAAAGGACAATACAATCTTAAGTGCTCATTCAATTGTTAGGCATTTGAATTACTTATGGATTTTCCACATTGTAGAATCATTCATCTACAGAAATGCATTGTTAGAAAGTATGAGGACAGCATCACACGCTGTTATGAACAGAAGAGTATAGAAAGGTTATAATAAAAATTTTCTTAGAATTCTTATTTAACCTCATGCTCTTTCATGATTAGCTCACCAGAAACGTTGTGGTAATAAAAGTCTATCTTTGTTTATCTAGGATCTCTGGTTGCATTCTTCCATAAATGTTTTCATCCAAAGAATGGGCCCAAAGGTATCATACCATAGGTTGTCTAAACAACTTCTATTTGATTCTTTCTAGCATTATACACTTTGATATGTGTGTAGCTGTTGGCATTTGATCATAATAAAAACTGTACACTACAGTAAGATATTTTACAGATTGATAGAAGTATGCCTCTTAAGGATTTGTTCACAGTCACATGACAAAATTCATACTAACTTCAATGGCATAAGGATCTTCAAGCATTTTATTCTCCTCAATATAAGAGATTGAGAATCAGTTAACAAAATTTTATGCACTCAAAAGACACAAGCTGATTTTGCTCCTACTCCTGCTCTCATTTTAATTTTTTTGTTGCAGATGATTACAAGAGATCAAACAAGCAAACCTAAGCAGTTGCCATCTGGCAGATGAGGGCCTGTACCTGCTTTCTTTACTCCCTTGTTTGGGCAAACGTTTTATTTCACTGTGGGGACAGGTTTAATGCAAACATGTACAACCAGTCACTCCATCTCACCTGACAGGCAATAACTTTTTATGCCATTTACAAGTGCAGCAACACGCCCCATGTAACATGCCAATCTAAAAACACCTTTCACAATGCTCACCTGGAAAGTTTAAACTCTTCCTTTCCAGGTTGTTTAAAATATCCTTTACTTGAGCCAAATAAAATGACTGCAGAAGTCAAAGACTGGCAAAAGTACTCTGGCTTATTAAGCACAGAGAACTAAAACAAACAGGTGACAGTATTTCCCCACAGTGCAGTAAAAAGCTTGTCCGAGTGACTTACCATCTCAGGCATGCAAAAAAACACTTCAATTGCTTCAAATTTTATCTACATGATCCATGATTTTATCCAGTCAATCTTATTTGAGTTGTAAGAACATGTCCAAACTCTGATATAGCAGAACTGGGAATGATTTAACTTAGAAACATGCTTACATGCCATTTTTTTCTAGCTTCACAGATACAAATAGCTTTACATTATAAACAAAAACAAGTAACAAGTGGTTTATACATGAAGGTTCCAAAATTAGACAGACAAATTATTTTCTTTAATGCCTTAAACATACAACTTGGGAACACAATGAAATAATATAACAAAATGAAAGGATTATATATAGCGAAGATGGCATTCAGACCAATGTGGGAAGGTATTGCATGGTTCTTTGCATTCACTGTAATGACACCTTGGTGTCTCTGTGAAAACACCAACTGAAAGAAATCTTTTTTTTTACAGTAAGATACAGTAAGGTTTTGTAATATTTTTACAGATCTTATAAAGAAAAAAATTCCTCATTATTATGATGTAATTAAAGCACTGGCTCTGCTGAAACACCAGAGGGAGCAAGTTTCACAGAGGAGTGAAGACTTATATTGAAAACTCTCCTGGCTACTAACTCTGTTCCATCATTTAGTAGGATGCAAAAGAATTTAGTCAGATTACCTGGAATGGTTGGGAATATGCCCCTGAAGCAAAGCCCTTCAACTTGTGATGAAACATGCAACAAGGAGCCACTAAAGAGAAGAAAAAGTGAGGATGTGCATAATTTGGACAACTGCAGGGTTTTATTCACAAAGCTGAAAAATCTGTTACTGACTATGGGATGAAAAATTGACAGCCTTGACATCTTTGCCTAATGCAGATTACTTTGGTATTGGCTGTTTTTTTAAAAATTGACTCACACTCCTTGTTTACAGCACAAAGACACAGACTCAGTTGTGAAGTAACAACTACTCTGAAAGAAGACTAAAACAAGAACCATAGATATGACCAGAGTCAAGCCCACCCATGCAATGAACTGAATTACTTGGAGAAAACACATTCTCTTTGTTCCTTCACTAGGGACAAAATCTAGGCAAGGCTCAAAGAAAAAGACCCACAAATCAGTTGTCTCTATCATGATTCACATCTGAAAAACCTAGACCTGACTCAGAAATGACCTTGCTGCTGAGTTTTAATTGAGAACTGAAACTTTTCCGCTGCTCCTAAGGACTGACAAAGTGAAAATGTATGCCTGCATTGTTAATACAGTGTAAAATTTAGCAATGATAAAAATCCTCCTATGTCATTACACTGGGCCCAGGCTTGGTCAAAAGACACTGCCACTCACTACATGGTGAGATTCCAAGGGATTCTCATCCCAGATGCTGCCCTGTTGCTGGTGGTGCCCTGCTGCAGGAGAGATCTCTAAAGTCAGGGGCAGTCTTTACACTACCGTTACTGCAATTTCTCTTCATAAAGAATTTTTCATCATTCACATCATCTTATTCCTTCCTGCTCTCTCCAGTGAATGGTGTTTGTCCAAACTGTTAGCCAGTCACTCAGTATACACAGTATGCACAGGAAGGGCTGTTTCAAACCAAAGAAAACAGTTTGTCGTGTTTTTGGAGTCTGTGTTCAACCTAAGAACAATGAGTTTCAGAAAAGAGGGAGGAGGAGGAGGAGAGGAGAAAGTCATAGGGGTAAGCCAGGGAATGGGAGGGAGAAGGGAAAAAGCTGCCTTTTGAGTGAGTAAGGTTTCTGGTCAGGGAGCAGCAACAGCAGCAGAAAGTAGAAATCACAACAGGTACTTTTGGAGCTGGTCTGATTGGTACTGTAGTGGCAAACCAAATCTTTCACTCCAAATGCATTATGATCCTATGAGAGAAAAGCATCCCTGGGATTGATCACCACAATTATTACAAGAAGCAAAGATCTGGGTGCAGGAGCAAGCAAAAAGAATGCCTAAAAGACAGTACTTTGCAACATGTCCTGTAGTTGTATTTAAGTCAGTTAAAAGTCTGCCTAACAAAAAAGTAACAGAGAATGCTTTATTGCCCCAGCCACCTCTAGGCAGCATTAGGAGGATTTCTAATGCCTAGACACAAAGTACTTTTCTGCTTCCAAAGTACATGCTGAAAAAAGGAAAACTGTCACAATGTCTGTCAACTTGAAGGCTGCTGGGGTGCAAGCACAGCCTTGTGACTGGGGCAGTACAGGAGACAGACACATGCGTGGAGAAGGTCACACACTGCCAGACCTGCCCTCTGTAATGGAGATTTTTAGAAGGTCATTGTCCATCTCTCACTGCATGATTTCTCTGTTCAGGGTACATCACCCCTACACCACCCACATGGCTCTTTAGAAATCAGGGAGGTCACAAAATGAGATTTAAGGAACCCAAAGTGAACACAAACCATGGCTTCTTGGACTCTGTTCACAAGCTACATCCTTGTATCTCCTTCCCATTATTTTGTGACTTGAAGGCCTGTTGTTGAGGTAATAATAAGCTGTGAAACACTGTGTTGAACTTCTTAGACTTGCCTTCATAACTAGTTTGAAGTTCTGAGCTTTACTTCACAGCATGCAAAAAGGGTATAGGGCTCTTGTAACCCAGTGACCATTGCATTTTTTCAGCTCTGACAAACAGCAAGGAAGCCCTTCATTCTGGATGTACCTTTTTATACCAAACTCAGAGATTCAGTGAAGATATGTGAGTTTAAAGCTTTTATGAGAAGCCACTTGAGTTCTCTTTGAATCATAGATGTCTACCTTGTCTGACTGGAGCTCCTATGTTTGCTGATAGATCTGGCAGGTTGTGGTGAGAGGGCTCCAGGCCAGTACTGTTAGCAGCCCTCATCCAAAGAATGACCACTGATACCATGACAGCCACCTCTGGGTGGGACAGTCTTGCAAAACAACTTTTTCTAATGCATCTTTTCCTCAGAGAAATGCTATTTTAACTATAGTTTCCAACTTGTACAGCTCCATCACAAAATTGGTATACCAGCTCTATGGAAGATCAATGAGTTTTTAAAGATTGGAGGGTAGATTCAAAAGAAAGAAATGTAACTCTGATTCCACAAACTCCACAGAGTGTATTCCCCTCCTTGTGGTAAGCAGAGAGGTCACTGCAATTAGGAAGTTTGTACTTCACCTGACCCTAATGGATAAACTTACTAGCTGTTGGATCACTTCACTTGTCGTTTTTAAACTCCAAGGAAGAAGCCGTCTGGCACTTCAGCAGGCTACTGAGATCCAGCAGCACTGTCACCGCCTCCCAACTTAAAACAATCTTTTCCAGCACTTTCACATACCACACAGGTCTCGTAGTTCAACTCTCAAGCTCCCAGAGACCACAAAATATTTGGCAGTGCAACAGGTCTAAGAACTTTCCTGTTTCGTTTTGCTCAGAGCTCTATAAGGCATAGTTGGTGCAAATGCACAGAAGACTTAAAAGGATTTCAGCAGTGGTGTTGTCCCTTGGGTTTTGATTTCTCTCTCTCTCTCCTTGCAGGCAGTTGGCTGGTATCCTTCAGCTGTTTGGAGGTTAGTTTGCCTCTGAAATACGCATTAATGCCACAAAATGGCTCTCATACTGGAAGGTGGATTCATGCCATATGCCCAGTGATTGGATGTATTTCACACTGTTTTCAAATTTATCAGCAAGATAGTTCCAATTACCTAAGATTCATGTAAGTTACCACAGTGATAATTTTGTGTTAGAGTAGTTATGTGGCTTCCTGACAGATATGACACTTACAATTCTCCAAAACCAGCACATGATCATTATCTTGTTTGTTTGTTTGTTTGTTTTGTCAGAAAATCAGTTTCCACCATGATCCATATTTAGCAGACACTTATCTGCTTTAAATGGAAAATGATTTAAAACCGTTCTTCAGCCTACTGAAACTGCACACATAATTTATGGTTCCTTTTCATCTCCTAAATATTTAGATTTTTTTCAACTTCTTTTTAAAAAGAATTTGATCTCTTTTTTCTAAGTTTGATAGCAGTTACAAAGTAGCTGGCATTGCAGAGAGTCAGATCCCATACAGTTAGATATGGTATACCATCAGCATTCTTTCTTTTGTTTTTTTATCCTCATTAAAAAGTAGTACAATAACAACATTATACATCCAATTTCAAATAACTTTATACATTTGGCTGTAAGAATTCAGGTTTATATTTAGCAAGAAAATTTATATTTAGCAGGCAAGTTTTTATTTAGCAAATCTCTGCTTCAGACTTATAAAGCAGTTTTAGTAACTTCAAGCTAGGTAAATGCAAAAATAAATGTACCTTAAAGCATCTATTTGATAGAAAAAATGTATGCAAATAACATATTATTTTATTTTTTTTTGTTTTATGAGGGGAGTTGTTTATATTGTCTAACTTTTCCAAACCAGTTTTCCTACTTTATTAATGCAGAAACTGAGACAGATACAGGTGGGTGTTTTAGAACAAAAATTTAATGCCAGTGCTAGCTCTGTAGAGAGAATATCACAGAAAGCTTACTACTAATGTTCTACTGGCAGCTAATTGCTTCTGCTTTGGCTATATAATTAGCAAACTGAAGGACACTGAATAAATAAATGTTTTAAAATCTAAACAAGTCACCTTTTAAGTTACTTCGTACATCCCAAGAAATCCTGAAACAATTCACTGACAAGACTTATCCAAAGACAACAGAAAATATTTTCCAGTTCATGAGGTCAGGCGTAAGTCGTTAGCGATCAAACAGACTTTTCATTACTAGTTTGTGGGATCTAGTAATCATATTTTTCTTGAGTGGTTTTTTTTTCCAGAACTGGGAAGTATTGGTTTCCTTCTCTCCTCTGCTAATGACTAAGATGTAGTGGCTCTGCTAGGATGGTCAGAGGCAGGGAGACAGGAAGAAAGTTTGTTGTCTCCCACAGACTTTCTTTTCTCCAGACAATTTCAATGTGGCATGAAAGCAAGCCCTGTCCAGGTCAGCTTTAATAGGAAAGAAAATTCTCACCAGGGATTGTGGCTACCCTCAAGACTTCATTTAAATCTCTTGGGAGAACAAATATAAATTCCATTAACAGCTTGCTATACTTTTTCTTTCAAAAACAAAGCCCTAGTGTGCTTTGTAATGTAGACAAATAGCTAGGATGTTGAGATTACTACTGTATTTTTAATTAATGAAATCTAAACAAGCAAAAAAATAGAATATTATTTTAACTGCAAAGAGGTACTAAAACTCAGCATCTATACTTCTTCACTATTCTTTTCCTACTAGGAAATCTAGAAATAAAAATTAATAAATCAAACACTAACACTGTTGCTTTATTAAAATGACTGGTTTTTTTCTTTTTAATTACAATGAGAATGTCCGCTTGTTGTCATTCCTCCCAGGAACCAGAATATTACTCACTTTTCCTTAGAGGAAGAGAATACTACTGCAGTTGCAATACAAGCACCTTTGTCATCCTAATACCTTCACTAGGTGCTTTCTCTATTATCACTATCTCTTTATTCTCCTTAGAATAGGCAGGTAAGTTCATGTAAGTGTAACCGGATAAAATCTAAACTTCACAGACAATTACATCAGATCTGTCCTCTGGCAGATCACCCAATATAATTCAATTTTGCACCAGGTCAGGTGTGGACATAATCACATCACTTTCACATTTCACAAAGCACGCTATAATAAGCTCTTTATGGTGACATTATGATTTTGTGCTGGTTTTATGCTAAATGCAGATCAAATACCTGATACTTTATAAAGCCGAGGTGATGGAAGCCTTAAAGAAACCCTGCTGGGACAAAGCTAACCTGCTGATGTTTCTGGAGAGAAATCTTATATTCAGTCTGATGTTCTGGATCAGGCACTAGGAGCCTTAAAGCAGCATCAGTTCATCACTGAACATGACAGCACACACATTTAGGTTTGACTTAAAAAAAAGTATTTGAAAATGTTTATACTCAGACACTACGGATGTTCCTAACTGCTCCCTTCTACAGTTGTTCACGATTACACCAGTTCTGGAACATCTACAATGGTTTCTATTGACTGCAAACACTGTTTCTGTGAAAGCTTTGCTTTGTTTGTGTTTCCGTACTGATTATCCCAATTTTTTTCTCTTTGCCGAGGGAACATTTGCAGGTGCAAACAGAAGGCTGGTAAAGTCCTGTAACTATAGGAGACCACAGAGAAGAGCAATGCCAAGAACTCCTATCTGTCACCCAGATCTTCCCGGACAGGTTTTCGTTGTCTTCATCCCAGTGTCATGAAGAAGAATCAGAACTTCCCAAGGCAGTTAATGCCACTGACAGGTCACTTCTGGGATTGGTCCTAAACAAGAGCTTTCCCCTGAGTTACATAAACAGTCCCAGATACCTTATGTGTGGCTACACTGTAATTGCTGGGTAAGCGAAGAAGGAGAATGAGAAGTTTTTCTCTGGGACATGGAAATTTCCCAGCTCTGCAAGATGAGAAGAGGACTTACTCATGAGTCACTGCTTTGGTAAAAACCTAGCCTAGTAAAAGAACAGTCCTTAAGGATGGGAATCACCCCACCTAAGGCTGACAATCCCTAGATCTGTGCAGGATGGCCAGGCTTCTTTTATAGTCGGTGGAGACAAACGCATGTCTCTAGCATGCCGCTCCTCCCACCCTCATGTACACAAATGTCTAAAATAGATCATGAGTCACACGCTACAAATGCCTGTTTCTTTCCTTTGGTTCAAAAAAGGAATTTAGACAACAAATGCCTAACTGTTGATGTCCAGTGTTCAGATGCATGAAAGCCAGTCTGGCTGGAAGGATGCCATTTGTTTAGCTGGGCTAATTAAATATGAATATCTCTAAACCAGGACATAGCAAACAATGACCAGGCAGGAATGAATTGGATTGATGAATATTGAAGAACTAGAGGCATCAGACTGTCTGAATATGAATTATTTTCTTTTCTGTCCTCTTCCTCCTCTCTTTCACAAGAGATGAACATTGACTATGCACATAAAAAGGACATGCCCCAAATCTTGACTGTCTTCTGCAAATACCCATAATTTGGGGAAAATGAGGTGTTGTAGCCTGAATACAGCCGTGGGAGAGGTCATGGAGACGAGAGAAAGCTTTGAACTAATATTTATGCTAAGCAAAGTCATGTGGGCTTACTCCTTTTACTAGCACTCATTTTTTTCATTAAACATTGCAACTATGCCCTTTGTTTCAAATTCTGAAAATAATTATCTTTTAGATAAAATTAAAATCTCTTTTAGATTATGTTAAACTGAATGAAAACAAAACAAAACAAAACAGGGTAACCAGCTGATCCCAGTCCTAAACATCAGGATATCTCAGCAGGTAACAGCTGTTTCTGCTTCATTCCATAATCTTGATTAAGAAACTGGTGACCTCTGACTGGCATGCAAAGCCTTTTGCATTCAGCAAATGGTACAGCATATTTCCAGTGGGCTTATAACAGCCTCTTTTCACATTTGCAAAAGGGAACATTGGCTTCTCTACTTCATTAGCAACTTTCTAAATGTAGACAGCAAAAGTGTTTCTCATGGGAGAGTCAATGTTGTGGGGAACGTGTCTACAGGCATTTACTCTTTCCTTTCCACATCCATCTGGAGAACTTAGGGTACAATAATTCTGTAATTGTTACTGAGCAATGTGATGCCACTGCAGTATTTTCTTATATTTCCTTTGCAAAATGCGTTTTAGTCAACTACTGTTAATGACTTAAAATAGTGTTTTGAAAAGTTGCTTGGTCACTAATATCAAGACCTTTTTCTTTCTACCTAAGCAATGATACAGTCACCGAAAACAAGCTTTGATTAACCAGAAACTCTCTTAAAAGTGTGCAAGTAATATAAGCTTAATTTTATTATTAAAAGTGCAGAACTATTTATTTTACCAGTAAAATAAACTACTTTGCAGAGAGGACATACTTTAAAACACCTTTTCAAGAGCTCCCTTGAGATTTACTTGAAAATATTAGTCCTGTCAGACAAAAAATAAAAATGGGCACTTGAATTTCTTTATATCAAATATTTAAATATTAATTAGTACTTGCACCTCAAAGAAAGGGTGCAAGGTCTGTACAGGTACAGGTCTCCAGATCCAAATCGAAAAATAACAATATTTGAAAAAGCAGAAAGCCTAAAATGACGGGATAAAAAAACACCCTAAAACTTTGAATGGCAAAATTTTCCTTGGAAAAAAAGACATTCAGGGAAATGCCAAAAACTTTTTCATCTGCTGGGGAAAAAAAAGTAGCTCTATCAAAGAAGGTGAAATACCGTAGTAGAGATCAATATGTGATCCCCAAATTAAATGGAAATCTTCAGTGAAGTCAGTGTGGTGAGACAAATATATGCCAATAATCATAGTAAAGGGATAAGCAAAGCTTAAAGAGCTTAATGCACTTGAGTCTACTCACAAGCCCACTTTCACCTGAGAACCCTGAAAAATGGCTGTGTATTACCAGATTCAATAGAAAGATTTTTAACAAAGATGTTACCTAGGTAGAGCTGCAAAATATGCTCAAATCATAACAGGATTTGTGCCAACATCAGAGAATAAAAGGTGACTTAAAATTCTTTATCCTTTTACACCTCAGGCTCTATGTTAATCTTATCATAAAATTTGAAGGAAAGAATAATTAATGGCTTGAAGGTAAATGGACAATAGAATAAAATGTAACATGGCTTTAGTAAAGGTAGGTCATGTCAGAGTAGCCTGATAGGATACCTTTTTTCAGACAAAAGAACTGCACAGAGAGATTAGATTTTATCTGAACTTCAGCAGAACATTTGGTAAGGTGTCACAATGGAGATTACCTGATAAACTGGTAAAAAAGAAGGCTACAATAAGACTATGAAGGTGCTGACTAAAGTGACTCTTGCAGAGGAAATGCCAAGGAAGTGTGCTGAAATAGGAACTTCTGGGCTAAAACAGATTACTCCAGTAGGGCTTCTCCTGAAGCAGTCTTGGCATTCATTTTGTTTACAATTTTACTTTTGTGATTTCACCCCTAAAATAGGAACAAATGCAAGAAGTCCAAAAAAAAAAAAAAAGAAAAAAGAGTAGCACTGCCACCATGAAGGGGGAAGAACACCATACAAAGGGAAAAATGGACTGGAATAGTAAACGGGATGAAAGAACAAAGTACAGTGTCCCCCAGTTAAGATGGGATTCATCTCATCCAATCCATCTAAAACCTTTTTATCTTCACAGCTGTTGAGTCTCTTTGTATAATCATTAGAAAGATGTGAACAAAACTGCTGGTAATTTTATATTATTTACTTTAGACATGTCTAAATGGGATAAATGGAGATTCTTTGGAGATTCTTCCATCTTTCTATAGTCATCCATAAAGGATATTTGGAAGACTTCCTTTGGTGCCTAACTTTTAAACTTCTCAAATTTGATGTGAAGAATCTCCCTAAGGACTGTTGCAAAACTACTTTTCAGCAGCTCATCAGCCAGAAATCAGGCAGGAGGTAAACATGCCTTTTTTTCTGACACAGAACTCTTTAAAATACAAATAACTTCAGACATACTACACAAGGTAAATTTAATTGAAGCAGCGAAGAGTAAAAACAATGACAAAAAAAAGAGTAAAAAAAAAAGCAAAGTGTAAAAACACTAGTGAGATCTCATCTGAGTCAATATCTGTCTGTCCATATTCTCCAAGAGTCTTTCAGAATACAGCTTGTCTTGCAAGAAAACACTGCAAGAGCAAGAACTGTATGAATATTAAATACATCATATCATTAGACCCTACCCTGCAAGGGAGGACAATTTAATCTTAAAAAGCACAAGAGCAACAGGCTAGAAGCTTGCCATGAACAGATTTAGCCTCGGAACTTTCTAAACCATGAGAACAGTGAGGTTATGGGACTGCCTTCCGGAAAAGCTACTGAAGGCCAGAAGCCTGAAGAGTTTTAAATGAGCTGGACAGTTTCATGAAATAGATTATTTGATGCAGAGCCTGAGAAGAGGTTTGCCAGGAGAATCTTGCTAGCTTTATGTTTGCTTGAAAGAAGACTCAAAAAGCTAAATTCCCAACTATCATTTGGAAATGGGATGAAATGCCCTGGAAAACCTTTATTTTATACTTTAACAGTACCAAAAAGACACCTTCCAAGCTCTTAAAATATTTTTCCAGTGTACCTTAGTATATTTATACAGATTTTCAAAAGGAAATAACAGATTTGTCAATTCTGATGACAGTAACAGAACCAAATGCCTGAATTCAAACCTAACATTTTTCTTTATGGGGGCATGTTAATCTAATAATATAAAACATTTGGTTGTTGGTTTGATTTATTTATTTAGTTAGTTTTTTAGGAAAGAAACAAACATAAATAAGCCTTCCATTGAAATATGTTCAAATGCACTATTTCTTTACAAGTTTTTTTTTCATTTGGACAGATCAAGCATATTGACTTTTTATTAAAGACTTTTTTTCACTTTTTTTCCCTGAGTGTCTGTAATATATCCACAATCTTAATCAAATCATATAACTAGTGAAATAATATATCATAATTAAAATAAATTTTGTAATGATTTTTTTCAGTAACTGTCTTTTTGCAATTTCCCATTAAATAGAAGGTTCATTAGAAATTCATTATGAGATAAAACGACTTAATTTCTGATGTCCTAATCCAAATTTGAAAGAGAGCTTGAAGAATTTAATTTAAAAAATTATTTAAAAAGCCTACTACATGTAGGCTAAACCTGCTGATGGTTTTGTAGCACGTCCAGTTTGAATCATCACAGTGTAAGTAACGAGTTAACAACTGTGAATAATCAGATTTTATTTCTTCCCCTAGGAATTCAAATCTCACTTTGTCATTTTGCCATATGTCTGTCACAACTGTAGCTGTATCAACTGGTTATGGACTGAATCTACTCTTCTCTTATAAATGCATCTTCTTGTAGTACAGATATGGGGAAGCACATGCTGAAACAAGCACTTAATGACAAAAATATCGGAACTGTAAAATAAATGTATGATAAAAAAGAAAATTGTTAGTCTTCAATTCCCAACTTTACATTACCTCACCCAAGAAAAAGTACATAGTTAATAAAAAGATAATAATATGTGACACTTGATATAGTACCTACTCTTTCATGCATCTTTGAAAAGTTATTTGAAGCAAACATACATTAACTTGAATTTATAAGGGAAATGGGAAAATGGAAAGTTTAAGTGCCTTATCCAAATAACCCTTCCACAAAACCAAAAATACAAGTAAAATCAAGATATCTCTTGACTTTTCTGTGCTGTCCTAACAAATAGAAAAAGTCCAACAAACTCAGGATTATCAATTACATTATTCACAGGATATGTACACCTTAAAATTAATTATTTTAGCTGCTTCATTCTCCAAACTATTCCAATCTGGCATAAAACTCCCAAACTGTTAATTTATGTCTTTATCAAGGATCTTGCTTGTACTGTGCTGAGACACACTATGTAGTCAGAGGTATATGGATGCTGTAGGCACATGGCCTACCAGCTCAAACTATAGCCTGAAGTATTGCTCTCATGCAGTAAAGCTTTCTCTATTCTCAGAGCATTGTGGCTGTGTATCCCTTACATGCTTATCCCCACCCTGCTCCATACATATGGTGGAATTTTGCACAAGGGTAACTGATGACCCTGTGAGTTTCTGTTGCATAGGTTGACTCTCACTTTTAGTTGAAGCTCACATCGTCTCTGCCGTATATGGATTTCCTACAGCTTTCTAGAAAATGAGTTTACATTAAAAGGTCATGAACCAGATCTCTTTCTTTACTTTGGTTGTCAATTCTAATAAAGTTTTTTAGGAACTTATTTGAAATTTCCCAGAGGTCTTCAGTTTACCCTGTGACACCCACACAAGCTACCCTTTTGTGCTCACATAGACTCCAGATGTGTTTTCTTAGAAAGTCAAGCTAAACATTTAAAGATGGGAGAACAGACCTTAGTGTCATCCAGGATTTCTTTGCCACTCTCAAAAGGTGCCAAGATAAGGATCACTATAATAGTGACACTGTGACCTAAAGCCAAAACTGTATAGAAATGTGATATCTGCATATGAAAATAAAGAAGAGGAAACGTTTCAAAGCAGGGTGGAATAGGAGGCAGAGGTTTTCCGAAAAATCAGGGTGCAAGAAGTGCACTTTCAGAGATCAATAAACACCAGTTTAATGTTTTGTAACTGGACTGTCTTTCCACACTACATATAAAAATAACAAAAAAATATATCACGTGAACATGGTAATGACTGAAGAGGTGAAGAATAATTTTAGAATGAACTTGCTGTGTTCCTTTGCGTGTAGCTATGGTGTAATTTTTTCATGTTGGAGACATAAACATACTATATGAGGGGCAATCTTATCCAAACAAACAAAACTATTTAGACAGTCATTCTTCACTGCTGGGTCTCTATTTGTAACTAGATACATTAAGTATGTCTTTCATAGACAAAGTACTTTAAAATAGAGCCCATGTGAGACTGTGTCAGAACTAATGATGTTTGCCAAAGCCTAGTTGTAAGATGCCAAGCGAATAGTTTTATAGTTAATTTTTTTAGAAAAGCTATACATTTCCTTGGAGAGCAGAAAATCACTGCAAGTGTCAATGTCTTCATATTTCATGCATACTTAGAAAAAAATAGTTTACATATTTTTAATAAAAATATATAGAAAAATAAGGGACTGGAATGTATATGCCATTACTATCTCAGTCCCGTCTATCTGCCTATATTACATCTAATTAATTTCACAATGCATCCATATCATGTGGTAGCTTAATGAAGCTACTTTAAGCCTTAGCTTAAAATCTCTTGCCATTTACAAATTCAGTTTCAAGCTTCAATGCTTTTGTTTTCTCCTTCTTATCTATCTGTATGTATCTATGGAGAGACTCACTGAGATTACAATCTTGCTTGTCCAGCTTTTGTACATTTGTCCAAACCTCTCTTAAAAGCTTATCAAACTTACAAGTTCCAGTCCAATATTTACTTATCCAATTGCTTTCAATGAAGCGATGCAGACAATCAGAAACATCTTCAGTATCATTCCCTCTTTTCAAACTTTGCTGTGTGTAGTTTCTATCATTATGCAACTAGAAAAGATGAAGAGTAATGTTCCAAGTGTGTATTTCCTTTATTTTACTCATTTCAGGTATGTGTTGTATATTCCTTCATTCCTGAATGCACTACTGTGTCTGCCCCCAGCTCTGTTTCTTTTTAGAGAATTACTTTGCATTTTTATATGACACAAAGAATTGAAAAGCTGCACAGGCCTGACTAAAGCTTGAGATCAGGCTAAATCATTTTAAGAAGATCTAGAACTGTCTAAGGACCTAAAATATTTTTGCAAGCTGTAATTTATTATGCATTTATAGCTTGATGCTTGTTTGAAGAGATGGCTGTATGCAAAGGAAATAAGAACACATTATAAGGGAGGACCAAATCTGATGGATGGATGGGTTTGCAGTCTTTGAGTATATTGAAAGAGATGTCAGTTAAGTATAGAAATGTGAAGATGAGGACAATATTGTAGCCAGAGAGTTAGAGACACCACAAGTTTTTCCACTGTTGAAGAAACACCTGGTTCTCTTTCCCACAGAACAGAACATTAAATAATATCTTCTTTATTAAGATGTCATTTTAACTTTTGTGCAAAAATAAAGACTTTTTCCACCGAAACAAAGAATATACAAAGCCAGGCTCCTGGCGGCTGCCACACCGGGCAGGCTCCTGACGGCCGCCACGCTGGACAGAAAATAATATACAGTTTATATATTAATACTATTTGACATTATCAATCAAGACTGATATTCCACCAGATGAAAATCAGAGTCCCTACTTGGGCTCAGTGGAATACAACAGATATTCATGAAAACTACATGACATAATTGGTATTATGTGGCATCTGTACCTCATCTGGGTCCAACATGACTTCTGTTGCCTTTCTGAATAGAATAAAGAAAATAAACTATGATGAAGGAATAGGCTATCACCAAATACTATGAGTACCACACCAAGCTAAAATAAATACAGGTGATGGCATGGGTGAAAGACAAAACCATAAGCGTCAAGGACATTAATTTGTGAAAAATATTCTAGTGGTAGTCTGGTTAATCTATCATTTGATGGGGTAAATAGGCATGATGCAAAATCTATCTAATAAAGCAAACTCGAAACAAAATAAGTTCTTAAGCAAGAGCAATGTAACCAAGAAAGGAGAAGAATAAAGAATTCTGGTATCAGCAGAAGACATAGAATCATAAAGATGGGGAAAGATCTCTAAGATCATCAAGTCATGACTTTGAATGTCTTGTTTTGCTTCATTCTAGTTTCCCTTGGAATCCCTTAGACACTCTAAATGACAGACATTATAGAAAACTCATGAATATTTTAAGTTAAATGTAAGTCTGTAAGATGAGATATGAGGGAGAATCAGCATCAGAACTACAATACTCAACAACTGAGAAAGAAATTAAATATTTAAGTAGATTGATAAATTACATAAAGGCTTTTCTCTTGGTTTGGTTGCAGGAAGAATACTTATGGCAATACATTGCACATAGGATAGAAATTTATTCATAAAATTCCACAAATGTAGTTCTAACAAAGCAAAATACCTAAACTGCAGTTAGCATTAAAATATGCCCTTACTGTACTGTTTTAAGACTCAAGGTAACTTTAATAACTTTCAGATCATAAACTCTCAGTAGGAAAGTTCAAGATTTTGCAGCATGAAAAAATTAAAACCAACCAAAGAAACTAACCCTCCCCTCAACCCAGATTAAAACATATCTAGAGACACTGCTATTTGCATTGTTTTAGACAGTCAGTCTACACTGCTGGGTCTCTATTTGTAACTAGATATATTATCTATTAAGCATACCTTTCATTGACAAATTATTTTAAAATAGAGCTCATGTGAGGCTTTGTCAAGTTCAAGTACAGTAACATAACATGATTTGGACTGCACAATGATGATTTAGGCACATGTTTAGATTTACTGTTTGCAAGAAACAGCACTTTTCTAGATTTATAAGACATTAGATAATTCTTAAGTTCAATATCTAGTAAACAAAATGAGCTTTTAAAAAACATAAAATTCAAAAAACAACAAATCTGTGTCTAATTTATTTTTAGACACAAAAAAAGCCCTTCAACTTGAATAATATTCAAGACCAGGCAACATAAAGGATACAATACAAACGAAATGCAGGAAATTCCAAATTTGAGGTTGAAAATCAATCCCCAGATAAAGCAAGATGTATGATCTGTGCAACATTAAGTTGCAGCAATTTCCATGAGGAAGAGTAAGAACAGATACCTTATTACAAAGTCAAGACTTCCTATAACTTGACATAAGACTCATGGATTAATGAAAAGCTGTTATTATCTGATGATACCTGTTTTCATGACTACCTGATAGGGGAATTCAAAGTAGAAATTGTAATCCTTGGATTTTAGTTCATGACCAGACCCATAAATCATTCTGTTTGTCACAAATTGTGGAATATGATTTTCATTCTTTCCTTGAGTTAAGTTTTCATTTTCAGTATTAGAAAAAAATCTCATCTAGACATCTTTTGAAATTTTTATTTAAATATTTTTTAAAAGCAAATTGTAATTATCAAATGCCTTTCTAAACAAAAGAGAGAGGCCAAACTCTATGAAATGCCAAAACTGTAAGGAACTTCGCAAGCACGTCTTTTTATTTCCTGATTTTTAATTCTTAGTTCCTGTAATATTTATTGGCAGTCCAGGCTAGGAAAAATTAAAAGTAAAACCTGAAAACTATCAGTTTCACCTTTCCAAGTAGACTTGTATTCAAAGCTTTCTTAGGCAGATCTTAAGGCAAACAGACCAATCTCTAATGAAAGATGAAAACTAAATTATGAAAGAGAATTTGTACACATTCAAAATTTCCCAAAGGAACATGTTTTGGAAAAAATGTATTTATCATCATAATTAACAGTTGCATTAAAAAAAAAGAACATTGAGAAGGCTTTTGAAGACAGGAAAAAGAAAATGCATAAATTCTAACTCAGAAAAAGTGAAAAAACCCTCTTCTTACAAAGGCAATGTCTATCTATTTAAACTAAAACATTTTTAGATCAATGGTACCCAGCCTCACTGTTTTTTTGGCCACCATCTGCTTGTTTTCCATGATGATTTAATTTTAACAGCAATTTTGCTGCCTCCAGAAACTGTGCAGAAAAATTCACAGAAACACATGTGGGACCAAACAAAAAAGATTCTGTTTAAACAGAGTAAGATCTTCAGTGATCACTTCTCTGCCTCCATCAGAATTACACACTCAATGGCAAAAGGAAGATAAAGCAATGAAAAATTTCTACTTCGGTTAAGCATCTGGCCTCCGGTTCTTCTTCCTTAGCAACTGAAAATCCCAAGCATTGTGATTATTTGTTTGTTCCACTACAATTCTACAATTCTACAATTGGATCCTATGTACTCATGCTTAGCTGGGGAAAAAATCCACTCCAACTCTAAATATACTAACGTTATTGAAAACTGGGATGCAGTCACATGCAATTTAGTGCAATTAACAAAGAATAATAAGCAATCTACCTAGGAACAAAACATGTCAAAAGTCAACTCAAGTATTTTATACTGTCTATTGGTTTGCACGGCAAGGTTTTGGTAGCAGGGTGTTACAGGGATGGCTTCTCTGAAGTGCTGCTAGAAGCTTTCCCTGAATCTGACAAAGCCAATGCCAGCCGGCTCCAGGACGGACTCGCTGTTGGCCAAGGCTGAGCTCATCAGTGACAGTGGTAGTGCCTCTGGGATAACAGATTTAAGAAGGGGCAAAACTGCTGTGCAACAGGAATTGCAGCCAGAGAAGAGGAGTGAGAATATGTGACAGCAACAGCTCTGCTGATCCCAAGGTCATTGAAGAAGGAGGGGTAAGAGGTGCTCCATACACTAGACCAGAGATTCCCCTGCACCCTGTAGTAAGACCATGGTGAAGCAGGCTGTCCCTCTGCAGCCCATGGAGGTCCACTCTGGAGCTGAGATCCACCTGCAGCCCCTAGAGGACCCCCACGTCGGAGCAAGTGGATGCCTGAGGGAGGTTGTGACCCCGTGGGAAGTCCATGTTGGAGCAGGCTCCTGGCAGGACTTGCTGCCCTGTGGAGAGAGAAGCCCATGATGGAGCAGGTTTGCTGACAGGACTTGTGACCCCATAGAGGACCCACACCATAGTAGCCTGTTCTTGAAAGACTGCACCTCGTGGAAGGGACCCATGTTGGAGCAGTTTGGGAAGAACTGCAGCCCGTGGGAAGGACTCACACTAGAGTTCACAGAAGACTGTCTATCATGGGAGGGACCTCACACTGGAGCAGGTGAAGAGTGTGAGGAGTCCTCCCTCTGAGGAGGATGGAGTGGCAGAGAATGTGTGATAAATCACAGATTCCCAGTCCCTCTGTGCCACCGGTGGAGAGGAGGTAGAGAATTTGGGAGTGAAACTGAGCTCAGGAAGAATATAGGAGTGGAGGAATGTGCTTCTAAGATTTGGATTTATTTCCTGTTATCCTACTCTGATTTGACTGGTAACAAATTAAACTAATTTCTCCAAACTGAGTCTGTTTTGTCCATGACAGTAATCTCACTTAGAATGCAAAGTTCATTGTCCAAAGCAGACCAGCTTGACTCAGACAATATACAGAATTTTACAGTGAGGAGCAGAATCCAACTTCTTTACATCTCATAGAGAAAAAAAGCTAACAGGCATTAAATTCATTATAATAGGGTTAGTAACTAGGTATTGAGAACAAAGAAACAATGTCCTATTAGAATTGAACGGTGATTGTGTGTGTGTTTTATGCCACTGACTTCACATGGAGGGGGTATGTGTGTGTTTGTTTTATGGAACTATTTCCTGTTGATCAAGAGATCTAATGATATATAAAAAATAAAGCAAAAATAGAAAATGTGTAGTTAAATGTCAAGTAGAGTATAGGCTGAGAAATGAAATATGCTACTACTACAATGTTTATGACAACATGATTCGATTTAAGATAAATAAAAGCTTATTAAGAAGTTATGTATCTGTGATTGTTAAAATACATTTTGCTGTATGCAGGATTTACTGCAATGAAGTCAGCTTGTATCAATGATTTGACTTTGGAAGCCTTCTCTAGTATTACAGGTATTACAATGGCAAGTAATTTAAGACAAGAACCCAGATCTGGTTTATATTCAGTACAAGATCTGTAAACAGGATTAAAAATATTTGTTCAAGGATTTCCTTTGCTGTGCAAAATGCATCAAAAGAATGAATCTGCAGATAAAGCACTGTTCTTACAAGCTAGGGTGGTTTGGCATTTTCACTCCTAAACTGAGTGACTGCTAAATTTCTACCAGTGAGTCAGGATTTCCCACACCAGATGGCTGCATCACGATCAATGTCTTTATCTTTTAAAAAAATTTATTTGTACGTAGTTTCAGGAAAATAGTTTGGCTACTGCCATGAATGCAAAGAACAAGTTGTCTCACTCACACGTAATAACATGAGCAGCAATAACAATCACCAGCACCTAAAAATCATTTTATAATATAAGTCCTTGAAATTTATATAATGGCATAAACTATCTCCCGGTGTTAAAGTGCTCTGGTTTTACACTTCAGCAACAATCTAAAATACATGCTTCTGAAATTTGCATTATAGATTTAGGTAGTAAAATTCTTCAAAGATTCCATCCTTCCTATGCATTTTGTATTCCCACATAATGCTGCTGTGCCAGTAGGATTACATAATTCATTATTCTTGCCTAGAAACTCAATGCAAGCTGTTCCAAGTCTCCTTAGCATGAAGAGGACCTCGTCTGCAAGTTCTTCCCCCAGGGGAGAAGCAGCAACAGCTGAAATCAATGAGCTTATCAGTTCTTAGCTACGTTGAGGAACAGAAGAATCTCCCAAGAAATGACAAATCTTGCACAGAACAAGGGTGGAAATTTCTAAGAAATGAACATGAGACAGTGGGACTAGGAAAACATGAAGGGAGAGGGGAAGAAGCAATGATTTACTGCAAAGGAATGATGGTTAATCCTGTCCTTATCCAAGCCGTATTAACTACCCAGCAGTAGTATCTTGCTCTCTTGAATTCCAGGAAACACTGATACTTTAGACTCACCTCTCATTCCTTAATATGGAAAAAAATCAGAGGTATTGCTGTCTGATCTTTGCATTAAGAAGTAGAAAAATGGGTGAAAGACATAAAGGCATTTGTGTAAGATCTTCCAGGAAGCTTGTCTCGCCCTTCTGAAATCTGAATTTTGCTTAATTCATATAAGAATATGAATAGAGTAACAAACACAGGAAAACGCTGTAACATTTTCTCCTAAGAAGCAATTTTTATTGGTTACAGAACTTCAAGGAATTTCTTCTCTACTCTCCAAAAAAGCCCATCCCATTAGACAGACATGTCAAGTGAATTTCACGCTCCTCTTTAACAGAGAAAAATAAGAACACAGAGGTCAAACAAGAAGAATCTCCAGTCCCCTTCCACCTCTCTTATGGAGTCATTTTCTGCTGGGAAACAAAAAATTATTCTCTCCTGGAACTGAATCAGAAGGCAGACCCGTCAGTCAGTAGCCAACATATGATTCAGCTCAGCTTTTCAATAAGTTAAAAAGTCCAAAAGCCACCAAAAAAGGGTTTTCGAATGAGAGGGCTGTCTCCTTCTAACTCTTGAAATGTCTGCTGAGCACTCTTGTGAATCATGCCTGCTGCAAGAGGAGCACATCTGAGTTAACAAAGCAGGGATTTTTGGTGACAGCTGGCAAGGAGACACTCCCTCTATCGAGGGACAGCTTTCATTCAACTGAAAGGTAGGACAAACACCAATTCCTCTAGATGGACACTGAAAAGAAACTAGATTGATGATTAAAATACATAGAACTACAACTTTCCCTCAACAATAGTGTTTTTAAAGGAAAAAAATCTAACATAGTGTTTTCTAAAAAAAAAAAAAAAGTTGATTATAGATGCCTCACAAGATATGCTAATTTTTGCTTATATTTTATGATTATACTAGCAAGTGTTGAATAATTGAGTAATAAACACTATCACAAGTCGGAAAAAGACATTCCATTCAAGTCTTGGGAAACGATATAAAATGTTAAAACAGCACTAAATATTCCACTCATGTTAAATTCAGTGCTTGAATTGCAGAATGATTTAGCTGTGCCTTCAAATGTTTTCAATATTCCTTCATGCAATGTACACAATCAGAAAAGTATTTCTGCCGTAATTCACTTGCATTTCCAAGAGGATGCACTTTGAATAGGGGTTTTGTCCTACTTGTTAAGCCAGTTGAAAGAAATACTACTTGGCTCCCAGATTTATCATATGTTATATTTTTACTGGCCTGATCACTTAACAAATTACTAACAAGGAATATTTCCTGTGTGTTCAAAAGACTTCAGTTTAAATTATTTCAGAGCAGCCTTATAACACAATAGCAGCAGGCAAAATTGCTTGAACTTTACAAAAATGTGTGAGTTGCACAAGAGCACTGCAAAATTAGATTGAAAACAAATACTTAATTTTCTTTAATCTATTTTGATGTCTGCTCTTCTTGTTTTAATTTCTTGGAAATGTATCTACATGAAAAAGTGTAAATATAGTGTTACAAAAATGATCATTTTTGGGGGGGGGGAAGCAGCTTTAAAACTGAGGCTGCATTGAAAACTGTCTCTAATATTTTTTTCCTTTAAACAAGATTTGAAAAGATACCTTGCTTAAAAGGTTTTTTTTCCTACCTTCCAAGATCTCCTTTTAAAGGATTTGTCTATTTTTACACCAAAGGGGGAGGAAATGCTTCAGGTATTTTTCACAGTCTACATAGTAATGTTTAATGAATAAATTTTACTCCATAATCCTACTTTGAACTTAGGCTCCTCAACAGCCATGTGTGGTGCTTGCCTTATTTTATTTAAAAGTTTAAGATTTTAAAACTGTCTTTTGAAGGGACAAAAATTAACTTTGAATGCAGATTCCAGATGACCCCCACCATGCCAACTATTACAGCTGCACTCGATGAACACAGCTAGATTAAGCTGAAATGTTTTCAAGTACTCATCTCAATAAAGTGAACAATCCTCTCATCAGAGAGTTACTTTGTTATACATTAAGAAGGGAGAGCCCAGATTTGGTGTAGGAAGCCACCAATACGACTTCTGTGCCTTATCTTACAGCTCATATCTTAAAGTACAAGTATGAGCTTATCTGCCAAACACCTTCTTCATACCTGAAATTAAATAATTCATGATGATAATTCAAAAGAACTCATTAGCTTGCTCAATATTAACAAGTGTACTTCACACCTAATCACCTTGAAGATGATTCATTTTTTACTGTATATATATATAATATTATTATTATTACATATTATATATATGTATAGTATACATACTATATCTCTAGTGTATTTACTTAAACACATTTAACTCAGTTCTACTATGGCTTTGTTATCAGAGGTTCTCAGATATATCTTACCCTTGTGCAGGAAGTTACACACCAGGACAGAGATAACTCAACATGCCCCAAAACACATCTGTAAAAGCATAAAAGCTGTCACAGCTACAGCTCTCAATTATGCTCTGCAGACTTTCTACATAGGAGGAGTGGGGAGGCAGACAATCAAGGACAGAATACGAATACTAGGTTTGTTTGTTAACTTTGCAATTTAAGGAAAATTAGAATCTTAATGCTGTTTTGTGTTTGTTTGAAGAAATGAAGTCCCTGAAATTTGAAACTTTATGAAGGCTTTATGAAGGCAAAAAGTCAGGGCAAATATGTTTCAAATCTGTGCATATGTCTAGGAGAGGGAAATGGCTGCTTGCAGTAGAAGCTGATGTTGACTCAGGGTCCATTTTGCTGCAGAGCCTCTCATCTCTCCAGTCTTCTTCCTCCAAACTCCTCTCCTCTAAAATGTCTGCCTTTACTTCGTTTGTCCCAGTTTCTCCCAGTTCTAATTTTCCCTATCCCAGAGTGCCAATACTTTGCCTCTGAAAGTTCCACCCTCCTAATGCTCTCCCAAAACCTCTTGCTTTCCCCCTTCTACATCCAATTATTTTCCAATTCTTTTGGAATAGAAGAGAATAGACTAGACTACACTACACTAGTTCAGCTTGAAGGGACTTAGAGTGATCATCTAGTCCAACTGCTTTATCATTTCAGATCTCAACAGAAATTAAAGCATGTTATTAAGGGCATTGTCCATATGCCTCTTAAAAACTGACAGATTTGGGACACTGACCACCTCTTTAGGAAGCTCATTCCAGTTCTTGACTAAATTCTTGGTAAAGAAATGTTTCCTATTGTCAAGTCTGGACACTCCCCTGAGGTGCTACTGTCAAATTCTGTCCCACGGAAGATTGGGGCACCCAAGTCCCCTCCCAAAATTATTCTTTTCCTGATCCACTCCTTTCAACTCCACACTGCACCTGAAATCTGCACATATCAAACCCCACCTTTCACCAGGCTAGTCTTGTAGCTCGTGACACTGGAATTATTCAATATTGCTCAGTATGCTCATTGCTTTTGGTGTTTCCACTTCTGTATAACAATATGAAAATACCAAAGACACTTTTAGAAAGTGATCAACACTTCTAAAGTGAGGCATGTCCCTAACCTTACTTGGGCTGATTCAGGGCTCAAGACTAAATATTAATATTTGTGTTTCAGAAAAGCCAAATAATAGTCTTTTATCCAGGCATTTCCAGTCGTATTGATAATACAAGTTCTGTAGTGGCTCACCACCTCTTTAAAGAGATCTGCTCAATCAGGTCATCCTGCATCCCAGCATGTTCTTAGGAACTCTTCAACTGTGAGGTGGAGTATCCAGGAGGTCTGCTGAAGGTAGTCATCACCTGCAAAGATCTGTGCACTGACTGTGAAACCTACTCCCATGATTATCCTCAAAGACCATACCAACGTGAGCAGTATTAAAAACAGAGAAAGCTGGACAGCACTCCAAAGAAAATGTCCTTCCTTTATGCCTAAATTGGTATTGTCTTTCAATAGCATGTCTTCCAATACATTAAGAATTTAAAAGCACTTCTTTTTAACACATTTTTGCATATAAAGCCGCCAAACACATTTTCAAAAGTAACATCAAAATTTTTATTTGGGCAGAAGACCTAGGCCGCTGTTACAAAGAGACCACTCTTCCTTTTAAAATGGATGTGCCAGAAATCCCTCTATGATGCAGCACACAGACTTCCTAAAATCAAAGGCTTAATACTGTGGTTGGTAAAAAGAGTTTAGCATGGCTTGCCAGGTAAATTGATAATTCTGACATTTAAAAGCAGCTTGGAGTAAAAACAGTATGCATTTTAAAAACTGTGACCTAAATTACACTGTGATAAAAATCAAAGGAGAATATCCTTAATAATATGAGATGGAGTGAGAGAGAGATGTACTAGACAACATTGTTTCTCCTAAACACAGACATTGCTGATTGAGATTTATTTTCCTCTTTATTTTTCAGTCAGTTACTGAAAACAATTTTTAAAGACTCAGCATATTTTCCATTTGCAGCCTAAAGGATCTCCAAAATGTATGAGGCCACACAAGTCAAAACTTCAGATTTTCACTTATCTTTCTATTCTGCCAGGACTTGACTTATTTACAGTGCATTACAACTTCAAGCTATGCTCTCAATTTATTTCAAGCTATTATATGAGGATATAATAAATAAAGTTTACTAATACATTTACGGAATGGATTGACATAATAAAATTAACCTTATACGGAACTGTGTTTAGGAACCACCAAATTAACATCATTCTAGATTAGAATTAACATATTCTATCAAATATTTTTTGGCTTTGGACATCAGTTTTACATGACAAAATTTTTCATTGAAGTGCTTGCTATCTGGTGCCCATGTATTTTTTTATAGCTTCTCTTCAAACTTAGTGCCTTTCTGCAAGGAGATCTCTAGCCTTTTCCTTGTTACTACCATTTTCCAGTGGACTTGGCCATATCTTTCAGTTAAAAATCACTTATCAACGTCCCACATTCAGTTCCTCACAAGCAAGTTTATTATTTATTACCAATCACATCAAGTGACGAATTTTCATTTTTAATACTTTCCAAGAAACAGAATTAGAGCTATTTATTTTTGTATTAAATAACTTTCTGGGTCAAGTTCAAAGCATAAGTGTATTTCGTGATTCTGCCCCAAGATTATGAAAAGTTTAAGAAATTTGTCTTACTTTTGCCTAATTTAAAATAGATGAAGGTTGTAATTAATTGTTAATTATTTGAGAGAGGAGATGCTTACTAAACCAATTCAGATAATCTAAATGATTCTGTGATTGCTTTCCTCACTGATTGATCAGTGAATTTTCTTACACTTTTAATAATCTTAAAGCACTCACTGTCTTGCTGTCCCCCATAGCTTGCAAAAGCTTAATTACTCTTCCCAAACATTTCATTTTCATTCTAAATAGTCCACTAATGTTCATTCACTACACAGTTCTGGGAAAGGTTACTTCCAAACCTTTTATAAATACTATTCCCCTTGAATGACAAAATGTAATTTTAAACATTCCTTTCACTGGAGTACATTTTGTGTGCTTTGACTGTAGGGGTGGGAGAAGTGACATTACTGAAAAACTGACCATAGCCTGGAAACCTGTTATAGAAAGGAAAAATAATTCCAGTAGCAAATACTACAGTGGTACCTTATATTTACAACTTGCAGTATTATCTGCTCCCTTGCAGTCTGGGTGGCATGGCTGGTCCACATCAGCCATGATACAGTCCTCCACTCTTATCTCTGGACTGCATCACCATGGGTACCACACACACATATCGGCCCAGCAATGGTGATGTTATGAAATCTAACATTACATTAAAGAAAGAAATAAATCAGTGAACAGAGTTCGGTCAAGAATAAATATGAAATCACACTTAAGGTCTTCCATGGAAAAATCAGCCATGTAGATTGTGGCAGTGGTATCTAGGAGACAACTCAACCCCAGCAATGATAAGATCACCAAATATTTTTGAAGAAACATGGGAGAAGACAAATACCACACAATTCAGATAAAGAATAAATCTACCGAAAATAACTTCTGAATATGAAACCAAGGAACAAGAATTTGGCTAAATCATACTCAGGTTATCTTTTAGCTCAGTACTTATCTTTCTCTAACACCTAATACTTAACATGGACTGTAGATACTTGCTTCAGAAGAAAGTGGTATCAAAAAATCAAACCCAAAGGACTCAGCAATTTACACCAAGGAAAAAAGTAATGCTAGGGGAAACATCTAGATCTTAAACTAAGAACATCTGCCTTTTGCAAAGACAACCTTTAAACCTGTACTAAATGATCCATTAGAACATAATATAATTAAGTCTCAGGATATAACTAGATAGTAATTTTGGGGGGGTAATGTTTCAGAAGTGCCACTGCTCACAGCTCCCTACCCCAGCATCAAAGGATACAAAGATTCTCTGAATAATAGAGGTTGTCATCCCTCGTAATGTGGCAAATAGGTGAAAAGAAAAAGACTGTACATATTGGATTCTTTTAATGACAGAACAGGCCACAGAGAGCACAACTGCATGCCATGATCAACCCTTAAGCAGTCAGAACCAAAATGAGCATAATGTGACTCACTTGTATTTTAGATAATAGCTTGGTGTTTATAAGGAAGTACAGTAGGCAGTGGTTGCAGTCAATATGCTTGAGGCATTACCTTGAGTAGCATTATCTGGTTATTTTTAGGACAGCCACCCAGATGGGTGGTATTAAGGAGCATCATAATCCTCTGTTAGGCCACTCTGCAGATGGCAGTATGTGTGCAAATATAACACACAGCAATTGGCAGGTGCTCTTATATCGAGCAAGGAAGGAAACAACAAGCCATTAGGTCAAGGTTGTCTAGGTATAATCTACATAACCAAAATAAGATTATTAAATCCTTATTAGAGTATTAGCACTTCAGTTACCCAAGTATCAGATTCCTTTCAAAGAGGTGCCACGGAAAAGATACAATACTGAAGTTAAGCTGGTTTGCTTTTCTTGTAGAAAAAGTGTCCTTATGTTCAAAATCTAAGACATGGAAAATGCTCAGAGGAGACAATATTTATTATCTACAAATTGTCTTTAAAGCTTTTCTTCCTAACAAAATCAAGACACAGTAAGAAACTAAATTTTTATAAGGAAATAGAAAGGTGATAGACACAGAAGTATTGTCATCTTTAAGTATTCAAACAGGAAATGACCAATTGAACAGCCTTTTGACCTTTTCATCTTTTAGGATGTCTACCCTGTTCCTCCTCTACCCCAAGCATCTGCTCAGGGCTACTGTAAGTCAGCACACTGGGCTGCAGGGACATTTGCTTGACAAAGTACCTCACTGCATTCTGACAGGGTCTTTGTAGGACCATCTACAGCCATTGTTGTTTTAAATACAGACTAAAACAGTGAATACACAGATGTTGACCTTCCCCTGTTGCTGGGGTATGGTGTTATCCTGTTTGAACAATGGGAATTCATTTTCAGCTTTCCCCTTTGCCCTCTTTTCCTCTTGCACACTCTCCTGATGACACATGCTTCCTTCTACTCTCAGCTATTGCCAATAGCTAAAAATTTTCTTTCTATAACTTTTATGCTCCATTTTAACCCCCCTTCTATAATGTTTATTATATGGCAAACAGTTCCATAAAGTGACCGCATTCCATTTCCCTTGGAACAGCACAGACCGTCTCTGTTGTTAGCAGTCGTTAGCGCGGGATAAGGGTACAGCTTGTCCTACTCCCCTGCTGAAGCAGGAGCCACACACAAGAGAAGTTCAGCCTCAGTGCTACTTGGCTGCTGTGTGGCTGCATCCAGTGGAACCCACCAGCGTGGTCCACCTGCAGCTGCCTGCAAGTACTTCTGATGAACCTGTAGGCATGGGCAGGAGCATGATCACATCCCAGACTTCTGCACATCTACACTGTGGTCTGCTTTGCTCAGATGCTACTGTGGTGGCTGTAGGTAGTCATGGTTGTACGGGGGAAAGAGAAACTGGACCAACCAAGCACTGGACCCCTTCCTACAACATACGCTTCTCTCCAGTCTTGTTTTCCTGTATGAAACAGCTTGAAGCTAACTGGCTGTCATAAATCTGAACCCAGACTGGTTTGATTTCGTGCAGAACATCACATTTTAACTCCAGATGCCTCAAACTATTAAGTAATCCAAAAGGATCTGAAATATCTAGAGTGCACTGATATAAACAACCTTTTAAAGTTATAAAAGATAAATTGCAACACAGTTCATTTTCAGGATTTCAGTTTACTTCTAACTACATAAGGAAACAAATGGCTCAGTTTTGTATATAAGGTGCAGGTTTAAAATAAAAAGGCTTCATGGCTAGAGTCAAAGACCTGAATTAAAAATATGGGCTATGGAACATGCTAAGTGATTTATGGACCTGCTCCTCCTCTGGTCACTCTTTCAACCCAATGCTGATGAAACAACCCTGTAACACTCTTTCAATTTTCTAAAATGGAAGAAAACTATACCAGTACATAGGTTTGATTAGTTTTAGCTATCTCAGTTAAAGCAGATCCCAGAAAAACCTGCCAATAGCCACATTTGGTGGAAGGAAATTAGCACAGAAGGGTAAGTAGAGGACAGAGCTAGGGCAGAGAAGCTGATCTTTTTGGGCAAGCAGTGCACTAGATGGGCTCAGCTATAAAACTCTGGCTTAGCCCATACAGATAAAGACTCTAAATAATTATGATCATAATTTCACATTTACCATAGACTACTAAGCACATAAACACATACTTCTGTTTTGATGCAAGGTAATCAAAACATGGCATGTCCCAGAGTTAAAGCACAGAAACAGGTGCATGACAATCATTTCTGTGATTTGGACTTTATCCACATGCTGGTGGCTTATCCTGCCTCCAAATTACTTTGAATTAACATACCACAGTAGCACATGTTACACATAAAACATGAACCTCCAAGTTCATGGCAACGCACACAAACCATTCCAATGGTTATGACACTTTTGGGGTGAAAAAAAATAGGGTTATCGAGTAAGAAAGAAGAACATATCTTGCAGAGATGCTGGGGATACAATTTAGGAGGTATAAAAACATGAACTCGATAAAAATGTTATGTAACGTGTGAAATTACTTAAAACTGTTGCTAAAAAAATAAGAGACAGATGTCAAAATTGGAAGAAAGCTCTCCTCTTGGTATTTTAGATGTTAAGGTTAACTTTTGCAAAAACGTCTTAGTGCTACAGTTTTCTTAGGTTTATTTCAGTAATTTTTAGGCCAAAGATTATCTCAAAACTTATTAAGTTAGGAAGCAGCATTATATTACAAAGAAAAAGAGATGGAACACTTTTAAAATGTGGAAAGTAACGTGGAAATGCCACATATGCTGAAGATATTAGCTCCTTTGGCTTCTGTTTTTTTCTTATTAAATATCTTTTTTTGTGAAACAAATTATACTACTACAATTTAAACAGTGAGCCCCCTTTGCTAGGGGCTAGGCTAGTACAACTCAAAAAAATAGGCATAATTAAAAATAAAAACAAATTTTCTATATACAGTCTCTCTTGTCCCATGTAGATGACCTTTTCTGTGCTAGACTGAACACTTAAGCTCTTGTAGTAAAACACATATGAAATTGTAGGTTGAGTTATTAAAGGTAGTCATAATGTCATGTCTGTGGGAATTGCTCAGAGACACCTTTGGTTTTAAATAGAAATATTAGAATACTTTTAGCACTCAAGTATGCATTATTTTTGTTCTTTACAAACAGTTTTTTCCTTTAAGAGAGATTTCTAGTCTGGAGACAGGAAGATAAATCCTGTGTTTGTCTCCTGTGCTGACCTGTGTATGAACAGGTCTTCTCTGCTCATTTCTCTTACTATAACGAGGAAGCATAATGCAAAGGAATATAAGGAATAATTTGTATGTTGAATATGAATATATGAATGCTACTGGACAGTGCTGAAGCTACTTTGACATGACGTCAAGGGTGTGTTACCATAAGCAAAAAACCCTTTTGCCATAAGCAAAAACCCTTATCAACCATGGAGATCTTGGTTCACTATATACTTTTGTGCAGCTCCTGAGTCCTATTAAAATAGGGAATTGGATATAAAGTGTTCAAAAAGTCAAGCAGAGACATTTTATTGTTATGATGAACCAACTTAAAGCAAAATTTCATATCAGTTATTATCTCTCACAACCACATTTCTCTTCCAGTTCTGGAAAAGGGTTAATGCCTCTGCTTTCATCAAAATATAATGTCTCTTGTCCACTGCACATAAACCTTTGACAATTAAAACAAATGGAAGGTAGGGGCAAACATAAAAGTGCTCAACAAACAAATCCAACAAGGTGCTACTTTTATTTAGTTCTACATAGCCAAATGGATCACAAGAGATAGGCTTTGTTTCCATTTTTAACTTCAGCATACACAAACAGACAATGCAGTAATTACATATGTAATTATGCGATACCATATAGAAATATTATATACATTATATATATTATATAGGAAATCAGAAAAGCAACTGTAGACTTTAAGAAAAGGCTATAATAAATTATGTTGCTGATAATAGAAATTATAATCTGAACAAAATTAGGAAAAACAGAAGGAAAAAAGATTAACAAGAGGTGAAAGGTACATAATGGTGACAAAAATGTGCAAAGGAAGGATAAAGAGGGCAACCTTGTTATTCAGTTTTAGACACAATCCCTTGTTTCTTTTTATGAGGCGCCTTCTGGAAATCATTCTTTTCTGTATTTCGTTACATCATTTTTTAAAATTTAAGTGGAAACTCAAAATTCAATGAAAAAACCAGCAATTTATGCATTAAGAATTATAAATTAAAAGCTATTTGCAGATCAGTCGACCTGCAATAATTTGTGGACTCAGTCCTCAGGCAAACAAAAGAAAAACAACTGCATTCCAGCTTCAGAAAAACCAGTATCTTCCTAGGCAAACTCAAACCACTGTTAATAATGTCAACATTTTCTCCATCCTCAGTGGTAATATGAATTTTACTCTTTAACTGCAAAATAAACAAAATAGATCTACAGAAGAAGAGAAGAAGGTAATGATTTCTTTTAAGTCTACAAATAATCAACAGCCATCTGCCAATGTTATATTGCATTCTCTACTACCACAGAAAGAACTTCCATATTTTAATACTTAAAGTTCAAATAAATAAGTAGCATTGTTCCTCCGTGGCCACTTTCAAATGTTTTAATAGACCTTTCAACTGACTTGGCACTGTCTGCCTAAAGGTCCTGCAGCCAAAGTAAATACGTTGTGTTTAATTAGCAAAGGCCAGTTTGGAAAGAAAAATTTACTAGTTGACCATAAGTTGGAATGGCTAAATTAGTGATGGGAAAATATTTCTTAGTCTTCTGTCACCTTTTCCAGGTTGAACGTTGCCCTCTTTTCTCTCTCTCACTATAAATACGCATACACATGCATACATATGTGCAAAATTTAATCTGGTTTTACTAAAAGAAAATGGAGAATGTGAAACTAAGCCACAAAATTCCCAGCCTTTCACAACAGTATTTAGAAGAAAAAGGGTTTCATGGAAAAACATATTGAAGTTTTTCAATAAAAGTATTATTAAACGAAAAGTACTTTTTAAAAAGAAACTCAGATTTTTAAAACATTCTTGAGTATTATTGAGACTTCTTTCCATTTGTGGGAGACAGAAGGAATTTAGTTACTGAGGAATATAATGACATTTTTCAACAATTCACTTCATCAATCATATCAATTTTATCTCCATTCACACAAAACCAACCAAATCTTGCATATAACTACAGCTCATTTCTACCATTGCATCAGAAGCACTGTAAATCACTGTTTCACATTTCCCTTAGGCTAATTTGGAAGCTTTAACTAATCCATGACAGGGTGAAAATTATGCATAGATGAACCAGAAATTTATAGATTGAACTTGGTATTTAGTTGTAGCAGTACTAAACAATTTGGACACTTCCTTTTTTTTTTCTTTTTTAATTGATACCTACTTTGGGCAAATCTAAATTCCACTGAATTAAGCTGAGCTAGTATAAAACCTCTAGCCGTAGTAAATGTCAAAAGTATCAAAGCTGTCACTGGTCATCCAACAAGGCACATTTACAGTGTTTTCTGATCCTCCATGTTTTTTTATACATAACCATGCCTGTGTATTTAACTGCAACAGCTAGAAAAAGTAAAAAAGCCTTCAGGATCAATTAGCTTAAGTTTATTTTTTACATAATCCTCATAAAATTCAATTCTGAGTCCCAAAATTTGTCTTTTAAAATATCTCTGTTTGATATAGCAGACAGTACTCCTAACCCATGTTTAGAGGCTCCTCCTGCCATAAATCAGCCCCCAAATATTTCTTGTATCAGTAGATCACCAAACATCTTTTGAAGATAAATTAAACTGTCTCCTGTGACTCTTGACCTTCTTCATGGAAGGAAAAAAAAGCGCATCATCATACTAGTCAAAAAGATAATTGTTTTCTGAACCATGTGAGCAGTCTGTGCAATTCCATGAGGCTGTTTGTGTGCTGTAAGCAGAACTTGTTCAGCTGAATCAGTAATTAAAAGCATGAGTCAGCGTTTGAGCTAAAGAAGGTGGCTCTTATACTATTATCTGGACTAGCCTTTTTAGGAGACAAAGACTAATACTACCTAATGTCACACAAATATTGAGCTTTTCACACTGTGTACTGTGTAAAGCTGGGCTTTTGATACATCTACATTTCCAGAATACTAACCCAAACTACATCTGTTTAAAATGAGGAAAGACAACAGCTCTAGAGTTCTTTGTGGGAATGGGACTGTGGGGTCTTATTTTGTTGTTATGGTTTTTTCCCTCTCTCTTTTTTTTCTTTAAATTTATGTGACTCAGAGATTAAGGATACAGCAACTTCATGTTACCTTAACATATGAGGTTAAGGTAAAATTTCTCTTGATACAAAGTAAGCATTTATTTTCTATATAGAAGGGGACCTTTACTACATAAGAACACTTGTAATCTCTTCAGTCTTTACAGTTTGTAAAAACTCCAGTAGCTCTGATTTCTCAGAAAGAAAGTATTTAATATATAAGTTTAACTACAACAGATGTTCCCTGCTAAAAGGAAAAATATCTGCTTTTCCAATGGGTGTGGAAGGATTTATCTTTTGCTTTCTTTAAAATCACTCAATACCAAGAGAAGTTCTAGGAACGCACTGTAACAGACACCAAAGCTGTTCCCTCTGGATGCACTGCTTCATAGTATACTACATAATTGGTTATGCATATTTGTTACAAACCTGACCATATACCGAACAACCATATTTTGCAGTTCAGAAGGAAGAACTTCTGTTCAAAATCATAAGCACAGACAATAGGATTTCCAGCCTCCTCACTCATCCAGTTCCAAAGCCACTTTCCTCATAGCATCCAACAGAGAACTGCTGCGTGGAATAGGCTCCTGCCAAATCCTAGTTTTGTGTGCTCTGGCATTTTGATGGAATAGTTTGGTGTAAAAGAAAAACTTCTTTTCCCTTTTCAGCAGCATTCTTTTTCCACTGTCCTTGTATTCTGCAATGGTACAACTACTTCTTTTTGCTGTAATTTGAAAATTTTTTTTAGGTGACCAGAACTGGCAGTTCTACACAATCTGTTGGACACTGCAGGTGCAAACAGACTCTGCTTACACCCTGGGCTGGCTGCACACAAGGCTGCATTAGCATGGATGTCCCGTCGCTAATACATGTATTGTGCTGCACCACTCTAGGACAATCACATAGCTTCCAGTCAAGGCCTGCTTCCCATCCGGCTGGCTTCTGCAGGATTGCAAGAGTCTGGTGCCAGCTGTATAGATATGTCCAATGTGCTCAGAGGATCAAATATAAAAAAGCAGAATTTGCTTTGTGTAGCTGGCCAGAGGCTTGAAATATGCTGATGAGCATCTTTTTGTAAAGCTGCAGCTGCTAGAGAAAAGACAACCTCCCAACAACTCCAATGGAAGTACAACAAAATTCACAGGTCAACTAGACATTAGCAATGGAAGATGTAATGTAGCGCTTGTGAAGAGTTAATAAATGACAGTCAGAGGAAAAGTACAACCTGCTACCATGGACTCAAATAGAAACTGGCATCTCAAATTTATTTGTGTACATTTGGAAAGTCACGGAAAGGGTTTTATATCCACTCTTCTGGTCAAAAGAAAGGAGCTGCTTCGCTGTCTCTCGCAGGACTTGCCAGATGCAAGTTCAGTCATGCATCTGTCAACAGAAACACTCTGAAGTGCTTCACGTAGGTCAGGTAGGCTCTGGTCCTGCCAGGCTTGACAGCATTCCTTTGTTGATTCATATTTGCTGTCACAACCTTATTTCTACTTTAGCCTTTCCTGTTTAAAGTCATCTTCCAGCTTGAAAGATACACTTCAGACTAATTTAACAGACTATCCCAAAAGAAAATTTTTGTCAAGGGCAGGACTTTTGTCAATATGGACTAAGTTAGGATCCAACAGACTCTACTTACAGATGCCGGGGATCAGTCTAGATATTTGCTCTGGTGAACAGTACAGTCTGTCATTCTGGTCCCCATAATTTCCAAAGGAGATGGATGCTGTTCTAATGCATAACATACAAGTTAACTGAGCTATAGACATAAAAGCATTAATTAATATTTTTCAATAGATGATTACAATATTTAAAACTATTTTGGAAAACAGGAAATTAAAGATACTTGAAAAAGCAAAGATTTTGATGCACCTAAGGATAAAGTCTTGAGAACAGTTCAAGGAATGTTCCTCCTCTGATAAGGAAAAAATGCTTCCCTTTCTTTCAAATTTGCAGAGAAATATATTAAATAGAATTTTTACAAAGCTTTGCCATAACTTTATATACTTTACAGGTGCCAATTAGCATAAAAGTTGAATTTTTAAGTCAGGAACTAGCTTAATTAAGAGATTAGAAAAAAATGGTTATAGAGTTTCTATGCAATGTCATCATTTTGCCTGGGTTATTTTTTACACTACTTTCCAAAACGAATTAATATTTTTTAATTAAAACTTAATTTCTGATTTTATGTATGACCTGAAAATGGTGTTGGAATCAAACACTGAAAATAAGTTGATGCTAGATAACTTTTCATCTCCATATATACAAAAGATGTCTTATATAAAAAAGCATATTTTTAAACTTTATTTGTGCAAGTCTGTTATCCAGTTAGTCTGCCTAAATATATATTCATAGGAACATATGTGTTGTATTCAAAAGACAGAATACATATCACATCCAAACAAGTAGGAAGATAACAGGATACAAAATTGATCAAGACAAAAAGAAAGATGAAAATAGAACCATTGAACTAATTTTTAAAGCAGCGCGAGAGAGAAAGTAAGTGTTCTCAAAATATGAAACTAAGAAAAATCAAGCTCCTTTGGAGATATAGGAGATATTGTGTGTCTGAAGTAGCCATCTATGATAGTTCCTAATGCTTAGATTCTCTCAAATCAAAACAAGTTCATACAGCTCCCTGCATATTAAAATGGTACTGCACAATATTCTAATGCAGAAAAAAAATTAAAAAAAACCCCAAAAAATAAAACTAAGGAAAAGAAACTCCAATATTTGAAAGATGTGATAACAAAGAGAGCTCTATGTGGTGTGAAGTAGGAATTCTGCTCCTGAGGATCAGGAGCAGTTTTTGAAGCAACCATAGTAACTCACAGCTAAATAAAGGCTAGGATGGTATGTCATTAAAGACATACTTTGGGCAGAAACAGAAGCTACTGGGCAAGCTTCTTTGGCTTGTATTATGACAGTCGGAATGAATTATTGTAATGACCCAGTTTGGCTTTAGTCACTGAAAATATTTAAAATTATGTTTTGCTCAAGGGAGAATAAGCTGTAGACACATGTCAAGGATCCAGAGAATTATTGGGAAACCTGGTAGTGATTTCTGAGACAGAAAGAAGACTCTTCAGTCTCACAGAGTTTAAATAAATTTGAAGAAAACAAGTGACTGAGCAACTACAAGAAGAAACTTGAAACGAGTGGCATATCATAAAAATATCCATATTTGTTTCCTGCTGGAAGAAGTTCCTTTCAAGTTCACAGACATAAGCAAAGACAAGCACCAAATGAATTCCAAAGCTGACCTGATTGAGCAGACAGCATTCTTGGGCTGTCAGCACAGCAGAAACATTTCATCACCAGCCTGACTCACTCTGCAGCTTCTCGTAGCTAAGAACCAAGAAGCAGGTTTTTCATTTTGCATGCATACATGCAAAATGAATGGGAAATTTAAAACTTATTTTTTATTCAGTATATCCAGGCTAGCGCTCAAACTCAGATGATCTTCAGTTCTGCTGAATGAAAAATATGCTATTTGTGATGGGACAGATTGAAAATTCTGCTCTCGGACAGGATGACAGAAATTATAATAACAAAATTAGAAAATCCAAAGTCTTCACCAAGAGTAGGTGATGATTCTCTCAAAAGTTTCAGGATTGCTGATTTTTGTCTCATGTTGCATTTTTAGAGAAATACATTTTAAAGTGAGTCAATAGACAGATCAGCATCTTTGGTGGTCTGATACTAAATATCAAGTTTCATGTATAGTGCTTTTGAAAAGATGCAAATTATGATTTCAGCTATGTTCTAGTGAATTTTTTCCATTTGAAAGCAGTGATTCTATGTGAACATTTTCAGACACTTTGCAGCAAGAATATACTATACAATGCAGCATTTTTTTGTTCCCTAAAGCCTCTTTTCTAGCCGGTTTCAAAAATGTATTTCCTTTTCTGTCTGGGCCTCATTTTTGAAAAAAGGACTCTCATCCTATTTATGTTGCTTGGCTCCACGGAACCCCTGCTTCATAATGCATGACTACTAAGAGATGATATAAAGAGCAGCAACAAATTCTCCCAGCCATGCCATGTTGAATGGTATAGATAGAACACATTAAATACTATGAGGAAGCATCAAATACACAGAGAAGCAGACAGCAAAGCTAAAGGATGAGACTGGATGTGGCACTTAGTGCCATGGTCTAGTAACTGTGGTGGTAGTGGATCAAGGGTTGGACTTGATGATCTCAGAGGTCTTTTCCAACACGGCTGATTCTATGTTTCTATGATTCTATGAAATTAGAAGGAAGTGCATAGAACAAATCATTGAAAGACAGAGATAAGCTTTCAATTCTAAATGCATTGCTTGCATGTTTTATGTGTGAAATGTGCAGTGTTCACATTTCTGGTTAAAAGATAAATATTTTCTCCCTATACACCCACTTCCACCAGCCCAGGGAGTCTTCAGGAGAAGAAATCCTGTAGCTCTAAAGGGAGTGAAAACACTTCCTGATGTGCTCTTGGAAAGAGGATAGCCTGAAAGCAAAACAGGTTTCCTTTGTTGTTTCCTTATGGTTTGCCATTTGCAAACTTTGGAAAGCAACTTTCAAGAACTGACAAGCTGAGAAAAAAGTTAGCAGCATTAGGAGTAAAGAGAAAGGGGGATATTCTTAAAATGTATTATTTTTATATTAATTATATTCTAGTAAAACTGCCAAAACTACAAAACTGCTACCCAACATAATGCTGAAGTCCAAATGAATAAAATTAGCCCCTCTAGCTTTTACTGCCTAACTGTTTTAAATATGAACTATAATACAAATGTGGTCAGCTGTATGATCTCATTATCCTCCATCAATGAAGGTAGTTAATAACTTTAGGAAAGTTTGACTAACATGTGGACAGCACCTGGCATGATTTAGTCCTTTTGGCTGGTTCTGCCTACAGGAAGTGGATGCCATTTATATTCAGTAGACAGTAATGTCCAGATGCAAAGAGAGATGCAGGCATTACAGAGCATTCAGTACTCAATATTAATACATACAATAAGTACATAAATAATGGACACAATGAGATACTTAAGAATGGATTTCTGACTGACAGTATATTTAATGTCAGAATACATCAGTCAGTCACTGGAGAAAGGCATCTGAAATCTTATCTCCAGCCTCATTTAAGGACAACAGTTTGTTGCCTCTATAGAAGTGGCATTCAGAGCATGAACCTGACTCCATCATTTAGGATTGAGGCTATCTGGGTCATGGGCTTCAATGTCTCACTGCCTAAATGGATGTAATTTTGTGAGTACCTCATGCACCTACAAAACTTAAGTCAAAGAGTGTAGTGCCTAACGAGGCAGCAGCTTCTAAATGAATCAGTTTTACTGATGTGAGACAGCACTCTTTGCAATAGCCTTTCAGTGTTATAGTTTCCACTAGAAAATAATCCTCACTTTTTTTTCAGAATTAAGAACTTCAATGCTTAGAGAAAATTATTAGCACCTATACAGTAGGTTTATTTTTATGAATATGGGGCTAAAAATTCTCTTTTCTTACCTTCTCATAACCTGATCAAAATAGAGTCAATTTTCTCTTTCATTTCTCTTCTGCTTCTACCATTTCTTGCTGAGTAGCCAAGACTCCTGCCCTTGGAGTGACACACATTCTGCTGTACTGTGACCCTCGGCACTGGCTCCTTCATGACTGGAAGGGGAGGTAAAACATATCCCTAATTTTCTGAATTACAGATCCTGTCTGACAAATCAGACTTCCAGATGACTGTATCACACAGAAATGTCAAGGCCTGTAAGAAAGGATCTGCACACAAAGTGTCGTGTTTACTGCACACGAGCACCATGAGTTCACAGTGCACAGTAGGCAGGCTGCAAGGCCAAACCTCTTTGGATAGCACTGGACCTGTGGGCTATGTCTAAGTAAACTAAAAGTTGACAGTAGTAACTGAGCACACTGATGTATGATATATCTGTACTTACCATTTTAGCTACTGCCATTAAAACAGCAGTGGCCATACACACACACATATACATATATACATACATACCTTGTATAACCACAATATCCAGGAGGAAAAAAAGAGCAGGGGGGAAAAAATTAAAAAAGCCACAAAAATAACCAAAAAAAGTCTATCTAGTAGTTATATTCTGATTACTTTGAGAAACAAAGCCAAAGAGGGATCACCTACACATATGTGCAGTGTTTTAAAACTGTCTCTGTGTCCCTACATGTTGTAATGATCAATGAGTTCAAGAAAGCATCCCCAAGGGATGCACTCCAAAAGATGTATTGATATTCCTAACCATTTTTATAGTCCTCTACAGATTATTTTGATATACAGGAGGATACAAAACTAACAGTCCAATCAACTTCAAAACATAGAGAATACAGAAAGCTTTTATAAGTCCTTGTATTTAATAAGACAGTAACTGAAATTCAGAATAAACATTTTCTGTACTAGACTAGCAAAAACAAATGCCAAAGCTTGGGAAAACAGAATTTAAAAAAAACAGTTTTTGTCAACTTTGTTGCTGGTTTTTATACTTCAAAAGGAAAAAACACTGTTCTTCAAAAAGAGCCAGGAATATTGCGATACTCGTCTTTAAAAGGCTCTCCAAATGCAAACTTCATAAACGACTGAGATGAAGAAGAGAAGAAATCCCGTTGGGAAGAAATGGCAAACCTGAAGCTCATTTAGTTGTGAGTTTAAACTTTTCCAAAGCACTAGTTTCTTACTCTTAGAAACTATTTGGCAAGAGGATCTCAGAGGGATGCAGTTACCAGTAAGGAGAGAGAGAACATAGAGATAAAAAGTGATCATGCTTTAAATTACAGTACTATAAAGGACACATATGAAACATTTGTATTCCTGGCTTTTTTTTTTCTTCTGAAGATTTCATTTGAATTCATAGCAATTGAGTGTTAATACACAGAATTTTCAGCATCAGTTTTTGTAGATCAAACAGTTTTTAATAAATTAAATACTACATTTTTAATAATAAAAAGTAAAGACTGTGAAACTAGTTTTCCTTAAAACAAAACATGGATACCCTGAATTGTAAAAGCACAAGAGAGAAGAGCTCAACCATTAAAATAATTACCTGATGTTATAATGAGGTTTGCTTCATCTTTAGTGGAAAGTGATGTTTCATCAAGATGAGGTTTTCAGACAAAACGTTGCCAAATTTTCACCATTTCAATTGCAATTTCTTATACTTCAGAAAGATTTGTTTAAAACTGTCTGTTCATTATTTAATAAAAATATTAGGAAAAAAGGTCTCGACGGTAGTTCTATACATCCATCTTGCAAAGTAGCTTTCAGTCATTCATTCTTTCCATAGGTCCAAGTGGTGCAATGTGCAAAATATCCAATCTGCCACTGCCATGAACTTTTATACAATTATTACAAATTTCTGATTGCATTTGCACAATAAAGGCTTACTAGAGTTTGGCAGCTAAATGCTTCAAAAACCTTATCTATACCTTCAGCCTCAGGATCTCACACTTACTTAGCTGCTTAACAGACCACTATCCAAAAGAAATAGATTGTGTTCCTTTTGGAAGAGGCAGTAGCAGAATATAACCACATCTGTTTTGCCCTCCAAACACAAGAACTGAAACTTGAGATGCTTCTTATGTGCCTTCCAGACATGTGACATAAACGTAGAGGCAGAAGAAAAGTGCTGTGCTGTAAGGTACAGGGAGCTGGTTAAGCTTTGATGAGCCATCAGCTTGACTGCAGAAACTCAGAACCTGGTTCTCAGACCCTGTTATAGATTCATTTTCTGTTAAATACAGATTTTGGGGCATATATATCCTTGAAAAAACATCAGAGGCCTAATCCACATTTGCATAAGCTAGCGTAGACCTCTGCCAAAAATATTTTACCTCACAGGCCATTGTGCAGTCATCTTAAATGTAACTAGGTGCTATCAGTCCTTGAGTATAAGATGTTTGCTGAGACTTGGACAGCACTGAAGTACTTTCCTAAACATTAGTATAACTGTGGACAAAATATAATTCCTTTCAGTAGACATTTTAGATACAGGCTCAAAAATAACTGCAACCCCCAAATATAGTCGTCTCAATCACCATCTTTTTTTTTGAAGTTGTATGCATGTAAGTATTCAAACTAACTTCCCACAACTACTAGACACAAAAAAGCACGTGCATTTGTACATCTGATGTGTCATACTAGTCCTTCAGGTAACCTAGGAATGAAGGACTCCAAGGACACCATTTTAACAACTTAGGAGAGAGGTTTCTCCCTGGGCTTTGAACAAACAGCATAAGTTTTCCATCAGAACTGCTGGATGGTAATGTGGCTCACACTATCTTTTCCAGAGAAGAACGGTTTAAAGATACTGGAATTTTAACTTGCTCTCTACTCTTGAATTTGCCAAGTCTCAACAGAAACAGATCCTTTACCTCTATAATTGTTTTCGACTTTTCATTCGCAAAGACCAAGATCCCGAGTTCCCATGAGACCATTTAGCCCTAATTGGAAGATTCATAGATACTATCACTGTGACAGCTTATAATAAAATTCTCTAGAAACTTCAGATTGTTTTCTTAGAGAATATGATCTGAAAGATGATCCAGTAGAAGTTTAAATATTCCAAAGCAGTTTTAGAAAGAATATGACAAAACCATGTCCACTATCCCCATTAAGTTTGTAAAATAGATCTTCCTTTGTCAATGCAAAAGTTTGTCTTATCTTTATTTGGCATTTTTGATCTTTAGAAACTGGTAAAGGTATTAAAATTATCCTATACCATTACTAAATAGTTTTTAAGGTTGACCAGAGATTATTTCACACGTCAAATAAATTCTGTTCATGCTCCTGCCAGGTCTGTTTTCCAGCAGTGTTGACAATTCCTATGTGACTAGCCTAAATATATTTTCCCTTAAAGTGCCTGCAAACTATTGGGGCACAAACAAACAAAACCCCCTGTTCTAAACAACATGAGTGTCTCAAGGATATAGAATTGCATGAAGGCCTCAGAAGGAGAAGTCTGCCAGGAACTTAGCATAGTTCACATAAACATCCTGTGGTCATCAGCACAGCCAAAGGTGGAATCCAACTCTGAAACCCAATACAAATTATGTACACAGAACATACCAGAAAAGATCTGGATTTAGACAGGTTTAAAAAGGAACCAGGAGGCAAATATTCTAGTATGGTAATTTTACTTTCACGTACTAATACGTAGGCAAGCAAATACATCCCACCACAGGTCTATAGACATAGGAGGTCTATTTTCTGAAACAATAAGCTCTCTCTGAATGACCGAATATGGATTCTTGGTGACCTAATATTTCAACAGACAAATAGTGTTATGTTTATGTTCTGAAAAAAGGACAGTGTTTAAAGATGCTCAGCTTTATATAAAAATATTTCAATCTGGTAAATGAAAGGAATTCAATCAAAAAAATAAAATTCCAAATCTAATTCCTCTAACTTCTACTGAATCTGCAGATAAGATCTGTATATAAGGCTTCTTTTTGACTCTACTACATCTAAATCTAGTACTGAAGTTTATGTTCACTCTTTGCAAAAACATGAAGTACCTTTAAAAAAAAGAAAAGCTAGCATGCAGAATGAGATTGAAAATGTAAAGATAGATTTTTGCCTTGTTTACAGTGCAGAAGTAGCTAACCAGATACTAATTGGATAAGTCATGCAATGGCAATAGAGTGATTGAATTGACTCTACCAGATTTAATGTTAAATGTTGTGATGAAACTAGCATAGATACCATATCAAGTAACAGCATTCACTTCAGCTATAGCTTCCCAGATTCTGCAATTTTTTTCTTTTTGAAAACTGATTTAGAGCAATCTTGATTCCATAATGTTAAAAAGTCCTCACCTAGTCATCACATATTTTTTCCTCTGCAGACAAATAGTTATACTAGCTCTCAAATTGGAATTGACAGCTTGTTGGTCGACAACCCAGAGGTTCTACAAGAATTCATCAAGGGAGAGGTTGCATGAGACTATGTAACACAGAAAATTACTCTTTCCCTCCTTATTCCATTTTCTATTCCACTTTTACTTTTGTATGCAGCAGAAATACATTAGGCTTTTATCCATTAACTCTGTGGAGATTCTTGCTTCTCTCTCATCATCAATGGGTGCAGAAGTCACCTAACATCACCTCCAGCAGGAGTTCAGTTTTCAGTTTTGTTTTTTCACCATTTACTGCAGTAACAGCAGGGTGAGCGAGTATCCTCATTGGAGACAGAATGAAGTTTGGTCAGGTCATCTATCATGAGTTTAGGAGTCCCTATCCTTCCAGGTATCTGCACATTTTTTTGTATCAGTAGTTTGGGAAGTATCTATCTGCTCCACTCCATATGAGCCACTTTTATATAACTAACTTTCAATTTTCAAAGCTTTGAACGTGAAAGCTTAATAGTTAAAGTACATAAAAAAAGATCACACTTCACATTCATGTGATTTTCCTCCTATGAAATGCAGGAGGCATTGAGGCTTGTGTTTTGAGTCAGGTAATATGGCAAGTGTCACCTATAAAACTTTGTATCCCAGATGCATTTTCTGTAATAAGAAAAGCTGCCACTGCATTAGCACTTTATTAAAAGGAAGTAATTATGAGTAACTGAAATGAAAACTAGTCCTGTTAATAATCCTCAGGAACAATTAGGCTCCACAGACTCAAGTTTATTTTGCATAAGTGAGAGAGCATAAAAAATCTATATAGACTCATAGAATTGTTTAGGTTTCAAAAGACTTCTAAGATCATCGAGTCCAACCATTAACTCAGCTCTGCCAAGTCCACCACTAATCCTAAGCACCATGTCCATACATCTTTTAAATACCTCCAGGAGTGGTGACTCAACCCCTTCCCTGGGCAGCCTGTTCCAATGCTTGACAACCCTTTCAATTAAGAAATTTTTCCTAATATCTGATCTAAATCTCCTTCGGTTCAACTTGAGGCCATTTCCTCTTGTCGTATAACTTTTTACTTGGGAAGACACTGGAACCCGCGTCAGTGCAACTTCTTTTCAGGTAGTTGTAGGGAGCAATAGGATCCCCCCGAGCCTCCTTTTCTCCAGGCTAAACAACTCCAGTTTCCTCAGCTAGTCCTCACAGGACTTGCACCCACCACATGCACATGCACCCACCAAAAGAATTTTCCTAATTTTCAATTTAAATAAATTAAAACAAACCAGCAATATTTAAAATGCCAGACTTAATAAAGCAAACAAATATCTTCTTTTTAAAGTGAACTCAGACAACTTTTATTTGTTCTGGTTGTAAAAGTCTGGATTTTTTTCCCCTCCACCTTTGGCACCTGTTTTTAAACATGGTCATTTAAAAACAACTCTTGTGCCAATTGTCCAAACCACAGCAGGTAGTACAGTCGATGAATGAGACTATTCAGTAGGCTGACTACATGCTCCAGTGGGTGCACTTGAAAAAGCAGCTCAATTACACCTATTTTTCACCAGCTGTTTGGAAGATTCCCCTAATTATGGGATACTGAAGGAAGCTGCATGAACTTTTTCACCTTTGGGAAAGTAGGAGTGGTTCCCACCCTTATTTTACCATAGTTTCTGCTTTATTCACTGTGGTCCAGGAGAGTCTGACAGAAACCTTGAGTTCAGCAGGCACAGAGGTAGAACAAGATATTAAATAATCTAATAAAAATCAGAGGAAAAAAAGAAACAGGAATTAAAAAAAAAACCAAACCCACATAAAAATAGTCCTCCATGAGAAAATATGACTATTAAGCATTTTTACGTTTTTATGTGAATGTTCTTTTTAAACAAGAACATCAAAAACTTATTAAAATAGAGAGAACACTTGCAGTAATTTTTAAAGACAAATTATCTGTTTCACGTGGTTAAAAATCATTTAACACATCCTGTGAAATGATATGGACCTACAGAAAACAAGCCTCCCTCCTTCCATCAATCCCAGGAATGTCTGATTGCATTTTAATCCAAATCAAATTCTTACAGAAAAGCTTCATAAACCATTGTATTGATACAACTGGGAGTACAGTCAATATCAGTCAAAAGGCTGAAAATGAGCAATTTCAGCTAGTTTAAGGCCCCTTAAAATTTTATTTTCCTAAATTCTGCAGAAAGTTACCTGAATACTTCCGCTTTTCTTCCCCATGCAAGTCCTGACAGATGCAAGTCCTGCTGTCACCTGCATGTTTAAACTTTTATGTAGAACTAGTGAAAACACAAAACTTTATTTATTTAAACACACTACTTAATCAGAAAAGCATTTGTGGGAGAAAAGATGAATATTATTATATAAAACCAGCTTTGTGTTTTCACTATCTTGAAACTGATCAGCTTTCAATTAAAGCCACACATCTGACATGAGTTTCAAACTAACGCATTCATTTGAACAATACTTGTTGGTTTTACTTTCAGGAGCAAGGGAGGGAGGAATAAAAATACAGGAGAAATAAGGCCAGGCCAGCGGCATACCCAAGGTACTGGAAAATATCTTTTTTAACACCAATACTTCTGTTTGGTATCTTTTACCCTATTACTAGAAATTCTCTAAGATAGGTGAAGATTATCCTAGCTTTATACAAGCATAATGAATGTGGCCATAAACAATGCAATGTTGTTAGAAAGCATTCATCAATAATGCTATCTGACTGAGGATTATATCACCAGAAATTCACGTCAGTGTCAAAGCTTTCTCTATAAACTATGTGGAACACATCTCCTTTTGAGGTTTCAGCATGGTTATTCAGTGTCTCTGCAAATTAACTCAGCCAGAATACAACTACAAATATTTAACTGGGTGTCATCTATTTAAATATACTGCTATACTAAATAGAGCTCTTGTGATCAACAGTTACCTGAGCTGAACAGAACAAACTGGTCAGCAGTCAATTTTGCAGTGCCAGAATAAATACAGACCATCTTTCCATTACTACTTTAAAGGAGGACATTTATTCAACCACAATTACAAGTGTTAAAAGTATAAGGACTTTAAATCTATAAAAAGACTAGTACAGGACTGCAGGAGTAACAGAGTTTGTTTTGGTTTAAAGAGAATTCTTTATTATATCTCAAAATATGTAGGACTGCACAGCCCTGCAGATTATGTCAACAAGCCTCTTAATTACAAAAGACAACATGCATTCTGAAACTCAAAAGAAATCTTATTTATTTTTCAATTAGCAAGGTAAATATTTTCTTCATCAAGATGTTTTCTAGTCCTGCAGTCCGAGCAGCTAGTGTTGGAACAGAAAGTACCCTCCATGTAAATACAAAGTTATAATATATACAAAACAAACAACAACAAAAACAAACAAACAAAAAACCACCCAGATTTCCCACAGCTATGGAGTTAACAAATTTTCCTGCTTCCAATTCCTTTGGCTGCAGTCAACTGCGAGCAGTAAGAAGCAGAAAACCCTCTGTATTAGTTTTCCCCATCAGGTACAGTGGAACACTTTGTTCCTCTGTACTTCCATTGAGGGCTTACCTGGCTGCTATCGTGGGAGCATGAAAAGACTTCACTATTGTGTGACAGAAAGGGAGAGAGGACAGTTTTAAATCATGGAGTTGAAATGATTTAGGAGTTTCCAGAGTGTCATAGAGCACACCACAAACTAGGAAACCCAATTATTCCTTTAATTTCATGGCAGGCTTTCAAACTTCTCGTGGAAATTCTTAAGCACCTTTCTTTGAAAGCTTAAAATTAGAGACTGGATAATTCATTTACCACAGATGGTGTTAGAAGCAACTACTGCAAGGACCTAGCCTAACCTTTTCTGGAGTTTTGCTTCTCAGCTTTCTTTTTTTCTGAGGGGTGCATGAGAAGGACTGGTGCTTGTTTTATTACAATTTATGTTTAATTAAGATGTTCCTCACTTCTCCCTTGTAAGCAGTTGCTCATCATTGGACTCATTCAAGTCACTTTTGAGTAACTTGCAGGATTGTGGTGAAAGTCAGTTCCCATTTCCCAAGCCATGGTGTCACTTCCATGGTACACATGTTTTCACTGACTGTGAGAGTGACACTGAAGCAACAAGGGGTTTTGGAAAGCATGTGTAACTGCATGCTTTCCAACAACATTCAGCAACAATTTGAATATCCATTCATCGAATAAGATAAAACACTGCAGACTGCTGCCAATGGCATTAGAGGCTTTGACTTCAGTACCTAATTCATGTGATCCAGAGAGACTCATTTTATTGCAGTTAGGCTTAGGGCTTCAGCTATATCTCATTGCCATAACATGTACCATGACTACCTTCACATGGAAAGATGCAGCCAATACACAACTAAAAAGCAAGTTCTGGAGTAGTGGAACGGATTAAATTTTATTCCTGACTATTATGGTTGTGGGACAGGAGGGAGCAAAGACACCTCAGTGTGTAAGCAAAGACAACTTTCTAAATGCATAGCTGTAAAACAAAAGCATCTGAAGGTTTGTATTTTGAAAACAGGTTTGCAAATAACCTTGTTTAAAATGTGCTGTTACTGTAAATAGATACACACAAGTATGTCTATTGCATGTATTTTTGCATGTGCAAATATATACCGAAGCACACCTTTCATATGCACACTTAGAGCTAAATGCATGTTAGTGCTCTGCCAGTAGGAAATATCCACAGCAACAAGGAAAACATACAAAATCAGTGAACTCCAATTCTGCCTCAGTTTCCCACACCCACAAAAAACAAAACCTCAAACCAAAGAAGTGGCATAAGATAGCACAATAGGGTGGAGCTCAGGTTAATCACAAGGACAACGGGTTTGCCTGTATATACCTTTTGACCCCACAATCATCCCTATTTACGCAGGGACACACAGAGATTATTCACCTTCCTGCCCAGAAGGAGCCAAGCAGGAAGCGAGGCTGTTGGTCAAATATCAGTGCACATTATTGATGCTTTTGTAACATAAGTGTGCCTCCTTTGGGGGTATTTATGAATTAGGTGACAAATTAGCATGAAACTGTGTGTGCATAAAACTGTTGCCTGCTGTTCTTAACTTTCTTAACCAAATATTGTCAAATTAGCAACAACCACACTTCCCACTGAGGGCTGTATATTTAAATGCTTAAAAAAAATCAAAAGCTATTTTTGGATTTATATGAACCAAAAAAGGGTCTGTAGTTGCGTTTCTTCAAGGAGGAAATAAACTTTATGCCCATATATTTGCTACTTCTGTCAAAAGATAGCAATCCAGTCATTACTGGACTCTCGTTTGAGTTTATAGAGACTAATTTTTTAAATAAAGCAACTTGAGAAGTTACACAAAAAAACTGAGGACAGAGCTTCCTTGTCCAGAAGACCAAAAGGAACTGAATGCACATATGGGGAGTAGAAACACCATCTCAGACACATGCAAACATTCTCTGAAAATCACTGACTAGGTGATCAGGCATGCAAGCTTATTGGAGAAACCAGGCTTCAGTTGGAAGACCCCTGCAGCAGAAAGGGTTTATTTACAAAAATAGAACATAATGTTGTTTAGAGGATGGCTAGGAAGAAGAATAGAAGAAAAGAACCGTTCAACAATACATTAAATAAATGTTTGCAACAGTCTAAGTTAAAACATTAATCCAGTCCTCTAGTAAGCAAAGGTATTAGCACAATTGTAAGCAGAACAGACTTGATGGTCCATTGGTCTCTTTCAGTACAGTAACCTGTGTTCTAGGATATTTGCCATAATACATAAAAGCCAAAAAAGTTGAAGAGTGTGGAATTAAACAAAGACACAAAGCAGGTAAAAATCAGCCCACGTTAACCTGCCATTCCACAGGGTGGCCACATAGTTCAGGGCCACCAGCTCAGTCTTTTGGTTGGAATGGTAACAGGTGTCCCTTCTGTACCTACCTTGCATGAGAACTGACAGTAGTAACTCACATTATTTATTAGCATTCCTATAACTCCTACAAGACTGAATATAATATATCAATATAAAAGAAGTCTGCAATTGGCAAAGGAGTTTTAATACACAGATAATTCACATGGAAGTATTTTTGCTGAAAGCAAAGTGCACTATATATTGAGTTCTACAGTTTCATCCTAAATCAGAAAAGTTTGTTTCAGGTCTCTTACTTTGTCCTTCAATTTTAAATGACATTTCAGAGTCACAAATAATTCAAGGACTGAAAGTTACTGCCTATTTAGTACTGAACATTAATAAAGTGATGCAGAAACACTGTAAGATTTATTCAAAATCTATAAGATTTATTCAAAATAAGAAGTCACAATCTGTGGATACAGTCCATTAAGCAAGACTAGTTTAACAAAATTTCTTGACAGCTAAAACTGTTATCAAGTTTGAACCTTCAACAGTAAAAACAGCAGTAGTTTAAATTTACTAAACTGAAACTCCCAAACATCAGCCTATATAACACTTGCAAATTTAAGCAGTATGGATTTCAGTACATTCATCACAACTGGACACAATGAAGCTCTCATTGTGTAAGGTAAGTTTGCGTTTCAAGATTTCATAATATAGAAACATTACATGCATTATCTATGTAGTACTGTACCTCCAGCATCGAAACAGAAGTCTAGAAATATAATGTGAAGATAACAGTCTTCTAAAATAAAAACTACTTAAAAGTAATCAGGTTCTCACACAACTCCCTTAGTAACATCTTAATTGATTTGTATCCCAGTGAACAATTACTCACATAAGTAATCTCCACAGACTTTAGTAGGGTTACTCCTGAAAGTAACAGCTCACCAAAGTTCAAAACGTATAGGTCTTTCCTTAAAACATTTACAGAGAAATTTAAATGATGCACTTCAAATTACCAGCCGTACTTACTAGTTCATGACTTTTCCCAATCACCTTTTCCAAATTACCTTTATCAATTCTAAAAACAGAGGGGTCACAAAATTTTTGAAAAAAAACAAGCTATGAGCAATACAATATCATAAACAATAAGAAATCCAAGAAAAGAAGAAGAAGAAGGAAAAACCTAACAAAACCCCCCCTTTTACAGAATCTAGGATGACTGCCCAAAATAGCTCCCCCCCACCCCTAAAAAACACACTTATACACACACAGGTAATTACTGCTTACTGATTTTTGGGGAGGAGCTTATGCCCAGCAGTCACCCAACGAAGGGGAAAACCATATAAATACTCAAGGGTGACACCTGAAATTATCAGCTTCTGCTCACTCACCAGTGGCAGAAGAACTCCTCAAAAGAGGAGGACTGACTGCTCTCTCTCACCACTCTGCATTGGAGCTCCACAGCATTTTGGTATGTTATGATTTCATTTCATTCTCTTTGGTTTTAAAGGTAACTTCTACAGGATACCTGCTTTCTGCCTAGGGAGGGAAGAGGATGCTATTTAAGGGCCAGTGACAGCATCCTCACTGCCACTAGGGCTAATTGGAAGGCTACAGATAAGACCCTGGTTTCAAGCAAGACATTGCGGGATTTTTGCCACTGCTGCTGAAGGACCCAGAACTTCATCCTTCATTTGCAATAGCATTAGACAGAGGCAGTAAAGTCATGGTAGAGTGTCTATGTATTGGCACTGAAAACTTTCTTCATTTCAGGAGTTTTTGATATATGCAACTCCTGGACTTACTTCTGGAGCTCTAATTTAAATAATCACTGTTTCTGCAGACAGTTGTCTTGAATAGACTGGCATTCATGTAAAATTATTCTTTTCCTAAGAGTGAGACTTGCCTGTAAGCTATCTATACAAGGGCTCTATCATTCAAAGTGATAGCAATACTGATTCCCTTTTTCTTAGAGGATTTTTCACAACTAGTGAGAGCAGATGGAAATAAGCACAAAATAATGTTAGTTTTAATACCAATATTTTTAAAAAAATCATTTATTCATGCACAAGAAACAGAACTGAACAGCTTTTCTTTACAACAAACTTTTTCTACCCTTTCTAACACAGCACAGATTTGGAAACATGCATTTACAAATATCTTTACTGCTGCTGTTTTGTCTGAACATTGTCCATGGTAGTGATGGATATTTTTCTGAGCGATATCAGAAACAATCCAGCATCAAGGGGCCACATTTTCTACCATTCAATGTAAAGAGTCAAGGTAAGTTTACTATTTTTTCATAATAAACTAACATAATCGTTCCTAGAGGTCAATACATGAACAAAAGCTCTTTGTTTATACTATTTGCATTCAACTTTCACTAACAGTTTAGGTTTATTAAAATAAGGTTATCACTGAAGAAAGAATTTGCAGTGACTCTGGAGTTGCCTCCTATTGACAAAGATGCACACCTAACAACTAAAGGCATATAGAGCAGAAACAAAATAACAGCTTCAGATATCATCTTCAGTAGTGAGAGTAACACAACATGATTGTGTACATAATTATATACAACAGGCTACTCATCTCCTAATTTCTTGATTCAACACTGAAGTTTCTAGCAACAAATTTGTCACCTACAATATTCAAGAACTTCTACATATTTAGTCATGTTATTACTATTTAAAACAGACCTTAAGTGTGAATTTAAGTTTATATATGATACACACGGGCAAATTAAAACCAGTTTGAAGCCTAGAAAGGCAAAATAAAATGATATATAGTTGTAAAAATGTGACATAAACATCTACATAATTTTTTTTCATGAGTGATTTAAGCTTATACTATAATTATCAGACTAATCTCATAGTAATATAACAATTCTAGCTTTATTATTAAAAAAAAAATCTCTTCGTTGCATAAGTCAGTCCTGTGGCAGGTTGCACGTAATACATTACTGCAATGCTATACATTGTACCATCTTATTTTTGGTTATCCTCTCTGTCCTTTTAAGTCAAATGGGTGGCTATACCTAGTGTTTGAAACTACTTGAGTTCTGTTTCATTTTTCCATGCTTAGGTCAAACTCTTTTTTAAAAACTTGAAATCAAAGCTTCTGATCAGTACTGTCTATTCAGAATTGTCATTACTAAAATTAAGAGAACTAAATCTTCCTTGTAAACATCCTGCTTTACCCTCTCCCCCGAGAACAGCATTATTTTCTTACAGACAGCATAGGCTATTAAGAATAGCTTTCATTTTTGCTGTATCCCATCTACTTTTAGTTGTAATAATCACACTTGGGCAGAAATGAGGAAACTGAATGAGGGACTTGGAAAATACCATTTGCAAATAAGCATCTCTTCATCAGAAAAAGGACACAGAACAAATCTGGAGAGCAGAACAGTTGCTGCTGAGGGTATTGCATTCACATCACCTTCTTTTAGTAGGTTATGTTTCAGAATAACTCCAGTCTAATCCTACGGACTGACTGCTCATGTGCAGCACACACTGAGTCCAAAGAGACTCTGGTCTCATACCAACCAGCTCCAGCCCCCATGGTCCAGGAATCTCTGCAGTAAGAACCAAGTGAAAGCAGCATGGCTGGGAAACTTACCCCCCAAAAGGTTCTTCTGAGCTGCACCAAAATACTGTCACAGTTTCATCCATTGCCTTCAGCACAAGGACTTTCTGGAATCCTAACAGCACTCCCAGATCAAATTTAGGTATATGTACATAAACAGCTACTCTGAGGACTTATTAACTAGAATTCTCACTGAGTTAGAAGCTGCATTTCCTCCCTCTCCCCTCATTAACTTTTTATAATGCTTTTCCATGACTTTATTCAGAATAATTTACATATTTATACTATCTTAAAGTGAAGTACAATATTTACTTGGTTATCCTCTATCATATTTCATTTACTTCTCCTCATAGAGAGCTTTTTTCCCCTCTATAAAAAACATTTGGAAAGGGGGAAACCAGCAACAAATTAAGGAAGAATCAGGGTAGACAGGAAATGGGGTGGAAGGGGAAATGAATTGTCCTGAACTAAGTTTTCACTTTATACACTAACATAGTGTAAATAATATGAGTCAAAATTCACATTTAGAATGAGAATGATTATATCAATATCTGAGAAGTGTACAGTGCTGTCCATTTAGGAAAGGTAATAAAGACTATATACTATAGCTCAAAAGCAGGAACAGCCTACAGATTTACAGATGTGGGAGTCCAGTCATTCAAAAGTTCTTGACAAATTTTCATTTGGTGAACAAACATCAAAATGGAGGACTGCTATTCTTGAGTATGGAAAACAAGCATCCTACATAGAGTTTTTAGAAGAATTCAAAGATGGAAGACGGTTAGAGATCATCATTACTAATCATGGAACTTAAATTTTAGTCTAGGCCCAAACTGGTGACTCAGGACAACATTTATTAGTTCATAAGATTTCTGTTGGCAACCAAAGCCTACTAAATCTTCATTTAATTTGATGAAATTTTTTTAACAGTTTTAAAAATCTTGTTCTTGACAGCTCTCCAGTCAGTCAGAATACACTTTCCTTTTCTTTAGGTATTTAGTGTTACCATTTTTTAAAATTACCAGAACATAATTTTTTAACCAGTAGTTCTTTGGCTTGAAATATTTGAAAAGTCCAAGCTGAAAATAATAGTTGAATTAGGTCTGACTATTCAGCAGTGTTTAAACAAGCCATTATTGCAGGTTATTTTAAAGTCTACATACTTAATTCAATACATTTATAGTGTTTGACTGCACTTACAGAATGTATAACAATTTTGCATCAAGGTATGTGCTGAGACATACAAAAGAGTAGCCAACCAACACTTCAATTTTCTTGGTAAAAATCCCATTTTATTAATGGGTTCAGCAGTCCTTTCCTCAGAGGAATTATCATTGTCTTTAGACAGCACAATTAAAATTACAATTTTAATCTAAAAGCAGTACAGATTTGAAACAATATAGCTCCTCATAGAAAACTTCTATAACAACATGAATGCTGACAAAGCCTTTATCATCTTATGGAAAAAAGGCAGTACCCACCCACTCTGTGAACCTAGGACTGATATAATTTCATACAAAATATGGTAAAATGCAAGAAAGAGATGCACTCTCAAGCTAAAGTCTGAAGCAATTAGCTACAAAAAAAGGCACCTTTTTTGCTTTCTGTGCGTAGGATTTTAACAGCTATCTTGCTTTTTATTGCCTTGAGAAGGATGACATATGAAGGTGTTCAAAATAAGGCGATATGCATTTGTGCTGATTTTATGCATCAGCAAAAAAAAAAGGCACTCTCTGCACTTTCTTGATAAGAACAATTTCCCTGCCGATGGAGGAAGAAGGCAACCTTGTAGATCCAATAACAAACCAAAATCAAATGTATTTCATATACGTACCACTAGTATTTTTTAAAATACAAGATGTACAAGAATAGTTTCCTCCTTCACCTCATTTTTGTTTCAAGACTAGTCACAAATTAGAAAATGCAATTTATTATCTAAGAGACAGCCAAACAGCCATTGCATAAACTTTCATATATGTGTGTATATATACACATATATAATATATATATACACACACATAAACTGCTCTTTTTGTGAGAGATTGAAAGGCAAATTATAGCTGATACAATTTTTGATCAATTATCAACCTTTTCTAAATAAGCATTAAACAGAATATGTTGCCATTATAAAAAACAGAATCCAGGCTCTTTTTGTATCCTTCAGTTTTTATTTTAAAATTACTTCTTAAATTAACATTCATCATATGTATGTCATTTTGTTCTATAATGCTGCCAGTTGCTGCAAACTACTAAAGCAGTCTTACAATATCCATATTAAAGTTGTATGTCATGTCCCACAAATCAACATCCTAATTCCAATGTGAAACTGCAGACTCATCCAAAACACGCAGAAAACTAAGCAGTGAGCTTGTTTGTTTATTTCTCTGTTTGTGACATTTGGTTAAGTGGCTCCACCTGCTGTTTTGATAACTAAGAAAATGAAGTATTATTAAAAAACAAACGAGTGCCAGAATTCTGACAGCAGTAAAAGAAATTATCAGTTGCGACATTGCCATTGTGTAAAATTTTTATGACAGACGTAAGTTTTTCAGACAGTATTTGAAAATACAACATTACATATTTACAAAAGAACTAGAATCATAGCCCACTTTTGGAAGTAGGGGGCAGAGAAGGACAAAAATCTCACTACTTAAATGTAGCACTAAGTAATTTCAGAAAAGCTGCTACACCTGCAACAGAAAGCTTTCCGTGGTTTCATTCATGATGACAAAAGTCTGGTGACCCGCTATACCTGTTCCCTGGTTGGTTTTTTTTTCCCTTACTTAATAGTTTGCATCTACTTGCACAGCATTTTTTAAGCTCTCTATTTACCCTGAATGTATTTAAGCTAAAAAATAAAAAAATAAAAAAAATTCTAGAGGCTTTGTAACTCACATTTCCAACAAATTGGCAGTCGTTACTTGTAAGAGCTCTGAAACACTTTTCCTCTGAATGTCAGGTTCTCAGTGACCAACACAGTTGGTTGAAAACTCAACTTCTACAAAGTTCAAGTTAACCTTTCACGCATTTCGCCACAGTGCTCCATGCCTGCAAATATGTTATAGATGTCCTGCTTGATCTGCTTTCCTCTCTCTCACAGGTGTGCAGGTAAGGGGGGAACAAGGACCCCCTGGTCCCCCAGGCCCTGTTGGACCAAGAGGACAACCAGGTCCTGCAGGAAAGCCAGGGTTTGGAAGTCCGGGTCCCCAAGGCCCCCCTGGTCCCCCAGGACCACCTGGATTCTCTGCAGTCGGAAAGCCAGGTGTGCCAGGTCTACCAGGAAAGCAAGGAGACAGAGGACTAAACGGTGAGAAAGGAGAACCTGGACCTGTTGGACTCCCAGGAGCAAGAGGACCACAAGGACCCCCTGGCACTCCCGGCCCCGCAGGACTGTCTGTTCCTGGCAAGCCAGGACCACAAGGCCCTCCAGGTGCTCAGGGGCCGAGGGGCCTCCCTGGTGAGAAGGGAGAGCCCGGTATCCCTGGTATAAACGGACAAAAGGGAGAAAATGGATTTGGCATTCCAGGCCGCCCAGGTAGCAGGGGTCTTCCTGGCCCACAGGGACCCCGGGGCCCCCCTGGTCCTACTGGAGTAGGGAAGCCTGGTGAAAATGGTCTTCCAGGTCAGCCAGGTCTGAAAGGTGACCGAGGTTTTCCAGGTGCACCCGGGGCGGCTGGTCTCCCTGGTCCCCAGGGTCTCCCAGGTGAACCTGGAGAAGCTGGCATTGGCAAGCCTGGGCCAATGGGACCACCAGGAGCAGCAGGCATCCCTGGAGCCAAGGGACATCCTGGACCTGCAGGCTTGCCTGGATCCCCAGGTCTTCCAGGTTTTGGAAAGCCAGGATTACCAGGGATGAAGGGACACAGAGGGCCTGAAGGTCCTCCTGGCCTTCCAGGACTTAAAGGAGACCAGGGCCCAGCTGGTGTGCCAGGAGAACCAGGGCCAGCTGGGCCACCAGGGAACATGGGCCCTCATGGACTCAAAGGTTTGCCCGGTGAGAATGGCCTCCCTGGGCCCAAAGGTGACATGGGCCCTGCAGGCCTCCCAGGATTCCCAGGGGCCAAGGGGGAACGAGGCTTACCAGGAGCAGAGGGAAAACCAGGATATCCAGGTGAGCAGGGTCTTGCTGGTCCTAAGGGACAGCCAGGTCTCCCAGGTCCAAAAGGTGACATTGGCCATGCCGGGCTACCTGGATTGCCTGGTCCAATGGGTCCACAAGGAGCCAAGGGAGTGCCAGGGATCAATGGAGAACCAGGCCCCAGAGGGCCTTCAGGAATACCTGGGATCAGAGGTCCCATTGGCCCCCCTGGTCTTCCAGGAACCCCTGGTGCTAAGGGTGAGCCAGGAGCACCAGGACTGCCAGGCCCAGCAGGTATTTCCACGAAAGGCTTAAGCGGACCCATGGGACCACCTGGACCCCCTGGGCCTAAAGGCAGCACTGGTGAGCCTGGCTTGCCAGGCCCCCCAGGGCCTCCCGGTCCCCCCGGCCAAGCTGTAATCCCACAGATGCCTGAAGGCTACGTTAAAGCAGGAGAGTCTCGGGAGCTATCAGGAATATCTTTCATAAAGGGAGGAGTGAACCAAGCTCTTACAGGGATGCCAGTGTCTGCTTTCAGTGTCATCCTCTCAAAAGCCTACCCTGCGGCAACAGTCCCCATCAAATTTGATAAAATCTTGTACAATAGGCAGCAACACTATGACCCCAGAACAGGAATCTTCACCTGCAGGACCCCTGGACTGTACTATTTCTCCTACCATGTACATGCAAAGGGAACAAACGTTTGGGTCGCACTCTACAAAAATGGTTCCCCCATCATGTACACCTATGATGAGTACAAGAAAGGATACCTTGACCAAGCTTCTGGCAGTGCTGTCATTGATCTCATGGAGAACGACCAAGTATGGCTCCAACTGCCCAATTCAGAATCCAATGGTCTCTACTCCTCTGACTATGTTCACTCTTCTTTCTCAGGTTTCCTGTTTGCTCATATCTAAAAACATACCACTTAGCCTGTCCTGACACACACTCCTTCAGACCATTGTAACTGGGTGCCGATTTGATTTATCATTAGCACTTTGTTGCAACTTCAATGTTGCAACAGTAATAGAGGAGGCAGTGAGGAGGTGGAGAGTGGTTCAAACCTGGTAGAATAATATTGTATGTTTTTAGACATTTGTCATAAAAATTTGTTTCAAATGATGATCAATTGTCTGACTAAATGCAACATTAAAATTTTATGAATTAATATAATGCACTAGCCTCTCTTTTTTCTTTTCTTTTAAAAGGAAAATCAGAATTTGTAACTATCACTTCTCATAACACATAAAGGATTCTAGATCATACTTCACTACACTTGAATTAACTGAAGGTATTTTATTCAAAGTAAATGGTCTCAAATACACTGCAGTCATCACAACAGCTGAATAATATACTTCAGGAACATTCTGTGGCCAGCTTCATCTTTAAGCTATCAAATGAGACTCAAGAATAACAACTCTAATACAGTGCACATCATGTCACAGTTTTCATTTAGTTACACTGTTCTTATTAATGAATAAGTACCTCGGGGAAAGGTAGATTTACAAATTATTACATATTACTGGAGATCTAAGACTTTCACAATACGAAAAAACAACCAGATTGAAACCCTGAAATCCACTTAGCTTTCTTTGATAAACATTGCTGCAACAAACTAGTTCAATATTTTTATATCTCCTAATATTCTGTAAAAATAGAATATTCAGAGTACTGTAAAATAACTCTCACAAAATCCAAATATTAAGAACATATCTTCACAAGCATGCAGACACATACAAAATCAAAGCAGATTTACCACTTCAAAATTGGAGATAATCCTTGCCCTGAATTTCCCTGAACTGTTAATTCCTTTAAAAAACAATAGTGTGGGGAATATATTTTACTTATTTGGTAAATTTATCAGACGATGGCAGTAATCAGTCAGCAGACATAACCATATTTACCATATCTACATACATTCATGTCTCATAAACATTAGACAGTTCATTAATGTGTTATGGTACTTCATAAAGAGTATATGGCATAAAGTAAGTTAGTTTATAAATTATGAAACCATTATAATTTGGTCGCACATTTCTTCCAATTACCAATTACCATTCATGTGCTTTAAAAGTATCATATACATCAAAACCTTATGAACTCTTAAAACTACTATAGTTAGCTTTGTTTTTTTTAAACAGAAGCTTTTAATCACCTGCACTAACAGTATGTAGGCCTGTGTTTAAAAATTTTGTGATATTACTATTTCTCCACGAAAGCAGAACTTAAAGCTTGTTATGTTGTGTACATTTGAAATCAGCAATTTCCTAAGTACTTGATAATATGCTGGGATTAATAAAAAAAGTTAAGATAACTTTTGCTTGATCCGTCATTAGCAAAGCTATGTAATGTTTTGGAAATTCTAAAAACCTACCAAAAAAGTAACTTGAAGAATTTTTTTTTCTCCTCTTATTAAGTGCTGCCGGATAAGGAAGACTGTGGTTTAGGCTATACTTTAGTAAAATAAATGCTTGAATAAAGAATGCAACATGACATCTACTTATTTTAGCAGTCAAGGGGGCGTAGGCAAGCAAATTAGTCCTACTTTTATAAACACTACACACAAATGTTTTTGTGGTAATAATACAAAGAACAGTATCACAGTTTATAAATTGCAACCATGCAACACTTTTCTTTCAAGCCAAAATAAAGCTCCAGACACTCGAGTCTGAATAGTCTATTCCCACTTTTCTAGCTTAATGTTTTAGGCCAAATATTAATTACAGATCTCTTAAGAATAATCTGTTTTTTGCACTAAAAATGTTTTCCTGTACAGTCACTCACATTAATTCAACAGCCCTTTCCAGTATTTTAACAGAGCATGTGTTACTGCCCATACATTCAACCAATGTGGAACTTTTGTTTCAGAAACAAATAGAGGGACGGGGTACAGCAGCTGGAAAATACGACTTAGTAGTTGTGAGGTTTCTGGTTAATTACTTTACATATGAAACATATGCCAATGAACATGTTTAAAATTGCTGGGAGATGTTTAGAGCTCATCATTACATTACTGTCCTGTGATTCCAATTGACTAACAGGTAACTGGGCCCAGACAATATTCTTAAAAGCACAGTTTACTAACCCTTATCATCCATCCACTTTAAATCAGGTTTTGTCCTTTAATATCTTTGTTCCTTGAACACATAGGATTTCAAATAAGTCTACAGTTTGGTACCATATGCCCGTTCTTTTTAAGTATTTTCATAATTGCTCAGATGTTGCGTCATTAAGATAGCAATTCTTAAAACTGAAAAGCTAGAGACTACACAGCAAATTGTGGCACAAGCAGAACTTATACTTTGATTTTAGATTTGTATTCTCAATTTAGAGGGTTCCTTGAGAAGGTCTGTAAGATCTCTTCTCTGTGGTGATCAGTGACAGGACCGGAGGGTATGGCCTGAAGTTGTGTTAGGGGAGGTTTAGGTTGAATATTAGAAAAGGGTTCTTTACCCAGAGGCTGTTTGGGCACTGGAACAAGCTCCCCAGGGAAGTGGTTACAGCACCAAGCCTCACAGTGTTCAAGAAGCATTTGGACAATTCTCTCAGGCACATGGTCTTGGGGATGGTCCTGTGCAGGGCCAGGAGTTGGACTCCATGATCCTTGTGGGTCCCTTCCAACATGGCAGATTCTGTGAAGACTTTTCAGTTTGAGTTTAATATTTTCTCCACATGAAGATCAGCAATCTACCTAAAGATAAAGCCCTTCCAGAAACCTCATCTCTTCTGGATCATGGGCAGTAGAGGAAAGAAAATCCAACATGAGATTAAAATGAAGACATAAGAGCCTGTAATAGTACAAAAATGACTTCCAAAGAAGTATTGAAATTCCTGAAGCCTTAAGTTGTCAAAAACATGAAGCAACCAAACAATCCCTTCTGTATTTAGCTGGAAAGCACAGCAAAGAAGTGCAATAAGTTTACTCGCTTCTTTGCTACAGTTTTCACAATTAAGACAAGCAATCACTGCTATATCAACATTAGGAATTACCAATGTTTTGCAGAATTTTTTGAGGATTCTTTCATTCTGGCCAGAAAGGCACCTTTGTTTTTTGTTTTCCATATTTGAAGTTGCATATAAAAGATAAAACACACATATCACAGACATCTAGATTCATTACCTTCTGCCAAGACCATAAATTTGTGATCAAAAATATGTGTATCCCATCAAGCCTTCTTATGCACAATTTATGAAGTCTGCTGCTATATCAGTCAAGATCTTTTTACTTCCCAAATGAAATAAATCTTATGAATGGATTGAAAATATTACAAATACATAATTTTAACTATATAACCACAGATGCTACAGTTTTCAGAAGTGTCAGGAAAATTATAGGGAAAGACAACTATGCAGGAGAGAAAAAGTAGCCTTTAAGATAAGAAATTTAAAAGAATCTGCTTTAAGAAGTTTTATGAGGCAACATTTGCCTAAAAGAAGCTATTGATTTTTCTGTCAAAAAAAATCATCAAATCTGAAATTTTTCAGGAGGAAATAATTCTACAGTACTTCAAGCTCTCATCAGTCCTCTGAAGAGCAAACTTTGTCTCCATAACATGTTGAGGACCTCAGTCCACATATCTTACTAGTACAAAACACATTGCCCCAAGACATTTCCTTTAAAACTGCTCTTTACTAATGTCTATGGAACATGCTCTAAATAAAACACATACAAGGTAACAGTAATCACCTTACAGTTGCAAAACATTCCAGTAATAAATTAAAGATTTATGAAACAGGTTCTCAAGTCAACTGGGATATCAATTGCAGAGGGCATTCTTGCAGGTATTACTAGGTAAGAAATGACCACACTGCAAATATGAATATCTGTGTTCATTGCTATCTGACATCACACTTTTCTGACAGTATTGTTCCATAGATTTTCTTTTTTTTTGAGCTATTTTTCAAAAAGGAATGTCTGAATAACACAAGATTATTTTGAAACCCTCTTAGTTTCCTTTTGCAAGCCTCAGCTCTTCACTTCTTTACAAGTAGAAGAGTGGGTTAATACACTTCATCAAGCTGAGTCAGCACAATCATGCCTATCTGAAAGAGCCATCCAAAAAAAATATCATAGGGCAATTATCTAAGGCAATTACCATAGCTAAGACAATGAAAAGCAAAATCTATCAAACACCTGATTATGATCAAAAAAATCATATGAAAAAGAGAAGGAACATAGAGAAACAAGGGCATACTGACAACAAATCAAAGTGAATTGCAAACACTTAGTGGATTTCAAAAAATAAAATGGTCAGTCGTTCTGCTCTGTCACTGACAATGGCACCACTAAGACGGCATTTCAAGCTGGGAACTTTGTGTCTCCTCAACTGACCACTTAGTAAGTTTGCTTTTGAAATTTTACCTTGACTAAGTGTTAATGAGCACCGCTTTTCTCCTAGGGGTTAAACCCTCTACAAAACATGGAGTTAAGTCAAAAGCCTGTGATTTTCAGGCCAGGCTCTGGGCTATAAAAGACAGTGGGGCTTCCTGGTATGTAGATCTTGGAGCTAGGTTTAGGCATTTCCTCAAGAAGTTATGTTAGGCATGCGATTGAGAAAAATAAAATCTCTGTTGCAGAAGCTTGTGATAGAAGATCAGTATGGTTATCCTCATTTCATAGAGAGGCCTGAAGCAAAAAAAGATGCTCCATGGGAATATCAGTGCTAAGTGATACAGGAAGAAATTATCTCTGGTTCTTCTAACTCCTTGTTCAGTGCTTTATCTACTGGTCCATGCTATTAAATGGAAAATAAAACCACTGTGAAGCCTTTCAAAGTGATGCATGACAGAGTGTATCACTTTCTTACATTACAATATTTGAATAGTGTATATAATCTGCATAGTTTCACTTCTTTATTGAGCTTTATCCAATAAAACTTGTGCCCATCAGTCACTATACTTTCCCATATTTTTAACACTCTTATGCATGTGCCTCTGACAGGAGCTAGAAAGGATTAGGTCATATCACACATCTGTTTGCAGATTCCAGGCTTACATATACAAATAGGTACCTTATAGGTAAATATAAGCATAAACACTCACATGTACGCACAGACACTTTCATATAAATAAAACAGAGCTGTTATTTGTATAATTTCAAAATTAAACTTTAACTTTTTTTGGATCTTGTTAGTTTCCAAAGAACGCTTTTAAAAATTATTCTTTTTGCCAAATGCTACATGATCCCCACCGTTTAAAACAAAGAGCTGTCATGATTTGAAAAAAGAATTAACAAAAATGCTAAAAAAATAATTAGAGCTGTTTACAGTTAGTTTCATATCAGCAGAAAACAAAGGACACATTTATTTCCTGTATGAATGAGATCCCAGGCAAATTCGTAACCACCGATGCCAGTCTATGCTTCAATGGAAACACAGTAACAACTAACAAAACACTTTAAGAATATCTTGCTGTCTTTTACAATATGCATCCTGAAATCAACTTCTATATTTGTTTGAAATATCTCTGAAATAATTTTGTCAATTACATTTAAAAGGAATACAGCAAGCAGAACATCTCAGGTGAGCAAAAAGTAAGTTTTAGGAACTAAAATTACATTCATGCCTAATAAATGTTGCATCAACCAAGGTAATTCTAATACTAGTTCAGAATTCAGAATTGAGCTTAATATAATTGTTTTACAAAAAAAATTGTTAAATATAATTTTAATTAACTGCGTGTACACTCAGTGGTTAGCCTTTATTATTGACTTAGTATTTTATATGCCTAACAGAAACTCTGAAGTTATGTCTGAAAGAAGGAAAATAATTTCTAGCTGATGGGTATCCAAGATGTTTTCCAATTCTAATTTATATTACAGTATTATAAGGTTGGCCTTAGATGGAGGAAGGCTATTACAAAAAAAAAAATGTTCTCTGCAACTGTTAGGAAATTTATAACAAAATAAAAATCTCACTATTAGGTGAATACTATGTGAGGAATTCTAGTCAAAACTAGAGTGCTACAGAAAAATCATAAAGTTCTAGTTAGTACTTGAATTTTCCTAATTTTCCCAATGCATTTCTAATTGTATTTCTGATTTTAGATATGATTAAAAGACCATAAAGGAACAGATTCAAAATACAGTGCAAGGATGTCCACATCACCATACTAATCATGATAAGAAACCATTTTTCCTCTAAATTGAGTTAAATAGCACATCACAAATGTTATTAAAGATGGCAAAACACTTTCAGTTAAATGAAATAGAAATAGTAATGATAAAGATGTTCTATTCCAGGAAAACATGTGTCTACTATACAACTATTTGTAAACTTGAAAAGTAAATGCTGTGTTGAGTAGCCCATAGCTTACTTGCAAATGTATTTGCTCTGGCAAGTGCATGTGATATTTTCAGCTATTACAGTGAGTCTTCAGCAAACCCACTTACCTTTAAAAGCTGATATTTTATAATTATGTTGGATAGCTGCCACCATGTCCTTCCAGAAGTCATATTTTTTCTGACCATCATGCTGTAAGTGTCAAAAGCAACCTAGTCATTATATCAAGTATCAGCTATTACAAGTATTCATACTGAAACAGTGACAGGAATGCCAATGAATAAACAAAATCACATGGAGTAAAATAGTCTTAAGACAGTAGGACATCAGGACTGTACTGGTAGTACCCAGCTTAACTTTGGGTAACTGCAGACAAGTTATCTCCCTATTAAGAGTTATAGTGGGGAGAGGAAGGGAAAAGGAGAAACAATTTGTAGTTGTGAGGAACTCTAAAACACTACAGCAAAGGGGGGCATTAGATAGAACAGCAGCTTACAAAATGAGCAATCCCACTGACATTTGGGAAAAAGAAGTGCCTATACTGAACTTAATTAGCCGGCTGACTTTGTCTACAGCCTGGCACTCGAATCACCTTCCATCCTCAGAAATGGCAAATCCCTTTGCTGTAATTTAGAGGTAATGCCCTTCTGCCAACAACCCCAGCCCAAACACCATATGAAATACTCATCCAGAAGCCCAGCTGAGCAGCACTTCATTGCATTGTACTCTGAAGACTGCCAAACCCCAGCTCTGGCAGAAGGACATGGAAAGGTGATCTATGCTTATGAACAGCCTCTCGCTGTTCCTAGAAAGCTTCCCAAGCAGAGCAGAGAGCCAGCTGCCCCTTCAGCACCTCACAAGGGAGAGGAAAAGCTTTTCAACCAGTTGAGCCCCACAGCACCATCAAACTCCACAAATTTTAAGAGAGATGAATTAAAAAGATGCAATTACGCAGCCATCCAGTGTTACAGAGGATTAGCTACGGAGTCTGTAAGAGGTGCTCAGAGTTACACAGTAGCCCAGCACCAGTGGTATCCTCTTTGAGTTTACACGTCATGAAAAGTTACTCTGCAGTGCCATTAGAGGATTTCCACACCTACATTAGTATAAATTTCAAAGCAACTGTTACCAGACTTCAGGGCACCGCTGCCCTCTCTGTATTGACCTCACTGATGCCTGAATAATGACCCATTTTGCAAGAATAAAGCATTTTCTAGAGAAGGAAACATTCAGAAACTGAAAAAACCCCAAACAACAACAAACCAACAAATAAACCCTTAACATCAACAAACAAACAAAAACATGTAGTTTATATACACTGAAGCAAACTTCCATTTCAGGCCTAATCTGCCATGGAGGCTTCCAGAGAAACAGTCTGTCCTTAATTTTACAACCAGCAAGTCACACAAACAAGGTCTTTCATGCACAACTAACAAGCACTAGGGCAGTCTGCTTATCATCCACCAGCTCTACAGGTCAAGACCAGGAAAGATACAGTGCTGTGGCTTTGAGACTTTTTTTAATCCATTCCTATAGAAAACTGCCACAGAAATACATTAAAGAACTAATAAAGAGAAAAGGTTTCATATGTCAGACTTCGGTTAGCTGCTAACCAAGGTTTATTATTCAAGGTTGTGTACAGGAGATACTGGGGATCATCTGTCTAGTGGCAATGGAACTAGCCTATCACTAACCTTAAGACAGACAGATTCAACTGTCTACTCCCCTCATAGTCTATGTGGCTGATTAACTCCTTAGTTTGGGGTTTTGTCTTTTTGCTTGCTTCTCTTAAAAAAATCAGTTCCTCAGAGTGCTGTTTTGAGGACAGATGGACAGTAGTTTAAAAGTGGGTTAGGGTTACTTCCTGGGTTAGGGTTACGGTCACTTCCTTCAAAATATTTGAACTCAGAGAAGACTAAAATAACTGTCAAACTAATTCCTTGCAAATCTTCAGTCGTTGCATACAAGACATAGAGGAAAACTGACTGATTTCCAAAAAGCAGAGTGAAAACTGTAAGCATGCCCATGTAGTCCACCATGATTTTGGTGTGATTACCAAATGTGATTTCACTAGTTGAACTATCAAGACAAAGCAATATTTTGTATAGCTTTTCAGTGTGAACATCAAAAACACCAAGAAGCTCCCCTGCTTTGTCTGGAAATACATAAGAGTTCTGACTCTGGACATAGCAAAAGCAGGTATATTTTAAACAGTGCAGGGCAGTCCAGCAACCAACTCATGTCAAAACCTATTCTGAATCCAAACTTAGTACTTCTCTCATCTGCTTCCAGTAGAAAGCTTGCCTGACCCTAGAATGTTGTCTGGAAAAGGTAAGGAAATAGCACTTACTAAACAGTGTCAGAGAACAGGAAACAGAAGACTCTGCTTTCTTTTAGAAATGTGGAAGAGAAAAATATGATGGTTTCGAACCCTTAGGATGCAGCATTTTGCAGGCATGAGTACTGGGCTGCAGAGGCTGACCACCTCCTGCCTTGCATTTTCTCATCCGGCTGATGCTAACCTTCCAGGAAATTACTGTAGCCCTCCTATTGAAACTGGGCCAACATCCAGTAAAATACACAAGAACTGCTAGCTAATAAAGAGAGTGCATGACCCACATCAGGTAGTTTTCTGGAGAAACGGCATAGGTTTAATTTTCTCTGGCTGAAGACTTCACTGGCCCTGGGTCAGTGCTCCAGCTTGTGAACTAGTAACTGGATGTGAACACACACACAAAGACCTACTTTCTCTCTCAATAAGTAGGTGAGTTGTGCTGATTCTAAACTAAATATAAAATAAATTCAATACAGGTGTTACAACTGAGACAGGTTTCTAAGCTGTGAACAGCTTAGAGAAGGAGGAACAGCTTAGAGGAAGGAGATTAATCAGGGAGAAAATTAAGAGTCTTATGGAGCATCTGTCCTCCATGCTTCTCTGGTAAGGTAGTTTTAGCTAACTCTTCATGCAGCACGCAGGCAGCAATCTACTCAGCAAGCTATTTTGGAGTAAAGGCTAAAGCATCAAATCAGTTAATATCCAAAGGGACCCCAGCTACTCATCTCATGGCTCTGACTTTCGTTCTGCACACAAAGTTTAGTATTGAAAATTTTCAGGGCTGCAGCACGTTGGTACCTTTAGCCAGAAGATTACATCAGTACTCTTTGTCACCAGTATAGTTACTGTATGAGAAGAACCCTCTCCTACCTCCAGCTGCAAGTTAAAGATTCAAACCTTCTTTTATCATCAAACTTCTAAGGCAGAATTTAGGACATTCTATCCAAAAACCATTGAAAGAGGTTCAAGTAATTGTACTTTCCACATTGAGAATTTAACTTATTGTTTAGCAGAGAAAAAAATAAAAAGACACTATCCAAGAGGTGTAATTACATCTGTGTACACAGACCAATATATTTAGGACAAAAACAAACTTAAAAATGATAGAAGGAAGTTTTCAACCTATTAACGACTTGCAAATTAGCAAATCATGTCATTCAGAAGACTTACATCATATTTAATTTGAGTACCATCAAGTATAATTAAAGGAGACTTTAAGAACTATATTCTGCATATCACTGGGCAAACTTGAGGAAACAGTATATTTCTACTAGTATCCTAGTTATTTGTGCCCTCTGGTGGAAGTACTTTTATTTTGAACATGCCATATAGCTCACAATTATCTTCAGAGACAACTTTAATACACTAAGTGCAACAAGAAAACTTCCATATGAGAAAAAAGCTAAAGACCTTGATGTCATTCAATATATTATTTGTATGCATTTAATAATGCATGCAAGAAGGTTGGTGGTAGAAGAAAAAGATAATGCACTACTTGATTTTTCAAACAATCCAGTTCTTACCTGATCTAAGCTGTCCACAACCCTTGCACACAAGAGAGCTCCTGGCAGGTCAAAATAATTATCATACAAATAATACTTGGCTGGAAAAAATAATTTAAAAATATACTTTTTAAAAATCATACGCTTTAATCACAAATAACAACTACATTCAAAATAACATAAGCTCTTATTTTGATTTTACTGGTAATGAGCATTATCTGTTTCCCAATCTTTTTTAGTCTTTATTACCACTTCTGGTTCTCAAAATTGGCAACTAAAAGTTGTTTACCTATATCAAGGCACTGAGATTTTAAAAATACATTTTAAGGTTCTAAAAGTTAAGATGAAAGAAAAGGGGAGAACCTTGAGTTTTAAGAGTCAGGACAGTATCACTCAACTCTTCTCAAATATCTGTTTCCCTAGCAGTGGAAACACAGACAAAGCATTTGAGAAGTTGTTTAAGAGACAATTGGACAGGTCTTACATATAGTGATGTCCTTTGAGCACAGATGCTGCAGACAGCACCTTAGCCCAAGGAAAGCCATGGTCACATTATTACATGAGTACCCAAAACAGAACGATATGAGGAGAGTGCAAATATCTCCCCAGATTAAGGTCACGTTCAACAACTCTCTCCTAGGAGTGAAATGACTTAACCAGCGATTTTTTTTTCATGATATTATCTGTGCTGTCTCTCAGGTATATTAAAGAACAAGCCAGAAAAATGAGGATTAACAGTCACAAGAGAGATCAAGCACATGCTTCAAGGAAAAAGAAAGGCACATTTCCCACATGACCAAAAGAAACCTTTCTCTTCCTCCCTATTGCAAAAGATTACCTGCAGGTTAGAATAAGCATATGAGCAAAATCTCAAGGTAAGTATCTCCTCTACATACACAAAAGGCAACTTATCAGAGCATTTTCTGTGTGTTACTCACAACTGCCAAGACCAAAGTAAAACAGAAAGGAAACACAGAGCAAGAACGCAGTCATAACCACAGTGCCCTCAAAGTGACTCCTATCTCAAAATTAATAAACTTCAACTGCAAGGGGAGAAATTTTGTTTCCAGACCCACTCTTTTCTTTGCACCTGCACCTATGCTTCCAGTAACAGCACTGATGTTAATATGTCAACAGTTAACAAAAATTTAATATTTGCCAAATGTGTCCTAAATAAGATAGGATATCAATCAGCAGGTGGTGAGCAATTGTATCGTGCATCACTTGTTTCCCCCTGAGCTCTGTTGCTCTCTCTCTCTCCTTATCATTACAATAATAATTATAATAATTAATATGCTAATAATACTAATAACATTTCATTTCAATTATTAAACTATTCTTATCTCAACCCACGAGGTTCATTGTTCTTTCTGATTCTCCTGCCCACTGGGCCTGGGCGGGGAGGGAGTGAGCGAGCAGCTATATGCTACTTAGTTGCTGGCTGGGGTTAAATCGTGATACTAGTAGTGTCAGTCTACTGCAACAAGGGACAATGTGCCCATGACTAGAACCAAATGCCTATACTGTCAGTTCATTTGTCTTATCATTGATGAAATAAATTTAAGGTGAACTCTAGAATTAGAAGTTGAAAATACACAAAAATCAAGTCTCTCCCAATACATTTACCTTTACGTTTATATTCCAGTAATTCTCAGCTCAAGTATTTTTACAATTTTGTGGTAACTACGAAGTATGATGCACTGAAGGGCCCAGAGCAATTTCAAAGAAGAGGACATGCTAAAGTATACCTACCTGTGCGTGAAACCATTCCACTGACTGTATTAAAATGCTTCCACTCCCTCCTTCCATATATTTCCAGGATCTCTTCGAATGTCATGCTCTTTGTACCATGGCTTGCCCTATTCGACGCATTAAGTTGTTCATTAAAAAAAAAAAAAAAAGAAAAAGAAAATGGTTGAAAACATCCAAATTACTACTTCTGCAAAGTAACACACTGCAACAGAATACTGCAGTGCATGCAAGTTGATCAAAACTGACTCTCTTTATAGCTCAGAAGTTTCCCAGGACCTAAGCTTTTACCATATACATTACAGTTTTTGATAAAAGCCTTACTACACAAAGGTTTGGTTGGCTGGGGGCACAGCTACTGTGCCTCACCTGCTAACACAATCACTCTGTATTGCTCGAATGTTTTCAATTGTGTGAGGACACTCACTATACTTGAGCTATCAATATACACTGCACAATAAAGCACAGTGCAGAAAGCCTATACATCATTCTGAAGCCCTGTAACATTCACAGAATGCAGGGCAGAACTATGGAAAAGTGCTAGTTTGAGCCCTGCAAGCAGCTCTTTAATACAGAAGTACAGACAAACCTTTTTAGGAATTAAAAATTAATGAGTTGGACCATCAAATTGGGCCCCATTTTGAAGCAAATGTAGACAATGCCAGGCAAAGTAATCCTGTATCACTCTTGACTTTAATGAGGTACGCACTTTAATCTTGAATTCTGTATTTAGTACTCCAAAATTCATGCTATTAAATGAATTTTGGGATACGCAGCAATGACTCAAAGGTATTTCTTTCTTCTTTTAATGAATTCTGCTTTTCCCTAGCATCTTCAAGCTCCTTCTCCCACATGCTATCAGAAAAAATAAAAAGTAGAGTCTGTCCTGCGTACTAAATTACACAGTTTTTCATTCTAGAACAAAATAAGGGAGAAATGGGGCTGGACTGATATCCTTTAGGTATATTTATTTTTCAGATTTTTGATTCAAAATATCAGTCTACTATGTTTAAAAACAAAAAAAAAAAAAAAAAGGAGTGAAAGAGGAGCGAAGGATGTACCAAAATGATGACTGAAAGCAAAATATAGCTTTAAAGAGGAAAACCCACAGAATTCTGAAAGTGAATGTGTCAGTTTCTGTGTTTAATTTATCTCAAGCTATTTAAATTATACATTGTAAGCTTGCAGAATTTTGAATGTATATGGTACAAAGATAATAGTGTTTCCATCATTAGCATTAGTCATTAGCACTGCCTCCAAGTCAGGTTACTCACAATCCAAAGAAAAACCTTACTCCAGATTTTAGTAGAACTGGACAAAGAGTACATTGGTAGCCACCAAAACAGTGAATTTACTTGCAAGATCAGTGTGCCCTCAGAGTCTCCGATGTTTTTTAAAAATGAGATAACAGGGAAACATTACAAAAAGACTGCATATGTAACATTAAGAGAAACTGAGCACTACATTACTAAAGATTATTTCAGCTTCTACATCTAATAAATGAATGCATGCTGAAATTAGTATTTTAAATATTTATAAAATTGAAGATTTTATAAATTTAGAAAAGGGATAAAATTTTGGCGTATTTAACAATACAATCTAACATACAATTTATGTTTAATAATATAGACCTTACTGTAAATATTACCTTAAAACTGTTCCATCTTCTGCAAGTTTCACAAAGTTTCCTTCTTCAATGTCCAACACCAAGCCTTTGCAACTAAGAATAATTTGATTTTAAGGAAGAAACTAACAGTTAATGGTTTCAGAGGAATGCCCTCATCTATCAGTGATGTGCAGTTACAGAAGCTATGGTGCTTCTGTAGCTATGATGCTACACAAAACCGTGGAAGTCACGACCTTTGAAATACTTTCATGTTTGAACAATGCTCTATATAAGCAAATACATATTATCACAATGAGGACTGGATTTTACTTACAAAGCAAAATTTTACTGAACAAATCCAATTCCACCGTTCAGTGACTATTCATATAGATTGGTTGGAGGATTAAGATTCAAACATACACAATTAAGTCACTTCTATTAAAGGAATTTTTTTTTGGTGGCAACTCCTCTAGCCATTATTACTGACTGATAACACCAGTTATTATGGAAAAGAGGGGTAGAACATTGCTGTAAATGAGGCAACTGAATAACCAAAGAACATATGAAGTAGAAGCATTGCCATGCTAGCCAGCACTAACAAGGGCAAGAGTTGACACACAGGAGAGACACTCAGCAAGAGTTTCTAATTTTCCCTAATCAATTTGTATCTCCCAAATAATTGAATCTACATTTACTTAGGTTGTTTGAAAAATTAGTTCAGAGTTCAATGGTTAGAATGCAAACGAATAAACAAGACTGAAAAAGTAATGACACCTTCATCCTCCGTTATAAGGCATCCAAAAGAAAGAATATATGACATGAAGGCAGCAAGCAAATCCCAACCTTTCATGAATGACACCTGGGCAAGTAGTACCGACACACAGCTACCAGCACTGTGGGCTTTTAGGTCCACATTAATGAGCCTCCTGCTTCAATAAGAGATCAAGCCCAAGACACCTAGATCTTAACAAAGGATGTCTTGCATCAGGCCTCAAAATGTGAGAAATTGCTTGTCTCATGGAAGTTGAAATCAATCTCATTGGAAACTGTCCAGTCAAATATTGTAAAAACCATTACACAAGAATACACACGTTATTTAATTAAAAAATCTCCGTTTTTCCTAAAAAAATCTAGTGATTACCTGGCTTTAAAGTCCCCACCGCCATGGCCTAGATAATAACCTATGAAAGTTTGAAGATCAAAGATTTGAATTCAAGGTCCTGCTCAGAGACTACTGAGTTCAGAGCAGGAGCGTGCATTTCAGTCTTTTGCATCACAGCTTTGTGCCTGACATGCCACCAAAGAGCTACCTACTCACGCATCACCTTTCCTTGGTTTCTCAGAAAGCTGTTGGGATTATTATGTATGCCTTAAACAAATGAAACCACATCTGTCAAGATAAAAATTACTAAATTCTGATGGTTACTGGATTTACCAGTTGAATAGTAGGTAGAAGACAAAGAAGCTACATAAAATAAGACAGGAAGTCAGACTAAACGGTTTGTGTCCAGAAAGCTAGAAGCACAGACAAAGTTCATGCTCAGTTCTCTCTTCAGAATATCACATTAGAAGTATCTCATGAAGAACAAGTATTTGAAACTGTAATTTTGGATTTATCAATTGGGTTTGACACTCCTAACAACAACTGCCTAGTAAGAGAAGCTGGTTTACAAGCTTTGTAGAAGTTATAGCATAAAGAAAGTTATGAAAAAAGTTTCTATTATCTTCAATGTACTCACCAGAAGTCTAAGCTGTCTGGAGCTAGAATCAGCAAGTCTTCGTCATAACCCTTCTCCGTTACCAGATACTGGGCAAAACTATCATATATTAGCTACAAATGAAAAAACACATGCATTAATTATATTGATTCAGTGAGATCAAATATACTGCTTCCTTGGAAAGTGACAAGATGCAAGTATTAGCGCCTCCTAAGTGAAATCAAACCCAGGGCCCTGGCCTACTGCCTCCACTGGGAAATAGTGCCTGAGGTTATTTCTGTCATGGCTGGAAAACACACAAGAGTTCTGGTGTACCGTGTCCAGCACAATTAAGTCTGCAACATTCTACCTTGTGGTCCCTGTGCTTCAAGACTTTTGGGAAAACAAGATGGTAAGTTCTTAAAGACTAGTCACTATTTCCCCCTCCTCAATCTTTTTTGTTTTTCAATTTTAAATGTCATGTTTACTGAGATTCAACAAGCAGCTTCCAAACTAATAAATATTTAACCTTAGGGGACATTTTAAAAGTATTTGAAGGAATATATTTTGAAGGAAACAGGCAGCGACTAAACAAACAGTCGTTACTTCTAAGTTCAGAAAGAACACTGTAAAGGCTTAGTATGATTGTCAGCAATTTATTAATGTACTGTGCTAGTAAAGCTGTACAAGAAAATCTAAGGAGATGCTGCCATGTCCTTAAAGACCATCCAAAAATAGTTATTGCTCCCTTTTTGTCATAGTTCTTTCATTAAAGCTGTTCCCTGACCTTTTTTCTTTAATTACAAAAGCTGCTCCTGGAATTAATGAGTAATGTCTGAGAAAGACAAATACGAAGAGCAGTGCTGAAAGAGTAAGAATTAACTACATCTTCAGCTGTGCCTGTCAGCCTTTTAAAGTATTTTTTAATTCTAAGAAATAAGAGGGCATGCAAAAGGCATGTGTCAGTCTGCTTCTGTGTCCTGTGAAAAAATGAAGACCGAATCAAGCCTAATAAATGTTTTTGGGTTTTTTTCTCTATTTTGTTCATTGGTTGGTTAGGGTTTTTAAAAACTCTTATAGTTATCAATAGTCTAATATTTGCCTTCATCAGACAACATTCTCACCAGCAAGAACGCGCTTGTGTAAGACGTGATGTGGTGTTGTGTGGCATAACAGAAAGAACATGGAAGGTAAGCCTAGAATTGTATAGTTTCCAGCTAGAAATAGGCTTATACATTTTCTTGCTTCTATTGAACCGTCTTTTGTAAGGAAGATGCCTTTTCATGGAATATCACTCAGACTTAAAGGAAGCAATGTACTTTTTCAACACAAGATACTCTGCACAATGCCTATTAATAAATGGGGCAGCTCATAAACATTTGTTTCTATACCAAATGCTGAAATATCTTGCCATTAGCATAGGAGCCCTATGCAGTGCAAAATGTACTGTAGGTGAATGGAGGCAAATTACCACGAGTGTACATTACACAAGATAGCTCCGGGGCAGAGTCCTGACATCAACAAAGAAGGACGAGCCAATGAAAGAGTACCAGGGAGTTTAAAAAAAAAAGTGCCAAGGGCGGGAAGGCAAAGCACATGACAACAGTTCCTCTCCGAAAAGCACAACAGAGCTAAGTCAGAGGTGCTGAGTTCCTCTAAGTTCCGCGTTTTATTATAAGCACCAGAAAGTTTGCAAAGATCGCCTGTTCAAAGTGCTGCGGACTCCTCACTCTGCAGCATCTCTGGATTTGGCGTGGGGGGTGGGGGGACTCTACCTTTATTCTCAGCGCCGCTACAGCTGGGAAAGCAGCACCTTTTTCAAGGAGGAAGATATGGCTGTCCTCTTCGCTCGGGCACAGGCCTGCTGAGGAAGGGCCCGGCGAGAGATGCACTTGTGTTTCTCTTATCGTCCTAGGTTTCTCCGTGGATATTTGAGACAGCCGGCCCAAGGCTCGCTGCCTCCGCCGCGGGGGTCCCGGCCCCACACCCCTGGGAACCAGCACTTTCCCTTTCGCTTGGGCATGCGGCGGGGAGTGGAGCGGGGTCCCTCTCCCGCGGTTCCCCCTGGCCGGCCCGTGCTGCCGGCCCGCACTCACCCGTGCGCTCTGCGGGAGGTGGTACCGGCAGAGCGTGTGGTCCAGGTCGAAGCCCACCACGTCGCAGTCAGCCAGGGAAAAGTGCTGCTGCATCGCCGAGCCGCCGCCGCCGCCGCGCCGCCGCAGGCGGGCGGAGGAGAAGAAGGAGGAGAAAGAGGAGGAAGGAGCTCAGGCGGCGCTTCCTGCGGCGCGGGCGGTGCGGGGCTGAGCGGAGCGGTGTCCGCAGAACAACCTCGCCCCGCCCCGGCGGGGCCGCCCTCACCTGCGGCACAGCCCGCCCGCGAACCCGGCGTTCGCGGAGGCGGGCGCAGGGCGGCCGGCCGGAGGCGTGCCCAAGCGCTCCGATTTGAAAAACACGTTTCCCGCCGAGGCTTTGTGTGCTGGGGAGCAGGCGTGGGAATGGAGGGCTTCCGCTCTTCTGACTTCAAGTGGCTGCCTCCCAAACGCGGGTCATCGAGAGAGCTTTTGCAAGGCGCAGGCGGAAAACAGGAGTCGGCCTTGGTCAGTGATTGGACGGCCAGTGCCACACTGCAAGGGCCCTACCGGGAGACAATTATCTTATATAAGTGGACAAACAGTACTACGACTTCATTATGCACCCTTAGCACGTTCCCGACGGCATGAAGGTGAGTGGTGCCGTCGGCACTCTGGAGGAAAGGCATGCCATCCCGAGGGACTTTTGACATACGTGAGAGGTGGGATTGTGCAAACCTTATGAAATTTAACAAGGCCAAGTCCAAGGTCCTGCACTTGCCTCGGGGCAATCGTGAGCACAAAAGCAGGCTGGGAAGACAGTGGACAGAGGGCAGCCGTGAGGAGAAGGACTTGGGGGTGTTGGTGGATGAGAAACTCAACATGACTGCACTGGCAGCCCAGAAAGACAACTGTGCCCTGGGATGCATCAAAAGAAGCATGGCCAGCAGGTCGAGGGAGGAGATTCTGCCCTTCTATGCCGCTCTTGCTGTGTCCAGCTATAGGGCCCTCAACAAAAGAAGGATATGCACCTGCTGGAGCAAGTCCAGTGCAGGGCTATGAAGATGATTGGAAGGCTGGAGCACCTCTCCTATGAAGACAGGCTGAGAGAGATGGGGATGTTCAGCCTGGAGAAGAGAAGGCTTCGGGAGAGACCTTACAGCAGCCTTCCAGTACCTAAAAGGGGCTTATAAAAGAGCTGTAGTGAGACTTTTCACAAGGGCACATAGTGACAGAAAAAGGGGTAATGGCTTTAAACTGAAGGTAGGTTTAGATTAGATAAAAGGAAGAAATTCTTTCCTATGAGGGTGGTGAGGCAGTGAAACAGATCACCCAAAGAAGTTATGGATGCTCTGTGCCGTGAAGTGTTGAAGGCCAAGTTGGATGGGAACCTGAGCAGCCTGGTCTAGTGGAAGGTATCCCTGCTCATGGCATTGTGGTTGGATCCAGATGATCTTTAAGGTCCCTTCCAATCCAAACCATTTTGATTCTGTGATTATCAAACTCCATGCAGGGTATAAGCAACTCTATACAGTAAACACGCTTTGTTGTACGTTTAGCTGTGGGAAAACCAAACCCCACAAGTAACCAGCTACCTTTTTATTTATTGACAGCTTTGGTAATCAAAAAAAGAATAACACTAAGAACAGTACAGTCTGTATCCAGAATACATAATCAAATAAATTTTTGGTCAATAAGTAATGCCACAGTGCAATTAGTAAGAAAGTGCTGTCTGAAAGAAAGTACGGTTTGGAGAAAAGCAAATAGATGAGAGTTACATTGATGTAGTCCTGTTCTCTGTGGTTGAACTTCAGTATAGTGTCCTGTTAAGGCTGAGCTCAGGATGCTAAAACAGCTGGGCTTGACAGCCTTCTTTGCAGGACCTCCTTATTCTTCTCTTATTCTTTTCTCTCTGTAGACCAGTGACACCATCAAAACTTTGCTTTGATTAGCAAAACATGAAAAACTCTAGTTGAATATATTCAAGTAAATATATTTTCTTTTAAAATTCTTGTATGGCTATAAATAGAATATAAAACGTATTTGAATCGAAAACAATTGTTATAAAACTTTTAGTACAAGTTGTCTTTCCATGTTGCTTACCTATACACAGCTGTGTTGTGCTTTGTAGATTGATAAGTTGGAGTGCATACCCATAGCAGCAGTCTGCAGCAGCAATTTTGATTACATAAAATAATTATTTGAATTTTGCTGGATGACTCAATGATAATTTGGTATTATGGAATGAAATGCTTTTGAAAATACATTCAAATAGTTTAATGAGATACAAAATACTTATATAAGTTTAGGTAGACATAGAGGAGAGAAATTTAAATAACATGACCTATCACATACATTTAAAAATTGTACAGAGAAATTCAGTGTCAGATTAGAAAGTGGGTAGCACAGGAAAATACATGGAAATTTGGAATAAAATTCACAAATGGTAATAGAAGGACAGGATGGGCACTTAAGAGCAAGAAAGAAACGGATTGCATAATTTTACCTTAGCTCACTGTATAGCAGCTTCTTTCAAAGGTTGTCAGTATCTTCCAAAAACATTAATATACTTCCTAATGTGTGTGTACATACTTGCATACCATGTATTATATATACATTGTATATTATATGCACACCATACATTATATATGTATGAACATTATAAATTATGCAAACATACTTATACATACATATGTTTTAGGTACATGTTAAAGAAACAAATATATGCCTAAATACATAAAAACTAATATATGTGAAATCTGAACATACTAAATGATACATCTGAGACATCACACACAACGGGGATCATAACTATCAAGATAAGGCAGCAGCCTGGGAATGCAGAGCACAAGACAATTTACCTTCCTAAAGCTGCTCACTTTAGAAAACTGAGAACAAATTCCTGCACCACCGAAGGCAATGGCCACAATTTTGATTGACTTCAGTAGGTCCAAGAGTTCACCCACAGCTGGTGTTTATGCTATCCTCACATGAAGTTTGTCTGCCTTGCAGATTATACCCATACAGCTGTCTTATTCCAGACTTACTTTGCCCCCACCCGCAAAAGGATTCATGTAGCTTCCAAAGTGGTGTTTAGATTATGGCATTTAAACGGTATAACTTTTTTTTTACAGGCTAAACCTGTAAAACATTTTATACAAAAACCACAACAGCAACTTAACACACTGAAGTATTGAAACATCTGCATAGATACTGAAAATCATACATTCATTGTCATAGGATGGTTTGGGTTAGGAGATAATCTTGTCAAACCCTCTGGTCACTGTATTCACTGTCAACTGAAGATAATCTCGAAAATCCAGATTTTGTGAATGCTGCACAATTATATTGACGGTAGTGACGAGCTCTCATAGAACTTACAACACAAAAGTACTAATCATATTTAATCTTTAACCACTTTGTGTAGGGAACAATATTCATCTAGGGAGAGATTCAGCAAGTTAAATTTCGGGTACATGAAGCTGAAGATTAAATTAGAAGTCTGACAACAAGAAATAGAGAAAATACTGATGAAGAGAATTGGTTTTCAGTTCTGGGGAAAGAGAAGATAAATGAGACAATAACCGTTACCTTCAGTATTTGTAGTACAAACCTGGTAAGAGGAAAGCCTGGGCAATTTACTTTCAGCACACAACCCCCCCATTTTATTTATTTTTCTTTTGTCTTAGAAGTGTTTTGTGTCTCAGTTTCTTCCTTTCGGATGAATCCTTTAAACATACTGACATCCCATACTAGAGCCTTTCTCAGAAAGGAGCTGCCTTTAACAGAAATTATCTGCAACAGCTGAACTACCTTTATGTGTTAACAGCACCCTTTCAGCTCTATTATTCAAGTTTGATGGCACCATGAGCCACTTAGATATCCACATAACTGAGGTTGAACTGTTGGCCTATCAGGTCCTGACTGAGATTATTTTAGGTTTCCCTGTGGTTAATTTATGCATCAAAGTAATTGCTTTTATGTTGTAAATACATGGTAATTGGGAAAAAAATCATAAATCCTGTCCTAGTAGGGGAAACTTCTAATTGGTAGAATTGCTTGTGGTATGGCTTACCTGCAGCTGCAGCATCCCTCAGACTGGGGCTGCAAGGCCAGCCCAAGGGAGATTCCCCCTTCAGCCCACAGGCCCTGGGACACAGATACCGATGGAGCCGGCAGGATAGGGCAGCAGCTGCTGCCCACCCTCAGCACCCTCACGGTTTAGCAACCTGCAGGAAATGTGTGAAGTGGGAGATCTGATGTGTCAAAGCCTTTTATAGACATGCAAAGGGGCCTTTTTGTTTCTATCATGGAATTATAGAATCAACGGGGTTGGAAAAGACCTCCGAGATCATCAAGTCCAACCGTTGATCCAAGACCACTGCTGTGGGCACTAAGTGCCACATCCAGTCTCATCTTAAAAACCCCCAGGGATGGAGAATCCACCACTTCCCTGGGCAGCCCATTCCAATGTCTGATCACCCTCTCTGTAAAGAATTTCTTCCTAATATCCAACCTAAACCTCCCCTGGCACAGCTTAGGACCATGTCTATCTTACTGATAGTTGCCTGGGAGAAGAGACCAACCCCCACCTGGCTACGACCTCCTTTCAGGCAATTGTAGAGTGATGAGGTCTCCCCTGAGCCTCCTCTTCTCCAGGCTGAACAACCCCAGCTCCCTCAGCCTCTCCTCATAGGACTTGTGCTCGAGTCCCTTCACCAGCCTTGTTGCTCTTCTCTGGACCTGCTCCAGCACCTCAATATCCTTCCTGAACTGAGGGGCCCAGAACATCATGCCTGATGCCTGCTTTCCGCACAGAACAGGCTCCTGACACCATATAGGTTTAGAGCACAGGAGTGCACTAACACGTCCAGGAGAGCAAAAGAAGCATAATAGAGTGTGGTAACATACATAAAGACATAAGAACCGTGTCAAAATACCTCACCCTAGCTGCCACACCGAAGTTGCAGGCCTCTGAGCGAGACGGTTATTCCAGCTCCTCTCTTTTTTCGTCCTTAAGAGGGCAGCAGTACGACACATTGGAGCATCCCTCTGAGTTAGCTTTGAATCGTCTGCACCCTAGTCTATTTTACTGTCCTTAAACTTCGTGTGTATTGTCCTGAGACGGTGTAAGTTGGCTTTGTCGGTTGTGTTTTGTCCCAGCTATACAGCTGTAGCCGTTTGTCTATCTTGGCAAAGGTTATAAGAGTTTAGTTAAAAAAAGGGAAAAAGCCCTCATATTACTATGGCAGAGTATGCTAAAAATAAGGCAAGAATTTGAACAAACATGAAGTGTTTTCATTTTAGACAAGGAACACCTTCATACAGAGAAGTTAGGTCAAAACATTTTTTGCTGTTTGTTTTTAAAAACATATGAGAATACTTCTGGAGTAGCATTAGTCAAACCAAAAAGTGTTGGGTTGGGGTTTTTTTTTATACATTTTATTTTAGCACACTGGTAAAAGATGGACCTTAGGTTTGCACTTGATTTAGCTTTTAACCCATGAAATTGTTCAGTGCATGGGTAGAAGAATGCCTCACAACCCAGCATTCCCATCCTGTACCAACAGAGTACCTCCATCCCCCCTGAAGCATGATGCCCACTCTCCCTGCTGGGATAACTCCTTACTCTTCACAGCACAAACTCCCCATCTGATAACTGTTACTTTCATCCCAGACTGACAGGAGGACGGACAGAGCTCACATCTCAGGCTTACCCAACTGGCCCAGCTCAGTGAGCTCTGTATACATGTCTCCTGAGATCTCCCCTCAGACTGGGGTAGCCCCCAGAGAAATATTTCTATTGCTCTAACTTCACTTCCTGTCTCGGGCAGATCGTTGTAGCACCTTTTGGTGCTGACACAGCAGACAACCACCCTTAACAGCTCCTGAAAAGCCATCACACAGGTCCCATACTACAGACACTTGCTAGCAATACACCACAACCATTCTGCTTCCTCTCTTAATGCTGGATCAATAGCCAGATTCAAATACAATGGCATTGATTTGGCATAATGACACCATGCCTATTTGCACCGAAAGGGCCTAAGGAGCATAAAGCTAGCTTCATCTCTGACCCCACAATCACAGCCTGAAGTAGTAGTAGGTAGTAGTAGTAGTGGGTGGTAGTCAAACAGGTACAACACATTTCTAGGTTTTGGCATGAAATTGTACTTTCAATGGGGTTCTTCGCATGTTTAAAGTTAAACAGGATTGATGGATTTGGTTTCTTGATTTTAATTTTAGGACATTAAGAAGGAAACACATTTGTTTGGGAACCATCAGAGAAATAAGCTAAGAATATACAAAAGCAGGCCTATGACTTGTTAAAGACTAATGCTTTAGGTGACATAGATCTATCAACATTAATTCATTTTAAGGACAACCTGGTTCTCTGTGAGAGAATGAAAGCTGTCAGGAATATATTTTCTTTGAAAAACAGTCACTAGTACTCTCTGTTTCTTTAGGAGACCATTAAAAGTTGAGCAAAATACTACATAATCTGTGACAGACAGGGTACCTTGTTACTAGGTACAGAAGCCTGCTGAATATACTTAACTATTGACCAGGATTAAGATTTGATTAAATTCTAGCAATTTCAGAATTTTACTGTTTATTGGGTTGTTTAGTAGTCTTTTTATATGGTAAAAAATATGGACACATCAACTTTTTCAGTGGAATCACATACGTAAAATTTATAGAATCTTGCTGGAAGTGGGATATCTGATTACATCTGGCATCTCATATTCCTTACATTCTGTCTCACCAGCATAGAAATGAGACTCAGGCTGTTAAAAAGACAAGATTCCCGAAACTAAACCCAATAGTTCATCAAAAGGTTAAACAGACAGTAATCCACTAGGTGCTCAGAATCTCTCAAAAGCCTGCTTATTGTCCTTATCATCTCTCTTAGATCTTGTAATCTACCTCAGGCTGTTCCCACACAACATGAAAGAAGGAAATGAAAATCAATTATTTTGTCAGAATGATTAATAGCCAAGACTTATTGCTGGACCCTTAGTGAATATATATTTTGAAACTCTTCATAGTTGTTTAAAGGTACTTTGAAAGATTTTTCTTTTCTAGCTGGATGGATGCTACATTTAGCCAAAAGAAATTGTACTAGAAATATGGACTTTTGGGGAAGCTATACTTCCAAAGTAGACCGTTTTGTATTTTATAGTGAGAGAATTGTGCAATTTCTATTATTTCTCCTATGTTTAGTTTTTTTTTGTTTTGTTTTGTGTTTTTTTGTTTGTTTGTTTGTTTGTTTTTTTGTTCTTTTGGACATACCGTTTTTTTATGTTTACAGTGTTAAACATAAAATCCAGAGGAGGACTACTCAATCCTCGGTCCTCGTTTCCCATTCATTCACGGTGTATTCATGGACAGATAACTTTAATTACTTATGGCTTCAATATGTTCATAAGCAAAACTGAAATATGTCTAATTCAGACCTTCTAATTATTTCTGAGTTGGTCAAGTAGGTTGCAGGCTTGCATTTCAAGCCTGACGCTAGTAATTGAAATAAAAAAAATCTGATGTATTTCAACGCACAGTCTGCACAAAAGAACAGAGCTACTGAAGAGCTGATGGGAAATGCCACAATTATGAAACTGCAGACTTGAAGATAACAGAACTAGGAAAGACCTAAAGACGGTCATCTTCTGCCCTGGACAGGATCAATCCAACTACAAACATTCTTAAAAGTCAATTGTCTAACTTACTTCTTAAAATGTACCACAGAGCCACTGAGGCGGTTTCTAACAGTCCTTACAAGAGAACATTGAGCTTTTTTCCTCCCTCCATTTCTAAACAGTCTCTGTTGCTCTAATGCATCTTTTTTTCTTATGTTGTCTCCTATTCCTAGCAGATGTGAGAACCTCATCACTGTGCACCAGACTTCTATCTGTTTGAAGGCTGCTACTATGTTTTCCCACAGATTCTTTTTGTTAATTATTTAAGGTCTTTCCTTAAAGGCTGAGGGGTTTTGAACCTGTTTACCTTTCATTCTCAATCTGGATGATATTCATTCATCACTCTTTCATTATCATATAGGTCATTATCAAATTTTCTGGAATACAGGATCAAAAACTGGGCACATTGCTCTAGTTTTGGTCTTACTAGAACTGAGTACAGAAATAATTAACGCACTGTAATGTAACATAGAAATTTGCTTTTAATGTAACAAACAAGTTAATTAATTACAATCATTGCCATGTTAGGATTTTCAAGATCAAATTCTATCACTATGATGAGTAGAGAGCTCAATTTTTTCCTTCTTTAACAATAAGCCATCTTTCTTAAGGAGCATTTGATCTTCTATTCAAGAAATATTTTTTTCTATATGTGTTCATTGCTGAATATAAAGGACAATGAGAGTGATATTCCTTGGAGCTGCAATAATAAAAAGCTAATATTAATGCTTATAAATCTAAAATATAAGAGCTTATTTTGAATATAAATTGCATTTGATATTTGCTGTTCTGCTTCTGCCTCTTAGGAGTGTCTAGTAATGATCTGATGAAAAGATAAAAAAAAAGTATGCTGGATTTTGATAAGAAAGAAGTGATGTAGAGGTATATATCCTAAAACTGTAAGTATGTATTAAGTCTCAAGAAGATTCCATCATGCTGATGTAACTCTTTAAAGATCTGTATTCTGTTTCTATGTAAGTCTGCAAAGAAGATCAGAGCCACCTCTTCTACTTTTAGGAAAACAGTGTTTGCGTTAACCTATATTGTTGTGTTAAGCCTCATGCTCCTGACAGAGAGAGGGAATTCTGATAACTTTTAAAGCTGTGGAATACAAATTTGAGAAAATTTTTCCAGATAAAGAATTAAATTATTTTGTCTACATTAACTGAAATCTGTATCAGAAGTGCTCACTGTGAGTATCACCAAAGCTGCTGGCTTCTTATCCCCTTTCCCTATGTTTATAAAGATAATTTCTTGCATGTTGGGTAATGTTCTAGAAATTTTTCTATATCTCTAGAGGGAGAGAAGAATACAGAAACAAAAGGAAACAAAGAAGATTATGAGTATACATATTTTCAGGACAAGTTGCATCCTTTTCATTTGTGAAACTTTGGATTTTGCACACATAGAAACAGATCAGACTGATGCTGGGGCCTCTGGTGGTCTAGTGGTTAGGGTGCAGGACTCTCACCGCTGCGACCCGGGTTCGATTCCCAGCCCCCCGGGCAGATGGAGCTCATCAGCCTTGTAAGGCAATCCATCTAAGAGAAGGTCACTCTAAACAAACCTACTGGGGACCTCACTGCCACTGTCCAAGCTTGCTCGGCCCCGGCAGATGAACCTCAGGATTAAAGGGTGGGCTCAGTTCAGCGCACGCTGGGTCTCACCTAAAAAATCCACTGCGCAGGCTCGAAGGGTTAATGACCTTTCCCAAATCTTCGCTTGCGAAGACTGGCCATTATTATTAGACTGATGCTGAAACACAGTAAAGAAATAACTTCACATACTGCATCTTTACTTATACATTAATACTATTCTAAATATAAGTCAAAATTTGATAAAAAAATGATACATGAACTAAGGGTAAAAAGGTAATCTTGCTTTCAGTTAAACCAGTGAGTATATTGTCACTGACTTCAGAGTAAGACAAACATGATTTCAAGACCTTTTAAACTGAATCAAATATAGAAATTAGTCATTTAAATACTGGTATTTGTTGACCCTCAGATTATACCTAGGCATCTGAAAATGGGTAGGTATGATAATGGTTTTTAAATCAGCTGTACCCTAGGCCATGGCTACATTATGGTGTTTAAGATTTGTTTCCAGAGTTTAAGGCATAACATGGCTGCTCCTTCCCAACATAATTTTGAAGTAACCCCCTGTTTTGTAGCTTCCTTTTCTGCCTATCCTTTCCTTTTCATATGGAAAATATGTAAGTGCACATCCTGAGGTTGCTGTGGAGCACTTCTAATCTCCTTTGCTCTGGCTTATAAAGAGTATCTTACATTTTGGGTAATGTTGTTTGTACAGCACCTCACTGTGAAAGGAAGATACAGCAGAAAGAAAACAGGTGGTAGAAAACTAGAAAATATACAAGGAGAGAAGGACACCTAGTCAGGAAGGTGGATGGAGAGTGCACAGGGTTCATATAGTCATGTAAACTGATTATAGACCCAGTCCTTTCCTTCTCTTTTACAGAGATTTTAGCTGTATAAAATCCCATGTACGCACAATTTCCAGTAATGTGGTTTGTTTGGTTTGTTTAAATATGATCTATCTAGGAGGAAGGATAAAAGTAAAGTGGAGTAGAGGAAGAAGTGCCGATGTCTTGTCCCTGAGATCTATTAACAAGGCATGTAGGAATGGTTCAAAGTTGCATCGCAGAGGATCCAACTGGATGCTAGGAAGCATTTCTCTACTGAGAGGGTGGTCAAACACTGGAATGGTCTTCCTAGCGAGGTAATTGATATCCCAAGCCTGTCAGTGCTTAAGAGGCATTTGGGCAATGCCGTTTATAACATACTTTAACTTTTGGTCACTCCTGAAGTGGTCAGTCAGATGATAATTGTAGGTCACTTCCAGCTGAACTGTTCTATTCTATTCTATTCTATTCTATTCTATTCTATTCTATTCTATTCTATTCTATTCTATTCTTAATAGCTAGCATTTTTCTACTGGTTTTGCATGTAATATTTTAGCAATTTAAAGTAATTAATAAGATATGTTCCTTTATATGGTATATCAGTATATTCTAATTGTGAATTTTAGCTTCCTGTGAGATGCTGCCTTTCCCAGGCACAGTAAAGGTCAGGAGAGAGCGATGATTTTATTTTTTAAAAAACCCCCACACTTTCACTCACAGTTGAAACAATGAGTATAGTTCTTTGATACACTATCCCTTTCCATCTATCTCTCTTTGGACTTCTTTTGATGCAATTCCAGCTTAAGATAAAAATGGTAAATCATGTTCACAAGCCATCCACGGCATAGCATGCAGACTTTGATAGTGTTATGTGACAAATAATCTTTACCCATCATAAAATCTTCATAAATACATACAATTTCTAAATTTAAGAACTATTTATAATAGGGTCAGATTTGATATATATTTTCTTAAAAGAATTGCAAAGTCATGTTTGCTGATAACATGCCATCTTTGTCATCCTTTTGCCATATTTTTTCCCACAGAGAGATAGATTCAATTAGAAGTATTTTTTATGCCTTAGAGAGCTGCAGCTCTCTGGTTTTATTCAGAGGCTACTTCATAGAAAGCAAATTAACTTACAATTTTTAACAGTGTGGGCTGTATATCATTTAGAATAATGTACAAGGAAATTAAAAATAATGGCTGAGGTCTGGTCCCATTGCTGATAATGGCAAAACTTGCATTAAATTTGAGCAGAGTGAGATTTGTTTGTTTGAACAAATCGCAAAATCTCTATTCTGTCAGTCCTTGACAGAGCCTTATTCCTCTCTGTTACTTTGTTGTCAGATGTAGCCTGTTTCAGGCTTGAATTTGGTTAATAAATAAGCAGCCCTCATCACCAAAGCCCTTGAAAGTGTACTTTTAATGCTTTCTAGAGTAGAGATGGATTACTGGATTAGCCTTATGGAAATAAATAGCCATAGTTTTCTCATTACAAATGCAAAAGATTTCAAATTGGAAAATGCTGAATCAAATATAACTCTCCATCTTTGTAGATTTATGGTTTAAGATAATAGACAAAACCAGGACAGTGATTAATCAATAAGAGTAAATAATTTTGTCAAGAGTAAAATTAAGCACATAATTTATTTTCACTGAAAAGAATAGCAATTTGTAAATTACAGAAACAAAATGGAAGTGCTGATTAAAAGGGTTATAAAAAAAGCTACAAAGTGGTGGTATTGTGTTCCATTTTAATGTGCAAATGAAAAGAGATATAGCTGAAAAGACAGTTGTAATAAAAAAACCTCACTGTGCTTTATTTCAATTTGTTACCTTAAAAAACCTACATGACTTTAAAATCTTTAATCATTTAAAGTTTCCTAAGCACAGATTCAAAGCAATATGCTTTTGGTTTTCTTCTAATTTCTTTAAAGATCCTATTACTTGAACATTTTACTTTGCTAAAACATTTGACTTGCTTTATCATAACGTATTAAGAAGTTTTTCTAAGAGAGGTGTATAATGCCAAATATTTAAACTAGCATACATTAATGCAACAGTATAACTCCTAACTTGAAAAAGATTATGCAATACAGAAAGTTATGATATAGGCAGCAGTCTCATACATTATTTAATTACAATTCTTGTATTTTATATCCTAATTTCTCATTTTCCTACATGAAGTTTTTTACTGTTTACAGAATTCAAAGCAATTATGAAGGAAAATGCTTGTTTCTGTTTTGATCTTGTTTTATTAAGGAAAAGTATTCTCTTTTTTAATTTCCAGTTTGAATGGACTCATATTTCTTAACAAAACTGTTGGTGGATATTGTCTTGGAATATTCTTTTTTCCCAGCAGAGCACTGTTCGAACTGTAATTCTTCTCTGCATGGCATAGGGGAATTGTTCCAAACATCGTGTATCATCAGTACCAAAGACTGATGCTCAGTGATCTTCACTCCTTGTCTCTGAAATATGGATGAGCATATTTATGTGTTGAAGAAGGGTTCATTTTTTTCTGAAACTCTAAGGTTTTATGTATTTATACCAAGAGTTCCATACAGAGCACATACAAATCAATACTCATAGGAAATATCTGTAATTAAAAGTCATACAAAATCATTTTTGAAAGCATGGAACACAAATAAAATATATCAAAACAAGACTTTTGAAATATTATGGATTCAAATCTTATCTGTACTTATTTAATACAACTCAGTCTGATACCTTACTTCATGCAGAGCAGGATCTCATTCCAAGAGCACTTCAATTAATATCAGTACTGTAGATTAGGTTTGTACTAAGCTTACTAAAACATATAATATTAACACATATTATTAACAATATTAACACTCTCCATTCAGACAACTAAGAGAAATATGTTTCACTACCATGTTTAAACATGATTATTTTGTAGAATAAACAAGGCCTAAAGAGTATTGACTCTAAGTTAATTAGAATTTGATTTAATGGACTTAGAGGAGTACAAATTAATCCTGTAAGCAGGCAGAAGGCTCCTTGGAAGAGTCTTGCTTACTGGACTTTGTAAGCAACATGTAGAATATAAAAAGGAACTTCAGATATCTATCATCCACTTTTTCATTATGGAACCAGGAAGTATATATTAAAAGCAATGGGGAATTACCTAGTTTGAAGGAGGAAAGTACTGCTTGACTGAATAGATTTGTTCCCTTTTCTAAAATCTAAGTTTATATGGTCCTGTCAGACACAGCTTTTAAATGATCCATCTTTGTTTTAAGGTGTTGCATATTTCAAGAAACTACTTGCAATATTAATGGGTGGTTTTTTATAACATAGAAACCAGAATACTAAATTTCAGTATCCATACTGTAAATGTGCCATTCTGGTTATAATAAATTAATCTTTCTCACTAGCTACTGCTGGTTGTAAGAATGAGGTGACACTCTTGTGTCCTTCCCAAAGCATTTTTGCTAATAAAATTCATCAATATATCTGATTAAGTCTTTACAGTCACTTTACCCACAGTAGCTTATTTATTTGAACAATTTCTGCTTTGGTATTCAGCCCCCCAAACAAATTAAATAAAGATGCAAAAGACCAATAAGCAATGCAGAACTGTTTGGCCTCCCCTTGCAAACAAGGAAAATATAGTGGGATGCAAGGCAAAAGAATTAAATTAAGCTGAGAAATAGGTGTTGCAAAGATTATCCTATTAAATTACATGTAATACCAGTGCAGAGGACTCAGACAATAGTTTATATTGAAAAGCCCCTGAATATACATGATTATCTTAATTTGTTCCAAACAGTGAATATGAAAATTAGGATTATGGGATTTATCTGACTTTATTTTTTTTCAGTAAAACCAGTAAGAACATTTTTATTACATGCTATTTTTTTTTCTTGCCTGTGATAAAATTATATAGTCTCTAAACCATAAAAAGGACTGCTTTATTTTCAGATATGCAGCAAATCTTCAGTAAAGTCACCAGGATGGGAACAAAGACCGTCGCAGAGGCACTGCTGCAGTGTGGCCACCACACCTCACTTACTGACCCATCCTACATGGGCTAGGGAATCTGCTCATCAGATCTCAGTAACCCCACTTCTCTCTCTTTTTGAGGAGAGTTTTAAATCTGACTAATGAATTTAATGGCTGTTTGTTAAAGTCTACTTCTTTATGCACAGAACTGGTCCTGAAGATCTGTACGAAAGCAATCTGGTTTATAGTTATTTATCACTTCCAGCAAAATTCTTTCTGCTCTTGTAAAGCTGAGCAGGGGCATACATTTAGAGAGACGATGCATTTAATTCCTGGACCTCTTTGAAATAAGGTAGTCATATACACAAGGCTTAAGCCCAGTTCTGTAGTTATAAATACTTAGTTGAATGGTCTCAGTGAATATAGTGTGATTTCTAATGAGTTTGTATTTTGGTACCTCAGTGTAAATATGGGCCTTGATCCTTAAAGAACTGTGCAGGAAATTGATTCTGTATGATGCAAATGACTCTGTTGTCATGATGAATCTATTCTGTTCAGGAAACATGTATGCAAATCTTTGCCAGATTAATGCCCAAGTTGCCAGAAACACAAAACATTACAAGGAAAATCAACCAAATATGCAAACTGAAAATCCCCAGATTACTTAATAGTAGTTTCTTATATTCTGTGCTTTCAGTAAATGTAGATAATTCTTTAAACAAGAATAATGAAGACAGCTTTTTTATCAACACATGCCTTTCCTGCCTTTGGATATTGTCTATCACACGTAAGAAAAGTAAATATCTTTTGGATTTCTGTGTTCTTGTTATGGTGTAACTAATAATTGCTATGGCGAAAAATCTTCTCCAGTGGTGCTTCAGAAACTAAATATGATTTTCATAATCTGCAAAATCAGCATGCCATTTTTTTATCAGGCCCAAAGAGTTCACTAGAGATCATGAGGTGTAGTGATCACTTAATGTGTGTAGTACTTCCTCCTTTATTTAACTTCTTTTGCAGCATTGCAGAAGAGGAGTGTGTGAGCAGTTCCCCATCCTTCTCCAGTGGAGATGCACCTGATAGTAATACACTTGCAGTGGAGATTTTTTTCAGTCATCCCACAGTCCCTAGTTCATCAGTAGGCCTCTGCCACTGGTCTCCTTATTCAAATGAATGAGACTTGATGAAAGCAAGTGACTTGTTTCTGTTATTTGGTTGTTTTCTCTCTAGTAAAGTAAAGCAACAGAAGTCAGCAACTCTAAATGAAACTGAGAGATGTGTAAATGTTTTAGGAAAACAGCACCATGTTCCTGACCAAAAAAAAAAAAAGGAAAAGAAAAGAAAATCATGGAAGTCAGGTTTTCTTAATCACCAGGAAGCCATAGGTCCATGTGTGAGTTTTGATTGACCTGAGTAAATAGACTCTCATCTATAAGAGTTTACTTCTTACTGAAATGCCACCACAAAATGCAGGCAGGCTATCTGCTTATTTCCTGTGCTTCTTGCTCCTGCTCCAAGCATTGGATGTCCTGCAGGCTGTGGTGATTTCCAGCAGCTGTAAAGCTTGGGTTGCACTTCTGTGATATGGCAGCGAGCTCCTTAGCCTGCTTTGCCATAGCAGTATCTAGACACTCGTGCTTGGTCTGTATGTCAGGTTATAAGTGCTTTAGAAATGGGAATATACTGGTCAATTCAGTTTCATTGGTTTACATGGTGACTGGAAGACAGCCATTATTTCTGTATGGGCTTGATATAATTAGACAACCACCTAGAGCTATTTTTTTTGGCTGATGTTTTTGTTTTCTTAAAATGCAGAATAAGGAATGCATTAAAATGTACCGCTTTATTACTGTAAGCTGTACATATTTGTTTTTCCTTGTAAGAAGTGCCAAACCCAGCTGAGTAAAAAAAACCAAGGGGTTGTAAAGGGCAAGCACTTGGTAGGGAATGCACCCAGGTGTGAGTGAAGGCAGGAGCCACAAGTGCACTCCGGGTGAGGGCGTCTGCCACTCTCAGGTGAGCAAAGGTTTCCCACTGCGAACCGAAACCAGCAGAAACCAGGAAACAAAAAGAAATATTCAGTTAAGCTGTCCACGTCAGAGACTACTGAGGAAACAGGCAGTTCAGCTTGGCTAATGATTACCAAGACAGACTTTGCCTACGTTAACTGCTGATCATATGACCGGACCCCACCTGAGCTAAGAAAACACACATCCCAAGCAGTAGGAGTTGAGAAGCCTCCCTTGCTTAGATGTTCTGACATTACTGTTTTGCTGTAGCAGAAGAGGCTCCACACTTTTCCATTGTTCCCAGAGCTCAGCCCAGCACAGCCGTTGTGTTGCTTTCCTGTTCCAAAAAGGAAGTGAGAAATTTCTTCCACGTGTGCGCTGGCACTTGAATGCTCGGGTTTCACTCCCTAACTGGGAGCTGCCTGTAATGAGCTCTCAGTGGGGTTTGGAGAGGAGCTTCCAGCTGTGCCAAGAGTTGTTTCATTTTGTGCCAAAGAAGGAGGGGGAGAAGAAATCTGCAAAAAGGTGAAATGCTGATGGTGCAAAAACTGGTCTAAGGGTCTTGCAGCCAGGAAAAGCAAAAGAAAAGCAGAAGCAGAGGAAGGAACAAGAAGCCAGGATGGGAAACTTTTGCCAGAAGCACTGCCCCTGTTTGGAACCTTACATCCCCTGCTTATTCTTGGGGACAAATGATGAGCAGGATGACAAAGTGGGCCAAGTCTTCGCCAACCTTGCTGTGGTAAGGCCTGACTTCCAAGCAGGACAGAAAGACCTAGAACATAAGATAAAAGAGAAACCTCTACCTCCACTGCCTGGCCAGCATCTAGCGAACGTTTGCACCTTTGTGGCACTGTTTGACTACGACGCTCGCACTGAGGAGGACTTGAGCTTTCGAGCTGGGGATAAGCTGGAAGTGCTGAATGCATCCCATGAGGGCTGGTGGTATGCTAGGCTCCTCCTGCCAACAGGGTCAGTCTGTCCCGGACGCAAACTCGAGGGCTACATCCCTGCTAACTACATAGCTGCTGACCAGAGCATTGAAGCTGAGCCGTGAGTAACCCACATAATGTGCACTGCAGACTGTTTTCTGTTGTGTTGAATGGGTTTGGGACAGGAAGTTACAGCCTTTTCCCTTGCTGAGTAGTGCCCTGCCACACTCAACCTTTGTTGATCCCAGTGGTGGTAGCGCTGGGCATGTGAAAGGAAAAGGCACCGTGGTCACAAGAAAATAAATTACAAAAGGCAGAATATGGAGAGGTTTTATTTTGGTTAAAGTAATTTCCCTTTCTGATATACCCTAATCACTTGTTTAAGAACCATCTGGGAAGATCAGTGCGCTTTGCTACTGTGATAGTTCATTATTTTTATTGGTGTAACAGTAAGTGTGTGTTGGATGCTATGCAGAGGGTGAAAATGTATGACTCCTGCCCTGAACAGCATTCAGCCTAACAAGCTGCAAAGTTACCAATTAATCAGAGTTACAGGAAGCTACCTTTACACCTTTCAATCTTCTTACAAATGATGGGTGAGTCTCTAACAGATAAGTTTCTTATGGTTTCTTCTACATTATTTGCTTCTTTGGATGGAAATCTCTACTCTCAGGACAAACTTAACTGGAGGAAGTTAAGTTAACTGCAGGGGGCAAAAGAGTAGATATAGCAATGGAGTACAAATGGAAGTTGTTAAACTTTCACTGAATTTAATTATGCATCCCATGTTTTTCTGCCCTTTCAAAACATGCCCAATCTTATTTAATATTCTGATATAGAGCAGAAATCACAAGGAATCAGTCACTTGGCTCCCTAGTGAGGATGAGTAAGGTCTGAGTCAGCTTGGGCTTCACAGTCACTTCTGCATGTTGCAGTCAGAGGCAGCATTTGCTGAAATTCATCTGACTTCAGTTTTAGAGATATGTTTTGGCAAAAATTATCAGTGGGTAAAGAAACAGCAGAAAAGGCATTCATTATTAGTGTCAGAATTAATGTTGTCTTTAGAGGGATGATGTTGCAGCTTTCAGTTAAATCTCATTTGGACCTGAAACATCATCTCTGACCTGATCATCTCACTGTATTGCCAAGGGCTAGGAAAATTGGCTCAGAGATGATTATGCTAGTCTTTTATCATCTGTAGGATTTGTGCTAGAGGCATTTTAGGGCAGGTATAGGATTCTTCTCTAACATGAAGACTTTAATTTCCAGAGTCTGACCAGCTGTTTCTATATTTCGGTATTCAGACAGACAACACTTTCAATAGTCATGCTCAAAAAAATTTTTCCAATTGCAGAAATTAATCTGCAGGGAAGGCATTTTCTGAATCACTAGAGAAATGGTGGTAGGCTTTAATTCAGCTCAGTTTGGCCTTTGCTCCCTTTCTAGAGCTAGCTTTATTAGAAGTCACCTAGGATTTTTTCATGCTGTTAATACTTAGAAAGTAATTTTGCTCAGTTATAAAACAATGTTTCAACTCTTAAGGTCCTTCTTATATTTCTATACCTATAGCTTCAAATACAAAGTTAAGTTTGCCGAAGTGTGTTGTTGTGTAACCTCTGTTTTTTCACTTGTTACTGAAAAAAATTTTTTTTACTCTTCTTATATACTTTTCTCTCTTTAATAATAAAGACTAAGTTACAGCAAAACATTCTTCTTTATCTATTGGTAGAATACTGGAGAGGAAAAAATGGAGAGCTTTTACAGCTCTCAGAGTAATTTCTCAAAGATGAGTTTTTAATTTCACAGCAAGACTAATCTGGCTAAACATATTGTCTTTTCTCAGATTTCTTTATAAGTCAGTTGGCTTTAGCAATCTTCATATATATATAAGACTGTTTGCTGTCAACCCACACACATACAGCCATAGACTTACTCAGGTTAGGAAGGGCCTCCGAAGGACATTTGAACCAGTCATCCCAACTCATACCTGGCCAAAATAAATATAGACTCTTTGCTTTGTTGAGCATTTCCAGTCGAGCTTTTCAACCTCACGGTGAGGATTTTTTTGCCTTGTGTCAAAATGTAATATCCCTTGCTACAATTTCCTCCAAGAATTCCCTTTCACCCACCTCCTGTATTTCACACCTCTGTTATCCTAACGAAACAGTTAGAGCAAGAGTAATGCTGGTTTAAAGAACTAACCTTTGTTTTCCCTAAAGTAAAGACTGCAAGTAGCAAAAGAAGTTGTTCTAGTGTCTCTAATTAAAATTCAATGGTTTAATCATACTCTCTGCCCAAACTTAAGTTTATCTTCTCTCATCTTTCCATTTTGATTTTAATTGCCATTGGTGTTTGCCAGTTGTTCATGGACATGATATAGACATTTGTGGAAACAGGCGAAGTTTCTAATGCATCCTTGCATCCCGTATAGCAGTCCTGTATGGTCCCAGCACAGAACTGACAAAGAATGGAAGACTTACAATCTCATGCTTACCTGCCAAAATGCATATGTACCATATACTTGCAGTGTATACTTGACCTAATCAAATGCACATTTTGTAGCACCAGACAGCTACTGTATATCTGCAGAGACAATGTGAATTTTAACTTTTTTCTAGACTGCATCTTCAACTTAATAGACCAAGGCAAACTGGCTATACTGTTCTGAGAAAGACTTGATTTATGGTGTAACTCTTAGGAAGCTTGTGAAGAAAACCAAATTGACCATATTTTTTAGCACCTGATTTCAGTATGTTTGTGTAGAAACTATTAACAAATTTACATTCCAAGGCATGCATGGCTACTCCATAAATTCACTTGAACAAAGGGATGAAGGAAGGAAATGCTGTATAGTGACTGAGAGATGACAGAACTCTGTAAGTTTAGCCAATATATGCTTGGAAGCTGCATGCAGAGCAGCGACATTTCTTTTACTAATCATTTCAGTTTTGCCTGTGATCTTCAAGATTTTTAACAACAAAATATTATCTGGCCCTCTCTTATCAACATTTTGACATGGTCTTTCTTATAGAGAAATTAGAGATCAGATAATCCATCTGGGTCTGTGTTGTCCATTCTGGGAGAGAATAATGCTAAGTCATTGCTTGTTCTTAGCAAGTGTTGCAGCAGACCAGTTTGTCTCCTTGCTGAAGCGTGTGTGAGTTTTTATCAGGGAGAAAAGCTTTTTCTTAACTCTTCCTTGGTAAGAAAAAGAATGAAGTAAAGTAAGAAAGAAAGTGAGAAACTTCTTTAGATAACAGATTTTCTTCCTGGAAGTCTCTGACTCTGCCCAATGTGATTGAAGTAGTGCTGATAAGGTGGATCAATAACTGGATGAAAGGGCAAAAATGATGTGCAATATCTCCAGTCTGGGGAAAACAAAACATAAACACTGTTCATATCAAAGGGAATTTTCAAGTATCCATGGCTATCAGAATGCTCAAGCAGAACTGAGAAAGAATGAGATTTCTTTACTGTGTTGCTCTCCTCAGACCAACAGTCATTGGTAGAAGTTGTATGCTAAAATTGCAGGGTCACTTTTTTTATACTAAATTTTGCTGATTTTGCTGATATATTTATATAATAGAACTAACTTATGGCAAAAGTCAAACACTTCTTATTTGTGCATGATATCTTGTTAAAAAAAGTTTATTTTGCTTCCTTCCTTTGGCTTGAGCTATCCCTTCCTGATTGAATGATTTGGATTAAATCAGTAACAATCTGTGTGAATAGATAAGGTAAAATCTATGGCTTGGATCCTGCCTGCTGCAGCATTGCAGTCCAAATATGTGCTGCATAAGAGTAATTACATCCAAGAAGTGCACACCTGCTACCATGAAGTCTGTTTTGGACAGACCGGGGAAACAAGGCCCTTCATTTTTATATTTACCAGTAAAGAATTTTTTATTGCTGATCTCTTCTAGCACCTGCAGTACTCCTTATACCAACAACAACCTGTCAGGTGGGGGGACTGTGAAGGAACTGTGCCTAGTGCTTCTTGAGACAGATGTGTTCTCCTGGCCCCACTTGCAGCAGGTGGGGCAAAGCAGTCAGGGAGTGGAAGCATTCAACCATAGTCATGTACTGAACTTTCTCTTCATAAGGAAATAACAAAAACATTATTTAAAATAATATTTGACCAAAACCAGACACAAACTACGCTAATGATAAATTAGCAACTGTAAGAGCACTTGGTGTTTTCTTCTCTCTGCATCACAGGCAGCAGTCAAAACCACGAGCCAGACAGATTTTTCATTTCTAAGGTAGTTCGAGGGAGGTTGTATCTGCTGCATCCCATGAATTTGGAATACTCTTCTTTCTGTTTCTAGACACATAAGATTTAGAAAAAGGAAAACAAAAAAGGCAATTGGAGATACAATCACATAATTTAACTTGCACGTCCAGCAAAGGATGATCAGAAAGAACAATTTGACTAACATCAAAATCAGAATTAAAAGATAAATTTCCTTGGCAAAGAATATGACCTTCCTGTCTCTGTGCTCTTTCTGTGCCTGTTGTTCAGCACTACAAACAGGAACCATAGTAACACATTCACCTGCCCTTGTTTTATTACTGCCAATTGTTTAAACAAAACAAGAAAATGACATAGGGCAAATGTCATTTGTTGTGGACAAAAAATACAGCCCAGCTGTACAGTTAATTTTAATGAAGCAAAATTAAAAGAAAACACCTCACTGTTGCAGTGAGGTGTTTGCAGTGACACAAATTCTTTTTTTTCTAGAGGAGGAATGGAGTGTACTTAGAGAGGGCTCTTGCCTGCCATCCTGATGGAGCTGTTGGCTATTTATTGAAAGTCAGTTTACAACCATAAAATCACAGAATCATTGAGGTTGAAGGAGACCTCTAAAATCATTGAGGGCAATCGTTAATCCAGCACTGCTGTGTTCACCGCTAAACACCAAGTGCCACATCCGCATGCCTTTTGAACCCTTCCAGGCATGATGAGTCCACCAGTTCCTCAGACAGGTTGTTCCAATGTTTGACAACCCTTTCCCTGAAGAAATTTTTTCTAACATCCAATCTAAGCCTTCAATTGCACAGCTTTTCCTCCTGTCCTGTTACTTGCTATCTGGAAGAGACCAACCCCCACCTCACTACAACCTCCTTTCAGGTAGTTGTAGAGAGAAATAAGGTCCCCCCTGAGCCTTCCTTTCTCCAGACTAAACAACCCCAGCTCCCTCAGCTGCTTCTTCTCCTTGTCCTCCAGACCCTTCCCCAGCTACATTGCCCTTCTCTGGACATGCTCCAACACCTCAATGTCTTATAGTGAGGGGCCCAGAACTGAACACAGGAATAGAGGTGTGGCCTCACTAGTGCTGAGTACAGGGGGACAGTCACTGTCCTAGTCCTTCTGGCCACACTATTTCTGATACAAGTCAGGATGCCATTGACCGTCACTCATTCCATATGTTCATGCAACACAAGATTGCTCTGCTGAGGGAAGTAAATCCACACAAATTCCTAGTTGATTAGGTCAAATAATATCACAGCAATTACTTTTAACTTTTTTCAGTTTTAGAAACGTTTCTTATCTCTTATAAGAAATCTTGTAAGATTTCTTATGTAGGTATTTCCTAGCTGGTGGAAACCAAGCCCCAGACCTAATCAATGAAACCTCACCAGTCAATTCCACAATGAGCTTTTTAAACAACCCTTTGAAAGCACAAATGACTTGTAGGTTATTTTTGTCAATTTCCATAATTCCTTCACCTTCTGTGAACTGACTCAGCTTTAACTATTTCATACATTAACTGAATCCAAGTTACTGTATGTGAACAATAAAGTGTTCCCTGAGCTGACTTGTTTTGGATTTTTTGCAAAGTCAGTCTTATGGGGTTTCATTAGTTCATGTGGGTCATTTTTTAAAGTGATATTTACAGTCAAAATGTTTAGAGGCTTTTTAAAAAGCAAAGTTTTAGATTCTATTGAATATCTCAGAAAACTGAGTGTAATCCACTGTGGTTTCTGTATGCTCCTTCTCTCTTGCTCTTATAGTTCCCCTCTCTGTTACAGTACAAACTCCTGAGGACACCAACAGAATTAGCACTAACCTTTGTACTGAAATAAACTTGTAAAAACTGTTCATTGCTAACAGACTACAAAAAGTACTAGTAGGTTGTTCACATATTCTTGGAACCTATTAAGTACAAAAGTTATTCTTATATATTTTTTTGGTAGAAATGGTCTCTTTATTGCCAAAATACATATTTATTATAAAACATTGGAAAGGCTGTATGTGAAATTGCATCTTCTCTTTCAATTGATATACTTTATGTGTGGTTTTTCTGTGTGCATACTTGTGTACACATGCACAACATAAAGTTTATAAAACCAATATTTTTAAGATCATGTAGCACAGCCCTGTGCGATGAGATATGTATTGGAAAGCTAGATCATACTTTTGATGTTTTTTCACCTTGTGTTTACAGTATCTAAAGTACTCAACATTTGAAACTACCATGTGTGTTGTGGAGTGTCTATCTTGAACGTAAACGATTGAATACTGCAAGAAGACCGTGAATTTAATCACTTAACTTCTTCAATTGTGGTTCAGCACTCCAGTGCTGTCTTCAAGCACATCTCAAACGTTGACTTAATTTCTGCTCATTTCTTAAATAGAGTACACTGAAAGCAAAAGGAAATGGTTTACAGAACTGTGAAATGTCAGGTTTTGTCAAGTGCCAACACTATTTAAACATCCGTGTGTATACCCATGTTCAGAAAATGTGTGTCTCTGCTCAGAAAGGTGGAAGGAATTATGGCGTTGCTGATGAGCATTTTGTGCAAACTTGTCTAATTTAGGCCACCTATTCTCTGGCAATGTGTTTTTCTAAAGTGTATAAGTTTATCTATTCAAATTCTGAGAAATTAAGAAATTTCCTCCTGCCTTGTCTTTGTTTGAAATTAGTGTTAACATTATATATTATAATCATTAAATACTAGTTTCCATTACCCTGTTTTAAAAGATTTAGCAATGAATCATGTGAAGACCAGAAACAATATCCTTAAAACATATGCTGCAAACATAGCTAGTTAGCATTTCCTACAGCTTGGTGAAACCCCAGTGGCCTTTACAATGCCTTTTAGGGAAAAAAAAGTAATAGAGAAAGACCATGTACTGGTCATAATAACTCAATAGTCCTGTTTAGTGTTTGTTGTTTTTTTTTCAGAGCCAGTAGGAATCAGTATAACGCATGCTAGCATAGATTAGTTGGTTTTGAATAATGTTGGCAAAAACGTTCACCAGGTATTGTATAAAGTTTCCTCAATAGCTGTCTTTGATGGCTCTCTGTGCAGGACAATACAGAGCTATGCAGAGCTGAGTGATCTCTGAGCAGGTTTAGAACTGAGAAATAGTAACCAACAGTTCATCCAGGCTAAGAAGTCCTAAAGATGAAGTCAGGTATCTGTGTGAAGAATTATTTTGTAACATGTGAAAAGCACTGTTGGTTATAGAAGACTTTCTTTGTGTAGGATCCTATCTATACTGAAGAGGTTAAGTCATAAAAACATAAGAGATGCCCTACAAGGTCAATCCAATAGCCCGCTCTAGCCCCATTTCTTTGTTGCAAAAAGGATTTTGTGAAAAGTGAACAAGCCTATCTACTTTCTTTGGTCTCTTACCTTTGTATTTCACCAAAGGCTGGAACTGTTGTATAAGCAATGTCAGAGGGTACATCACTGTCATGTTTAATTACAGACCTATTCTCAAGTCTGTTTAGCAAAACCATAGGTGCTGACACTGCACAATTCTTTATTTCTGTTAGTGGGCAAAGACCAAACTATTAGGACAAAAAACCAAAAACCAAATCCCACAAAAAACCCTCTCCTCTCTGCAGAAAGTTTTATATTCCTAAACAAGTGTTCTGGGTTTTTTTTCTAGATTGTTGATTGCTTAGTCATGAGTGATGCAAAAAAGGATACACTTAAAATAAACAGTCACAACAAGAAATGGTAGCACTGTGTAGGTCCCCACGACATTCAGGGACTGGTCCTTTACAGACCACACCTATCTACCCCATCTGCACTAATGTACCAGAGTCAGCTGGGCTGCAGGCATCAATGACTTTACTCGCACAGGTTTACCCATCAATTAATTTTGCTTCCTACCAAAGATGCAGTACTAAACTTAGGATGTGAACTGTTAATATCCTGCAGGATATTATAATACATCCTATTATGTTCTAACATGAGGCTATAGCAGATCTTGCAAACATTATGATATTGAGCAGCCTTCCATTAACGTAGTTTAGACAACACAAAATTTGCCTGCACTTTAATTTTAAAACAGGTTAGTAGAGAAAATATGACTAATCAGATTCAGATGTTTTTCTGTAGTATAATGTTTTGGGTTTTCTCAAGTTATGTAAGCAAAGTATGCATAGTAGAGAAAGAATATAATTTATTAGGTGATATTTAAAAGAGAGACAAAATGTTATTTATTACTCTATGTAAGAGGAAAAAACAATTTTCAGTTATTTTTAAATAGTACTAGATGAGGTATATTTGAAGGCCTTTCTTGTGTTAGAACTTTAAGAGATTAAACTTCTTTAGTTAATAAGTTTATCCTTCATCACAATTTTCTTAAGTGTTGGCATTCAGGTTTTCACCTTATAACTTTGTGAAGAAAACCATAAGTGTTATAAGAAATTAGAATGGAAATCTACATCTTTGCAGTTTTCAGTTTTCCAAACATGCCTAGAATTCATCTGGAAATAGGTCTTCAGAAGATCAAACAAAATATTGATCATGAAGGTATTCCTTTTCCTTGTCACTTAAATCACATAGAAATACATAATTTTTTTTCATGCTGGTACACTAATCTTAGACAATGAAAACTGGAAGAACAAAGCAGTGAATTAAATAATAAGCGATGGCTCCATAAAGGATTGCACTAATTGACATTTTCATTACTTCTATGCAGAATATTTTATTATATTTTACCTTATAAATTTATCTTCAGTAATATTGGTAAGGATTTTTTCCTAGCTCTCTCTCACTAATACAGATATATTTCTAGTTTAATTAATATTATTCGTCCGTATTTATAGCACAAACAATTTTGCAGCACACTTTGTCAAACCTCACTGCAAAAGAAGATAAAAAAAGAAATCTAAGACTCACATGTGGGAATGAATATGTAACATGAATTTCAGAAATTATGAGAAATCACCAACTTCAGTTTTCCTTTTGAAATTACTGATCTTTTCAGTTAGTGGAAGTCTCTGTAAAGAAATATGGACGGGGTCTTTGCTCCTCTAAGGGTATGTAGTGAAAGGATTCATACACAAGAACATGCAGAGAGAAAACCTGTGGGGCACATGAGGAGGGAGGTGGTGATGAGAACAAGCCTGCTCAGTTGCGCTGACAAAGAAGGGTATGCAGTGTGGGAATGTTTCTTTTTCAGGATTATCTGAGCACCTTGCCAATAAGGAAAGGGAGGGAGACAAACACGCAGACATCAAACCTGACCAGTTTATGTTGACAAAGACAATAATCAAAAAATAAACTCAGTCACACTAGTTGATGACCTATCAAGAAAAAACAGGCAAATCAGACTATGCAATAAATAAGGATGTAAACCTGGGGGTCCAGGATGTTGCAGAGGCGTCTGCGTGGCTCTGTCAAGTGATGAAGCAAGGTTTAGGGAAAAGAGATCAGGAAGGTAAAAAGGGAGGGGTAGACTCTCTGCCCCATGTTGAGTGCTGCAAGGACTGAGTGCCAGCTACTGGGGGGACTGGAGAGACTACTAGACCAGCAACTGGAGTCAGAGCTGGGGTGTAGGTGTCTCTGGCCTGTGATGTCAGCTGCTGGAGCAGGTGGGGTCTTGGTGCCAGATGCTGAGGGTGAGTGGGGGTCTTGACTACCAGCCACTGGGTTATGTCTTGAAAAGAGATGGTGGGGAGACTGGTGTGTGTGAGGTGAGTGTGGGTATGAGGGGCTGGGATCGAGGTAGGGGTTTTGGATAAAGAGATGGGGCTGTTCTGGTTGTTCGAGGGAAGATCTGCAAGTGTGCATGTTCTTGTGAATCTAGAGAGTGAGTGTGTGTATGTGTGCATGTGTGCACATCATCACTAGTGATCTTCTGTCTGTGCCAGTGAAGAGGACGAGCCTGGCTTATGAAGAGATCTGCTCTGCCACCAGTGTCCTGGGCAGGGAAAGGGGGTTTTTTGCTCCTAAGCATTTCTGTATTATTTCTGTACTGAGGTGAGTTTCCCTGTGAGAAAAGAAAATAATTTCTCTGGAATGATTTTCTCAAGAAAATCAATTGAGTGCTTTTGGAAGCTGTAATGGTTTAAGTGAATGTATGATTGAAAATTTTCTTGTCTATTTGAGTTTCTCTTAATGTTAAATCAATTCATGTTATTTGTGTTCTCTGTACCCTGTTAACAATAAGGCTATCTCAAGGTTTCCACTTTGTTCCTCAATTGTTATAAATAGCAGAGTTATTGTCTCTTTTATTGTATATTATGTCAGTATTTCAGTATTTTTGTTCATGTTTGTGTTAACAAATGCATACAGGTACTACTAGCATTGATGCAAGATTTTACAGTCCTGTTTGGAAGACTACACACCAGAAATAGGCTCTCCAGAACACATTTTAAGTTTGGATTTTTTAAAGAGGTGATTATATGGCTATATTTCACACCTAAAGTCCCAAAGACAACGGTAGCCTTTCATTGATTCCAAATACAAGCTGTTGTTTTAGAATAAGCTTTAAATGCAATGGGACCCTTATCCAGGTACCAGAACCACTACAGGAAACAAACTTTGATGATTGACTTTAGGCTTTTAAATTGGAGAAATACCAGGGACTTGTGTAAATAGAACACCATAAAAAAGTAATGTTATCACTTTCATCTGCTGTTTATTTTCTCATATAGAAAAACTTCAGAACAGGTTAAATAATACAGCATGCAGATGACCAATATTGTGGAAAATTAATATAAATATTGAAATCGGTTACACAATAGCTAAGCAGGGACTCACAAGATGAGATCAATTTATGGATATTTCCGCAAATTAACTCTATCAGACTGTGATTTCATTGCTGCTTTATTATCTTTTGTTCCTATTGTACAGTGAACCTAGTATTGGGTGGGCTATGTTAATTAACAGAGCTCATGCACTTGGCTTTTTAATACTATAGAGAAATAGTCACTTCCAGCCACCACAGAGTGCAAGAGTAGCCAGAGGAGCAATGGTTTGTCATCCTGCAGCGGACTCAGAGCAAATCAATTTCCGTGTTTGCAGCACAGTCAGCTGCTATTATCAACTACTGAAAAATTAATGGAGTATTATGCATAATCCCTTACAACAGAAACAGATGACGCTATGGTTATGACCTACCGAAGTCATTACTGGAAAGGTTTATACACAGTGTGTCACAGATTTTTAGACTAATGGACAAGTAATATTTGTGTTTACGTTTATGAGACAGTAAATTTGTACTGGACTGTAAGAGGAAATTCCTACCCTTGTGGTGGGTTTAAACCAATTTACTCACTATTGAATTTTCCCTTATCTAAACAATCTCAGGCAGTTTCTTAAACTTACTGTAAAAGACTGTGAAGCCCTGGCCGCCCTTTCTTTTTGGCAGAGCTTAGTATTTCTAACAAAAACAATGGGGTAACATGAAACAAAGATATTTTTTAGACCAAAACAGACCTTGTAGGCTCAGGGTCCTTTTTGACACCTGTTGCCCTCTTCTCATGAGATAGTAATCTGCAGTTCCTTCAGCTGGGTTCCCCCAGTGATTTGTAAATGCAACCTGGGTCTCCTTTTAGGTCTCGAATACACACCAGGTCGGTCTTCCAGGGTAGGTGGGTGTTTCACATTTGCTACGGCTACATTGCGGTCATTGGGATTGTGTGGAGTAAACTACTGTTTGGTGTTATAGTTGAGTTGTCAGGGACTAGTAAAATTGAAACCATCTTTTTTTGAAGTCACTATGCAATGTAAGTGTGGTGAATCTGGTCCCTCAGTTTAGAAGTATAAACATTTTTTTCTGGCAGTAACCTGCAATTTCCCGTCTTGATGAAAAGAAATGGTAACAAAGATTCTGCCTAATTCTGGTGATAGCTCATAAATGTTCAGTTCCCAAAATATTACCTGTTTTGACAGTGGTATGTTCTTCATATTTAAGTATCTATGCATGCTGTACATTCCAGCAAGATAGTGACTATAATATATTAGAGACATAGGTTTAAATTGCCTCATTTTAACTAAAGATCCCCTTCTACATGGATGAATGTAGCACTTGTATTCTAGTGCTCACATTCATTATCAAATTAGAATGGAAAGAGAGAAAGGAAAAACGTCTCCCTTCTCCAGGAAGAAAGAAACAGCGAGTTTTCTCAAGAGCCCATCATTTTAGCTTCGTATGAAATCAGAATGTGCCGTGAAATAAGGTGCAGCTTACTACTTGGTGTATCTTGCTTTCAGATAACTTAATAATTTCTGAACAAAATTAAAAGAAAAAAAAAAGCTTACATTTTTTTGGAACCTCCATTTGAAAATAGAAACAAAAAACCCTTTAAATTTTAAAATTATTCAAATTGAGTGCTTTCATAAATTAAGCTATAATTTTTTAGACAATATATGGAGAAGTGTAACTTAATTTTTATTCCCTTTTTTGCTTCTATGTCTCTTATCTCCTCTTAAATTCTGTCATCTCACCAATAAAACTTCTCTCGAGTCTAACATAAATTTAGTGTTTATGGAAAAACACCAACCAGTCAGCTATAATCTGCTGACAAGAACACTAGCAAAATATTATCCAAAAGCCAAGATCAAAATGGGATCTGTTATTTTCCAAAACTGTATATTTCACACTGTAATGGTTATTCAAAGAAAAATCACACTGTTGATCTCAAAGTATGGAAAATACAGTGAAACTATAGACAGCCACTTTCAAACATACAGACAGATTTTTAAAAACATACATAACATAAACCAGTGCTGCTCTGTTGCTTTGATAGATTTCTGCTGCTAACATAGCATAGAAATGAGCCTTTTAATTTTTCACAATTATTCACATGTTCTATGTTTTTCTCAGTGGAAAGAAAAGCAAACTTATTTCACCCACTGTCATTGTGAAAAGACTGAGAAACTCCAAGTCCTGCACATGATGCGCGCAAGATAGTCTTCATTTTAGTTTGTGAGAAGTTATTCAACAACAAGGAGCTGAGTAATATACATGACTCAGATCTTTACAAAGCAAATTTATTGTAGTTGCCAAAGGTTAAGTGTGCTGCCTGACTTAACCATTCCTGAAAACCTGAATTTCTAGTTCCACTTGGAGGAAACTAGATTGTTATTATGGTAAATAAGTAATCAGGACTGAGCTGTGTCACTATACATATACAATCAAAATTATTTTTTAAGTCCAAGTCAGTTACTTTCTGCAGCGTGTTAGGATTTCAGATAATTTACTTATGCAGATAGAGAAGGCTGTTGTTACCTAAACATTTAACAACTTCCCCTGACTCACTTTTTGCTGATGGTGCTTTGGTGAATGAGGTTTAAAGCAGTGATATCTGGACAATAAATATATGATGAAAATTAATATTAAAGTGTTCTCTTGACAAGTACAAAAAATAAGTGGTGTAATGAACTAAGAAAGGGAAAGCGAAAAGAACTATATAGCACAATCCTCACAGTGGATATTCTGTGAAATTTTTTCCCCAAGTAGGGCTGAAATAGCTACCAAAAGCACATGCCCTGTGGGAGCAGGGTAAGACAAAACCCAGCGTTTTGTGAGCAGTGCAGCAGCTCAGGCAGCAGCAGGTTATAGCCCTTGGGCGCTCAATGCAGTCCTCAGCTTGGTCTTGTCTTTATTTTCTCATTGTTGCCTATTAACTCTGGTTTCCTCTCTTCGCTCCATCCATCCACATGCATATCCTATGGTCCTCTCAGCTTTGAATTTTTAGTGTCCTGTTTTCTCCCTTCCTCCTTGTGTGTCCTATCCATTCCTTTATCATTAGCTTTAAATTCCTTCCTCTTAAATTTTGTGTTCAGTATCTGATAAAAAATGACAACGAGAGACAGACAACATTCTAAATGATCCCAGGCTTGCCTGTAGAAGGAGGTAAGGAGGAAGGGCTCTGTTTTCAGAGGACCTAAAACGCAATCTTAGGTTTTCTAGCCTCTGCACAATGAAAATCTACAAGCCCTAGAGTAATCCCTAACTTTTTGCTATGTAGATTCTTGTGCCATATCTGAGAAGGCTTGTGTTTTTGAAATGCTCATGAAAGGAATCTTGCTTGCTAGTGTTCATCTTCATGGTTTAGCCTGACTACAGATTTTGTTTCTTCTCTTTTTTTTTTCTTTCAAAAGCTGTCATCAGGTTCACTGTGGATTATAAAGGGAAAATTGAAGCAGCCAGCACTCATCTCCCACGCTTCTTCATGCACGCAGCTCATCATTTGTAAAGCACATCTGTTTCTTAACTATGTTATATCTGGAAGGCTTTCATCTTTGCAGTAATATTTCCTAATTTCTTGAAATATCAGCTCTTGAAGAAATGCTATTACTTCATTAGTCTTATAATTAAGACAGCCTAATATTTTCTATCAGAAGAGCTTGTTTAGTTGCTTTTTCCAGGCTTTACCTGATTGGGTGTGAATTTTCCAGGGACATACCAGGCACAGGCTGCCTCTTTCTCTCCCTGAAAGCAAAAAACATGGCTCAGAACAATATAAGAAATCCTTTGTGTGTGTACTTTGGAGAAGTAGGAGAGATTGATATTTAGGAAGGGAGATTGCTGTACTAAAAGTGTATGCTTTTCTGCCATCTGAGAAAACTTTGTTTTAATCAAACCAAGGCTTTGGAAATACAATTACACTTTATATGTGATAACCAAACATATTCATTAGAATTTGACAGCTGCATTCTATGTTTTTGATATTTTGGAAAAACCCAGCAAGTGCTTGGAGCCTTCCTCTCAGTACAGAGAGGACTTGCTGGTGGTTCCCTTGGTAACTTCTGCCCCTGCTTCTGCACTCTTCTACTCACAGCAGACTGCAAACCTGTCATGGATTAAAAGCTGGTTCAGCAGCCCTTTGTCCTGCATGGATGACAGTAGTGAAGAGCGGTACACGCAAGCCTGTTCAGGTTTCCCTGTGCTGAGTAAGGGCACAATATGGTCATATGATGAAAGTAACTGAATAAGACCCTGGAGGATCTCTCTATCTCTTCAGCTTTCCATGCATCTCCCCTTATCTCCTCTGGCACAGAAGTTATCGCCTATTGCTGTCCAAATAAATTACTACATACTGTACATCATTAAATTCCCTGAAAGATAGGCCCTGAACTTTTCAAGCTGGACATTCAAAATTAGTGGAAAATGTTTGTAATAGTTTCTTATTGTCTGGGCTGTTTCTCCACTGCAGAAAAAATTTATAATCAGAAGTGCCACAAAAAGAATGTAACAAATGTTTGTAAAGCATTGGGATATTACAGACATGAACATTATAATAGAGGATGTTAGGAAATAAACCATTCATGTAATTTTGTAACTGGCATTAAGACCGGAGGCTAAACAATGTACAGTAAATAAACTCTATCTACACAATGACGAAACTAAATAGAGGGCAGCTATTGATTGAACGGCATTCGTATTAACACTGTAGGGAGCACTGGATATGACCATGTAATTAAAGATAGTATCAACCTGGATTTTCCTGAAAAAGGCTGAGTGGATGCCTTGAAAACAATATTAATATTGTCATCTCCTAACTTTGGAGTTCTTGAGTTTGCAGTTGCAGCTTTCTATGACAGTAGATTTTGAGGCATTTAAAATGTAAGCTTCATGTACTACTGTAGCTTTTCTTTATTTGTTTTAACTATTACACAAGCTTTTTGCATTCCAGAAGAAAGTGGGATATAGGTTGTTTCAGTATATATAACATTTTTTTTTTGTTCTCACCCAAGTCTTTTGCTCTAATTACAGTCTCTTTGCTCTTCTCAGTCTAAGAAACCTCTTCTTCTCCTCAGCCTAGTACTACAGACACAGTTAACACACTCCAGTTAATCTTCTGGAGGGCCAGCTAACCTGTTTGTTATTGACATTTGTTCTATAATTGAGACTTCTGGTTGAGAACCACAGGAAACTCAGCAAACCTTCTCAGCTGCTGACATTTAGCAGTCTCATGAGATGTACCCTAACATGAGAACGTAAATCCCAGTTGAAAGCACTTATGAAAAATGAGACGCAAGATGCCCGTAATGCCACAAAATGCTGATCCAGGGATAGGATCATGCTGTCTAATTTAACATCTTCAGTCATTTTTGAAAATAAATTTCATGTGACTGATTTTCTGCTATTTATTCTGTTATGCCTCCAAGCTGTTTCTCAGCATTTTTTCCTCCCATTTCCTCCCTCTTCATTCCTATTGTAATGATCATGACTTCTATATGTGGCTGTACCTTACTGCTGACTCAGCCCTCAGGATTTTCCCTTTTAACTGAACATTCACCAAATTAAGAGTATGTCAGAGACCTCTGCTTCTAGCCTTGTCTTACCTCCAGTGTCCTGCAGCTTGCATGAGAAACTGAAATAATCCCCTCTTATCCCATTTACAGCTAGTTATTAAAGCAAATTCAGTGACTTCAGATATGACATTGTGGAGTTGATTCTGATTTTATTCCTCTACATATTAAATCTAAATAATGGTAGAGGATAAAATGGGAAGCTGTGCTCTGGTGAGCCCTAATGGAAATGGGTGAAACAGTCAGAACTTCTACATCATTTTCTCTGTTCATCTTCAGTGTAGACAACAAAAGAGCAGTGAGAGATCTGCTGAATTTCCAAGGAAGTCAAAGATTGTAGCTGTTACTTCAGAGCTGGTGTTTAGCTTGGTCATGAGGATCTTACCCACAACCCAAAAGGGGATGCACGCAGAGTCCTTAATCATGAATTTAGAGTGTTTGTTGAAGTACAACTGCAAAGAGGCTACCCTAGGAAAGACTTGTGTCTCAAGAAGTATTTTGTCAGGCCCATGACTGGGCCCTGCTTTGTCTAAGGCTCAGCAAACACCTTATTTTAGAGTCAGGATTTAGCATTTTAGGGATTTAGGAGATACCAAGCAGAGAGCTCCAGTGTAGGGAGGTGAGGGGTCTGCAAAATGACTGTCCAAGGAATGGCAAGCTGCCAAAAGATATTTCCCCAGAGAGCTTTTTCATCTGGAGCATGATGGGGAATGCTTTTTTTGGGTTTGAGTGTTGGATAGAGTTAATTTCAGGATTGAAAAAGAGCCTGTAGTTCCCAAATTAGTTGAGATCTGTTAAATCTTCGGTCTCTACCTCAAAGAGTGTATTGCACTGATTTGATCAGAAGAGGATGTTGAATTAATGAGAAGGAACAGAGGGAAGAAAACTCATTTTGCATGCTCTTATTTTTGGATGAGCATATTTGTGGGTTTTGGTTTTTCCAGTGAGACATTTGTCCTCTTATAGGCATGTTGCTGTGCACTGGAAAGAGTACCAGTGGTATAGCATTGGAGAACTTTGCCTCCACCTCTTTCTTTGCTTTAGTGATTGGCTTTAGTAAGTCAGTGGCTTTGTGGCATGTGATAGCCCTTGACCCATATTACTCTTCCGCTCTTCTACTTTCCAATGTAAAAACTTCTGCCATATCTTCCTACTATAAGAAAAAAAGTGCAAAAGTAGAAGTGACTATTTTTATTTTAGTGGATTTTTATGTAGCAAAGCTCAGGGAGACAAAAAGCAGAGGCAGTTAAATGTGGCTTTGACATGTAGATGGAGATCAGCAGTGCATTGCACCCTGGCAGACAGAGGGCTTCTGAGCAAAGGTGGTGAAGGAGCCAGGTAACACTATCAACTTCTGTTGAACTCACAACTCCATTTTAATTCAAAATGGACTGAACGCATAGGCAAGAGTGAGTGTAAGGTAACATGGTACTTTACTATTATTATTGTTAACTTATTTCAATGACTTTGAACTAAGAATCAGATATTCAAGTGCTATTAAAAGTAATTTTCCCTATATTTTTCTGAAACATTTTAATCAGATCGTATAAAGTCAGGCAAATGAGGTAATATACAATATGTGTCCACTTTTCACTCTCCATAATAACTACTTCAGTTACACTTACCTTCTCAAGTACTGTTGCTCTAATTATCTCATTTGGCAAGTTAGGATCTTTTTAAACTGCTAATTTATCTGGAGTCAGAACCTACATATTATATATCCTCCATATAAACTTTAATGGTAATTTCATATTGATTTAATGAAGTTTTTCCAACCAAGTAAAAATAAGCATCTAATTTGAAAGGTTTTGAAGTCAAAGAAACAGATACTTGTGCCTAAATACGATATACTTATGTGTTGCTTTCCAAAATCATGATCTATATCATAGACATGACTTTACATACACAGCATAATACTATTTTAATTTGTATTTCCCAAATAAACCAATAATTTCCCCTTATTGCATACACTGTATTTTTGCTCATGTTTTCAGCACTGGTAATTTCAGTTACTAACAGTGTATGTTCAAATGTTGAGTCATGTAAAGACTATATTTCGACTGTCCCTAAAATTCAACTTTGCTAATAATGGATTGGAAGGTCTTTTGGGTTTGGTACAAAATTAAATTCTTTTGAAAAGATGTTCTCTTCTTAGCCCATGAACCCCCCCCAAATTAAACACCTCTTCTTATACATTCTTATGAGAATCAGTCACTTGGAACACTACTAAGTGATATCTTACAGTTCAAGGAGAAAAATATTAGTTTGTTTTTTTTTTTCAGATCATATAGTTAGTTAGTTTTCAGCTGTTACTCCCAGAGCAGGTGTATTTAGAAATTTCAGAGATTCTAATTCAACTTTTAGGGTAGGCAGGTTTTCTTTAGGACTGGGATAGAGCTGAACTTGTCCTCTTATTCCTTTGACAAGAACCTCAGTTAAGGATTTGAATATTTATTGATTACTTAGTTTTCTACAGTCTAAATAATGAATTAATTAAATTAATTGGTTAAATTAATGAACACATTTGACTAATTGAAATTACCACTAACAAATTCCAGCTTTCTAATGAGATTACTTTCCTGCCAAATATGTCCAAATCATCTTAAAGTCAGAGGATAGGAATAAGGTCGGGAATATCTGTCTTTCATTTTCTTTTATTAACAAAGCATATTCAGTGTGGGTTAGTGCCATCTGTATTTCCCTCTTCTTATTTCCTCTTTATTAATACAAAACCATTTATCAGTTCTCATGCTTGCTCAGCCAAGGTGTCACCTAATGTTCTCATTTATTTCCACCATTCCTCTTGATGATTACAAGCCTTGCAGGTACTAAAGTAGTCTGTTGATGACTCCTTCAGTACTTTTCACAGTAATTGACAAAGCAAGTAGTTAACTGAATAGGCAACTTACTTGTGGTGTGATACACTGATTTATATTTAAAGTTTGCGTAATAGGTTTAGCTATGATACCTATTTATCACCATTTACTTCAAATAAGGGGTGGAGCTAATCTTGGAAAAAGCTTTGAAAGGAAGCTGAATGACTTCTCAGTTGAAAATGCTGACTCATCTCTGTCTTATTTACATTTAATTTAAACTCAGTGCAAAACAGCAAAAGAGCTACCTTCAGAGGAGGAAACTAAAACTATTGCTTGAACAAGCCTTTGTGAACTACAGGTTTTAGTGAGAGAGGAAAAATATGTTTTAAAAGGCATACATAGGAGGAGATTTTCACAAAACATGGATGTTGAGATGTTTGCAGTGATGTGAGGGACATATTGGTTTTGTTTGTCACACAGCAGTAGAGCTGAAAAATTACCAGTAACTTATTTGTAGCAGTGGAATAGGAAAGGCTGCAGGGTGATTTACACCTTGGAACCTGAGAGCCCTTTGCAGTTTCAGAGATCTTTTGGCTTTTAAGATGTCAGAATGTTAGCACATACCTGCACCTCTTCAGAGTTCAAGTGCCATCAATGGACTTGGTATCAATTTCTGCTACTGCAGCCTTGGCAAAATTTCTTGGTGATTTTTTTCTGGGACAAAACCAGTTTGTTACTTCTGAATACTTTTTTCCTTGAAATCAGTAAGACCTTCTATTAGCAGTAAAATCCAGATTTCACTCAAATGTGTAAGCAATATTTTCTAGCAATAATTTGTTGTATAGTTCTGACTGTTCCCCCCCCCATTGATATTTAATTGGCAGAGCACAGATTATCTCATAGTAAATGTACAGCATGTTTATAAAAGCTAAACTGTCTTCCTGGTATGTTTCACTGAATGGTAAAATTAATCGTTTTTATTTGTTCAGATGGTTCTTTGGCCCAATCAAACGAGCAGATGCTGAGAGACAACTGTCATACCCTGGAAACCAGGCAGGAGCCTTCCTAATCCGAGAAAGTGAAAGTCTAAAAGGGGAATACTCACTCTCAGGTATATCCTAGCTTTTCATCTAAAGCAATGTTTTAAAAATTTCTCTGGTGATCTGGGCTTTTTCATTTTTGAGAACCATAAACTGTGGGTATGAAAATGAAATTAAGTTTGTAACAATATTTATTTCCTGGGAGATATTTAAAGAAAACTTGGCAAGAGTCATTTGAGTTTATATTTTATAGACTTTGTTTATCAATATGCTCAGAACAGAAATTAACTTTTTTATGCTTAGTACTTCCAGTGTTCCAGATACCTTAAAATAGATAGTATTTTCACAATCAAAGCACAAAAATATACCTTGCAGTTGTACCCTACTGTTCTGATTAGCACACAAAATAAAAATAAAAGCATGTGGCAGATATCTGCAGTTTAAGAAAAAGAGATTTCTCCTAGAGCTCACACTTAGGTTCATATTTATTTGTCTTCAGGGGTAAAATCATAGATCTTCAAAGCTGTACTTTGGAATCAGTCAAGTTTCATTGAAAAATGTGTTGGAAATATCAGTAAAAAATTAGATTTACGATGATGCATTTTGAAATTTATTTAAGTCCTTTATTTGAATCTGAGAGATTGTCTAATAAGGACATTTACTTGTTAATAATTTTACTCACTCGCATATAAGTACATAATTTTTTTTCATGCTGTAGATATTTGCCATTTTAAGTAGTAAATGTGGTTGTTCATTAGTTGTTTTCTGTGAAAATTTTCCATCAAACTTGGCATACAACTATGAGTCCAAGAGCATAGTGTTGTCCCTGAGACAATGAGGATCTACATCCAAGCTACCTAATGTGCTCTACCTATATTAATTTCAGACACCAGCAAAGACTCTTGATGTTTGTGAATAAACCATAAGTAGTCACATGCAGAATTATGTCAGTAAAATAAGAGGCACCCTGTGCATAACCAGATTATTTCATAATGACTCCTCTTTTGCCTGGATACTTGTGTCATTCAAATGTTCTGAACATTACACAGAAACACAGCTTAATGAACTTTTGACACATTCTTGCTTTCTCTTTCCCACTTATAAGGAAAGGGGATATACCTGCAATATCTTGTGGTAACGGAAGGATTGCTTTTCATTGCCAAGACAAAGAAATGTGGACTGAAAGACAGGGAGTTTTATGAAATAAATGTGATATTTACAGTTCTGGGAGAGTTCACTCCATAGTTTTCAGTTTACCCTCAAGGAAGTTGGTTCTTGACATAAAGTGCTGAAAGGAAGACTACCATCAATGAGGAATCAGACTGCTCCTCAGCTGTGACAGAACTGACTCCTGTGCATGCACACTTTCATCCAAGCACTGTATTATAGCCAAAGACCTTGCAAAATGCTTTCTCTTTGTGTGCCAACTTATTGATGTGTTATGTGGTTTCAGTTTCCTTCAAGTTTTCTTGAAATCAGTGAACTGATTTCATCCAAGGGCTGGGCTAGACCAATAACAGTGTGGTGTTATGCAGGGAAGGACAAATAGGTCTGTATTATCTTTTTAATGCTGGCATTTGAATATATGACATCTTACTAAAAATCAATGAAAAATCATCTGTTTGTGCATCTAGGAGTGGAAATGCAATTTCTTTTTATTATTCTCCAACTACAGGCAACTAGGAAAGGTTCAAAATCTTAATTATTTATCCTGCATCCTAACCACTTCTCTAACAGGAAGGCAGCAGTACTTTAGTTAAACTATGAGATACTCCAGAGAAAAATCCAAGACAATGAAAATAAATATTAGGCCAGCATTTTTGGTATGATGAGATTATCTTTTGATGCTGCTGTTTAGTTTCTTCCACAGAAATTTTGGATAGAAAGTTTATTCTATCTGATTTAGTATATTTGATTAAATTATAAAAGCCTGTGGTAGTAATTTTTCTGGTTTCTGTATAAGCTTATTCGGGAACAGGAGATTTGATGATGACTGATAGCAGCAAGATATGAAACCATCAGTGTGGATTTCTTTCTTACATTCTAAAGCAAATGATGAAGAGGTTTGTGTTGTGGAAAGTATTAATTGGAAAGAAGGTTGTTTAGTTCACCAGGTGCTATGGAGAAGACAGTTTTCCTGCATCTTGTGCCATCAGAAGGAATTATGAGACACTGAAGTTGAAGCAGAAGGATAGCTTCTGTCTCCATGGTAGCTGATACACTGACAGGGGAGAAGTCAAAACCTGGTATTTTGGAATATGCCCTAATTTCTGTTTCCAGTTTTTTCAGTACAGAAAGAGTAGACTCTCAAAGTCCCATCCTCTGTAGGTCTGGTTGGTTTGCTGTTTTGGTTTCATTTCAGAGTAGATTATAATGGCTAGAAGAGTGATAACCTGGCTTTCAGAATTAAGGTCTTTAAGAAAATGTTTTAATTCTCTATCCAGCCTAATATTTAGGTGCAATAAAGGTAAAAAAAATAAGAGAAATTGAAAGGGAAGAGAGATTTTTACTCAAGAACTCATAAACTGACTTTATGACTTTCATGCTTGATTTCATACTCATATGGGCAATGTTTAAAAGACTTGATGTTAATTAGGGAAACAAATGATCTCCTTAGGAAAAAAAACCCAAACAAACCCTACCTTTCATGAAAATGGTACTTTTCATCTCTAACTTGGGAAAACTCTGAATTTGTAAGATTTAGATAATAAGTAACTATTTAAATTAAAAATAAAAATTCACATTCAGAAAGGCTTTTCTCATCTGTGAATGGTTAAATGGAAAGCTCATCAAACCAGATAGGCCACTGAGATGTGTTGCTATAAATTAAAGTGTTTGACATTTTAAAAATAGGTTTTCCCATTTTAAAAATGCACATGTTGTCAACAGATTTTTATGTTGATGACTCCAGCATCTGGTGTGAAATGTATTAAATTTTAAACACGTTGGTGGCATCTTAGACATTGCCTCTTTTTAATTAAAAGCCATAATTTAGATGTGCTCAGCTTAATTGAGTGTCATTGCCAATGATAGCAGGAAGCTCTTTACTTAGCCCGTCACTGAATAATGGAATCTAAAAGACTTATTGCATTAAATAACAATGTAAATGGTTTGTGTTTTCTTCAATTTTTTTTTTTCCATGCTCCTAAAAAATATTGTGTGGTTTCCTCTAAGCCAGACTGGGTTTCAGCATAAGAAAAAATAGGTAATTGTTTAAAGAAGCAGACTCATAGGACTGGCAAAATCATGTCCACAGTAAGAGAATGATATTGGATCTGCCTCTGCACTTGGTCTGTGCTGATGAGGGTGATCTCAGGGGTCAGTCTCCTCCCATATCCACCCTGGGCATGGAGACTGAGCAAAGCTCGTGCTGGCAGTGCTGCATGGCCAGTGCTAGGGGAGCACTGCTGACAGGAGTGATGTGGGGACACAGCGTTGCTGGCGGTATAGTGGTGTCTTAGTGTCTCCACGATTCATTTGGTGAAGATGTTGATTCTGTGGATGCCACCATATGTTTTTCTGCCATGAAAAAAGAGTAGTAGGTTATTTTATTCTCTTTCTTCAGGTGGCAAAATCTACTTCTGCTTAGTCAAATCATATGCAGATGGATTGCAGGGAGAGGAGAATCCTTCTGTTAAACTGAAACCATGTAGAAATCTAATGGGGAACTGTGATTCTTCTGCAAAGGGCAAGTTGAATTAAAAAACAGTCTTCAAACCCAGCTACTGTCAAGCTGTGTGAGGCTGAAGTCATAATCCTATCCTGATAAGCAGTCTGATATGGATGTAGGGATGACTGGAAGGGGTTATGGCTAGCTCTTCCCTGGGTGATATGTGCTCTGTATCATCTTGGCAGAGGAGCCACATCATGTCACAGAGCTGCAAGTGTGTGGTGCAGGAGTTGTACAGCCAGACTCAGCCCTGGGATACAAGTAAACAACCTCCTGTCAAATATTGCACTAATCTCAGCTACTTATCACAAGAAGAGATGGTATCAGTGCAGAAATTTTCTCCAGCTTCTCCACACACATCACCACCTGACCTAGATGCTGTCAATTATAAGGCTTCATAGAAGGCTCATTTAAGAAATTAGAGCACATCCTTCAAAACAGCTCTTCCATTATTAATGTTAGGTGCTTCACAAGTAATAGTTATAATACTTCTAATAAACAAACCAGGTAGTCAAACTACTATTACTTGTGATGTACAACTGAGACTGAATTAACAGTCATCCTGTTGTCCTTTTACTCAATGCATCATAAAGACTTAATAGTTTGTCCAGATCAATTTTCCTGTGAACTTGGGAAAAGTCAGCAAATTTTCAATCTTTTGTTACCTAATTACTCTTTACTTCATTTTGCTTCAGCCCAATTTCCAAATGATACATCACAAAAATATGCATGTATTTTATAATTATAAATACTACTTATGGGTGTTAATTTAAAAGTGTGATGTATTTATCTTTATCATCTGGATTTTATTTACAAATATTCTTATTGCCGGTCCTCATGATTGGAAATTCTCAGGTCCCTAAAAATACTGCCTGGGGCGGAGTATTTTGAACAGCTCCTCTCTGCCCTCTGGTGGTCTGGGATGACAATCGCACAGTACAACGCAAAACATATTTGATTATCCACGACAGTTCTTAAGGAAGAAGAGATTTTCCTTTTTAACTTGATCACTTAAATAGTGAGAGAAATTATATGAGCTTTGTTAATTGCATGCAACCAATAATTTTCTACATACAATATGCAACTTAGCATTCTTCTATTATAACCAAAGTGTTTGCCAAAATCCACGCAGTGTTACAGTATAAGGGATATATCAACTATAGTAAATCCAGAGGAGAGCAATAGCAATTTTTTCTTTTAGCTATTGCTTCTTGGTTTTTTTCCAAAATGTGGTGCTTCATATTTAGTTCTGCTCCAGTGTTTCTCCTTCTGGCTAATCCTCAGACTTGTTAAATGATCCCATTCTCCTGTTTGGCTTAATTCACAATCTCACTGGCCCCAAGCCTAACTGGGCGGGCTGCATCCCTTCACCTTGAACCCACACCCACAGTTCTAACAGACAGCAAAAATATCTGTCCACACTTTCAAATCCTGGTCTATCACTTAATCTTACAGCTTGGTAGCATTCAACGAGCTCTGAAATTCCTAGGATCAGTAAATCTCTGTGCAGTGATGCATGTATCTTCTGTTTAAGACACAGCAAATTTGTCCTACTACTTAAACATCTTCCTTCTTAAGTTATGCTTTATATGATCAGGATTCCTCATTACCAGTGGGGCTTATTGTGGAACACTGTTAATGTTAGAGCTAACAACTGTGGCATTGTTAGAAGCTAAATCAGTTACCCTTCTGTATGCAATGTTAACTCTCATTTGCCCAGTGAAAATGGACAGTGATGTCCAACTAATGGTGTGTCTTGCTAAAAGACACCCACGTAAGTAAATAAATATCTTTTCAGCTCCTCTGAACTGCCCACTGTGGTGATTCTGAGCCCAAAAAGATTTTTGAGCATTCACTCTACATATACCTTTATTTATTTTTTTTGGTAAATTTTATACATGTACTACTGTACTGATAGATTGTGTATGTTATAGAACATACACAAAAAATTTAAAAAGGATGAGACAAAGATTAAATAAACTACTTAAAAATTTTTATTTTATTTTATTTATTAATGGTACAAATGGTACAAAAGCCAGAGCATTATTCACCTGATTTTTACGTATTCCAAACACACACAAAACTCAAAAAAACCCTGGGAAGATGTGAGTGCTTTTCAGGGAATTATGGCCATGTGAAGAGTATATCTTTTTCCTTTAAAATACCTACCAGCCCAGCAGCTGCTATTTGAAATGTTGACATTGATAAAGGAAATATTAAAAACTGATTAAATGATTACTGTGAATAAGATGCTTCTAGTTTTGTTGTCTTCAGAGATGGTAAACACGAGAAGTATTTATGTACTTCTACTTCGGTTCTTATGGTGCAAACAAGAATCTCCAAACCTGAATGGCTGAAGACTGATAGACTCAGTATTAAGATATCTGAACAATGGGCTTTGGCTTGAAAGAGGCTTTTTATAGTTGCTCTATTCAAAACTAAAATAATTTATTTTAAAGTCCTCAAAAATATATTTAGGAGCCTTATGATGGCTTGGTCATTAATTATGTTGTACCGCTGCAATAATTCCTAGAAATTTAATCTATTTAAATATTTTTAGTTTTTGATGGTGCCTCTGTGAAGCACTACAGGATCAGAAAGCTGGATGAAGGAGGCTTTTTTCTAAGCAGAAGGAAAACTTTCAAAACTCTGAATGACTTGGTTGACTATTATAGCAAGAACAGTGATGGCCTCTGCGTGTTGCTCGGAAAGCCGTGCCTAAAGGTAAGAGCGGATACTATACTGTGCAAAATATTTATTGTAAGCTCATTTAAGTATCTGTCAGGAAATGTTGACTCCATATCTGCTTCTACCATTTCAAAATGTTGATGATCTGCTTGTTTTCCGTAAGTTCTGGATACTGTAACTGTTTCATTCTTGAGGCTGACAAGTTAATAATAGAATACCCCACCATTTTTAACAAATCATCGAGTGGCTGGGGGAGAAAACATGCCAAATCAGGATTTATGAATGCCTTTATATATATATGGATATGAAATCTCCAACTTCATAACTCTAGCTGTCCATAAGTAATTACTGAGACAAAACCACAAGATTCAGGCAAGCAATAAGTCACTGTTCAAAAAGCTTGCTTAGAGGAATGAGTTCTAATTTTTACTTTTAATGAAAGTATATTTTCTTTATCGTATTTCTTATTTCTAAAAAAAGCACCCAGTATATGGGTTGTATTTTATGTTCTTGGCTCATTTTATTATGCATGTGTACTCTAAGGAAGCATTATTTATATTCTGTTTCAACTTTACATGATATAGTTAAAAATGATTTGTATAAGCTGTTGAAAAAAATATTAAAAGCCTCAATTATTGTATTATTTATTTTCTTTTACTAGGTTCAAATTCCTGCTACTTTTGATTTGTCATATAAAACTGTCGATCAGTGGGAGATAGACCGACAATCTCTGAAGTTGGTGAAAAAATTAGGATCTGGTCAGTTTGGTGAGGTATGGGAAGGACGGTGGAATAATACCACCCCCGTGGCAATCAAAACATTAAAACCAGGTATGTGAATTACTCTTAAATGCTAATAATGTGAAATGTTAGCAAGGGTGCTCCTTTAAATGCTACTGAAAAGACAGCCTAATCATATATGCAATCATTCTTAAAATCCACATACTTAAACATGAAGATTAGTAATACTGAAGGTCTAGGTATTCTTTGGTATTTTGAATTACAATTTTATACAGTTTTCGGTTTCTAGATGATTGCATAAAAAGGGAACCCCAGCAAGGGTTGTACGTCTTCTTGTACAATGTTGCTTGTGTGGAGCTGAATAACTACATTTTATCTAGAGGTGAAATAATTGATTGACTACAGGTTTGTAACCTAGAGAATTTTTCTAGTGATTAGATGCTATATTATAATTATTTCTTAGGTAGTACAGAATATGTACTATGATAAGTTTGTACTTAAGAAGTGCTTTAATCTTAGTATAAAATTTTTCAAAGTTTTTGATACAAAACATTAATACCCAATATTTGCATGTAGTATAAGATTGTGACTAATACAGCTTTTAGCATTTTTCTTAATTATGTTTCATTAACTTCAAGTAATTTGTGCATTTTAAATTGACAACATAAAATATCTGCCAGCAGATGGCAAGAACCACATAGATAAGAAAGTAGCCTGGATGATATACGTGTTTTTTAAAAGGAGATAACACGAGTTGTGGTTAACTGAAAAAGCATGTGTTGGACACTAATGAACATGGTTCAGGAAGCAGAACAGATTCAGATCTTTGATTCAGAATAATAGCAATATACTTGAGCCCTGCTTGAATGGTCTCCTGAACAGGGAGGAATTTAAGCATGTGTTTTAATGCTCTCTTGTATCAGGATATTGTTTGTGTTTTGAGACTTGCAAATTGAAAGAAAATAAGCATTTTTTTTTTCTGCTTAACTGGAAATATAAAAACTGCTCAGACTAAAGACCATCCATAATTTATATGAAAGACGGTACTTTTTTCAGTGAACAGGTGCATCTTCCTAGTGACCCAGTAAACACAGAAACTATCTTGAAATCTCTTTCTCACTGGAATAAACATAAGACTCACTGCAAACTCATTATTACATACAGACTAGCACAGTATAGTAGAAGAAACTCCTTCAACTGTGATTCTTTTTATAGTATCATAGTTTGTCTGGGAAAAGGGGCTCGATTAATCAATACTTTTTCTATCTCTGTTTTTTTCACTCTAGTCTGACTCCTGTTCAGGTCAACAGTAGTAGTCTCATTGATTTCATGGTGGGTTATATTGAGTTAGGGCAGACACAAGCCCCACCTGGATGTCGTGCTTGGATAGCAGAGAGTTTGTGATTTAATAATGTGATAAGGAAGTTGTACATTGCACAGTGTTGCTCAGAATGAAGACTTTGATTCTCAAAGCCATCTTGATAAATTATATAGTTAATATTGAATTTCTTATCACTGTACTTTGTGAACTATCTCGTTCTACCAAGACAATTCAAACAGTGTGAAATGTAAGCATTTAACCTTGTAGTGCACTTCTCTAGGGAATTATTCTCTTCCAATACAGTGTTTTTCAGCATTTGGAGTGCCTTACTGTAATCAGTTAGCACATTGGTTTTCCACAGCTTGTTCTCATTGTTACTCATGAGAAATAACACTTCACTAATTAAAGAAAAGTCCCAATACCCTCACCTTAATCTAAGTAATAAATGCTCATCTTGGTAGTAATAAAATTTCAGCAAAGGGTAGGTCTGGTAATTTCATTCACCATAATATAAAGAAGATAAATTAATGGAAAACATATTAGTGCAGGAATAATCAAGAAATACATTGTGTTATATGTTGATGTTTGAAGATTCCAATATTCACATAGGCATTATTTCAGGCTTCAAGTGTTTTTGAAATGTTTTTGATCCTCTGTTGTTTCTTGGTTCAAAGATCTAAATCGGCTGTCTTTATGCTGGGACAGGAGGGGGTATGTTTTAAACTAAAGGCTTTTCACTAAGCTGTTTTGCAGTGTAGACCCTCTGGAAAAGGAATTCATCAGAACAACAGAGGAGTGTGTTAAACTCAAAGTGATAGGGATCTGAGATGGTGTGGGTTTTGTTAAAAAGGCTTTAGCACCAGAGAAATTGTAACATGGAACAATGCTCTCATTACTAAGCAGGAACAGGTTGATCAAGTAGGGTAATCACATATTGAACAGTATAGAAGAGCATAATGCAATCAGTATGTCATAGATTTATAGGCCTGAAGGGCAGAAAGGATTTCTGTTACTTTGAGTTTTTCTGTTGAGCATTGTTTTGCAGTGTACATCTGTTTTAGATTATATATAGTCTGAATACTTTGCTGTTATAAGCCATTGCACATCATTCCTCTGCTGAGATTAGTATTTATATTTAATCAAAACATAGCTAGTTCTTGACTAGATAATAATTAGAAATGTTCTCTCCCAAGATGAAGGCACTGTAAGAATGTGGGCCTAATTTCGCATCTGAATTTACTTGATGTCCTCTCTCTAACCCTTGTTATGTCTTCTTGTAACAAAATAAAAGCCGCTTTGCAGGCATTAGTTTTTCTTTCCATTTTGCAGGTATGTACAGAGTGAGTTACACCAATTTTTAATTGTCTTTAGAAAGGCTAAATATAATTTCTTGTTATATAATATTCTCCTCATTTCTCAAACACTTTTTTCTGCACTTAAACTAATTTCTAGCCCTTGCTGCTAAAACGCTTAGAACTAAGAAGGCCAATGGCATCCTGCCCTGTATGAGAAATGGTGTGGCCAGCAGGAGTAGGAAAGCGATTGCACTGCTGTACTCAGCACTGGTGAGGCCACACCTTGAATCCTGTGTTCAGTTCTGGGCCCCTCGCTACAAGAGAGACATTGAGGTACTGGACCGTGTCCAGAGAAGGTCAATGAAGCTGGTGAAGGGTCTAGAGAGTAAGTCATATGAGGAGCTGCTGAGGGAGCTGGGGTTTAGCCTGGAGAAGAGGAGGCTCAGGGGAGACCTTATTGCTCTCTACAGCTGTCTGAAAGGAGGTTGTAGTGAGGTGGGAGTCTCTTCTCCCAGGTAACAAGTGACAGGACAATCGTGCCAGGGAAGGTTTAGATTGGATATTGGGAAAATTTTTTTTTATGGAAAGGGTTGTCAAGCATTGGGACAAGCTGTCTGGGGAACTGATGGACTCACCATGCCTGGAAGTGTTCGAAAGATGTGTGGATGTGGCACTTGAGGTCAAGGTTTAGTTATAAACATCACAGTTCTGCATCAATGGTTGGACTTGATGATCTTAGAGATCTTTTCCAACCTTAATGATTCTATGATTCTGTGACTCTGTGACCTTCCAACCTGTAGGAAAAACTAATCTCCCAGAATTCTGGTGAGATGGCAGTGATGGGTTTTTCCCAGAGCCAGCTCTCTCGTGACGCAAATGTGTGATTCCTGATTTGAGAGTAATTAGGGTATTCAGAAATCTGTTTCTTTTCCAATTGAACATGACCCAATTTTTTAAATGTTGCACACAAATCGGAAATTTCACAACTGCTTCAGAAATATTTATGTGCAGCATACTAACTACATTTTTCCTGTTTTTAGGCATCTAACATCTTAGATTTAACATCTAACATCTTTAGCTTTTTTAATAATTAGCAGGAAGAAATAAACACATATCAGATAAATAATATAGATTAAAAATGCACATTACAATGAGAAATAAATAACATAAAATAAAAGCACATTTCTTTCCATTGATTGTAAAATCTGGATGTCAGGAAGCCAAAAATCTCAAAACATTTTCCCCCTACCCATCTCTTCTTCCCTGGCTTAACTTCACTTCCGAATTCTCTACCTCTTCTCTTGCAGTGGTGCAGGGAGACGGGGAATGGAGGTATTGGTCAGTATATCACACACTGTCTCTGCCGCTCCTTCCTCCTCAGAGGAAGGGCTCCTCACACTCTTCCCCCGCTCCAACATGGGGGCCCTCCCACAGCAGAGAGTTCTCCACAACCTTCTCCAACTTGAGTCCTACCCATGGGCCACAGTTCTTCTCAAAGTGCTCCAGCATGAATCCCTTCCACAGGGTGCAGTCCTTCAGGAACAGATTGCTCCAGTGAGGGTCACATATTCCCACTTCTCTCTCCTCTGGCTGTTGCTAGTGTTGCACAAGTTTTCTTTTCCCCCTTCTTAAATCTATTATCTCAGAGACGCTACCACCATAGCTGATGAGTTCGGCCTTGGCCAGCAGTGGGTCTATCTAGAAGCCAACTGGAATTGGATCTATCAACATGAGGGAAGTTTCTGGCAGCTTCTCACAGAAGCCACCACTGTAGCCCCCCACTACCAAACCTTGCCACATAAACCCAATATATTCTACACCTCAGCTCTGTGTATTTAAGAATTAATATTTAAGGATGTAATATTTAAGAATTATCATTCAAGTCCACATTCATCACACACACTTCACAAGCTTCACTCACATCAAGAAAAAGAGTTCTCCACTTCAAAATACCATAATCATAACACCAAAGAAAAGTGAACAGTTTACACACAATCCACCCTTTGTCCCTTCAGCACAATTACAACAACTGAAATTCGCCATGATCATTCCACCCTTCGCTGTAAAATATTGTTTAGTCCGTGTCTTTCCTGTTACCTCTCCTTATCTATATTACAATCTGTTGGTCACTGTGACTATAAACAAAAAGCAGGAGTAATATGATGCCTTCATTCAGATAATTCTCCTATTTGTTCACTGGTGTTTGGCTCTGCTTTGGAAACATCTGTGGCATTTTACCAGGCAAAACCATAGTGATGGATATGTGAATGAAAAAACAAAACACAAAACATCTTTGCTTTAAGAAACACCTCTGACTTTTTGAGTTATCAAAGTTATCAAAGAGGTGTAGGGATCAACAGACAGGAAAATAGTCTAGAAGCCAGCAGTTGCTATTTCTGTTCTTGGCTCTGCATAACACTGTCCTGATGCAGATCCCTGAACATGTCATATCACATTTCTGTTTTTATTTCCTCACTGAGACATTGTTTTTTCTATTTAAGTGGAAGTCATTGCAGCAGGGATTTGCACTTCATCCTATGCTGACTGTGATGGATATCCTAGAACCCTTTGTCTGGGCTAGCTTGCTTCTCCAGCTATCAGCATGTGAAGCAGACATCTATCATCACCAATTAATTGTATCTGATAAAGTTCCTTATGCCTGTTCAAGTTGACAGATACATTTGTCATTATCATCTTGTAAAGCTTCTCCCAAGCTTCTCTCTACATGAAAGCTGCCCAAGCGTGATTTTTATTTTTCAGGAGGCTTTTCCCAAATAGTGCCTGGGTTAGTACCATCATCAGAGTTTTTAATAATATTTTCAGTTCTTAACTATGTAATCTCTTTAGTGCATATGCAATCTAAAAATCTTTGCACTCAGGAAAGTCCCTCAAGTTCCCAGGAAAAAAAGAGATTCTTTTATTCCATTTAATTCACTATATGACCTTACTCTAACCTGTAAGTTTACTTCTGTATAGTGACAAAGCTGCTTGAGAACTGTCAGATACCTATACCACTCACCTGTGAATAGGATTTTTTAGTCTCTTGTGTTGCCAAATTTTTGTTCTTTTTAATGTTATTTCTTTATTACTCATAAATTTCTTCAGAAGATCACAGTTATATGCTTAATGTAGTCTCCGCATAAGTTTGTTTTGTATAAACTAATTCAGAAGACTAGGCTCCCCTGAAGTACAAGGTTACTTTGAAGTAATTTGGGAAGGTTTATTGAAAGTTGCAAACAAAGTGTCTCGTGAGAGGCTTATCGAATATGTAAGGGCCACATATATTTAGGCCAATGGAATCTGGAAAATAACTGACTTCCTCTCTATCTCCTTTCCAAATTATCAGGGTTTATCTTATAACGTGAAGCTTCTTCAAATCTAGAACAAAATATTTTCAAGAAGAAGGTAATCAGAACTGATATACCTGTTTTAAGTAGGCTTAAATTAGAGGTGATTCCTGTCAAAATAGCACATCATCATCGGACATATCAAAGAAATAGATTCCAACATTTTGGTCTTAAGAATGACATTTAAAAAAACATGTTTGATTCAAAAAACAAATTATCAAAACTGTATTTTCTCCAGGTACTTATAAACCTACTCCCAAACTGGTGTCTTGCACAAAAGAAGCCTTCAGTTGTTTCAGTAAAGACTTCTGTAAACTAATTATTTTATGATCAAGTGGTTTCTACTCACAGTAACCTGCTGTTCATACTGTGTTAACTACTTACAGCTGAAAATGTATGCTTCATTAAAAACACACATATTTAACGACAAACTAAAAAAAACCCCTCAGTTATTTGAAACTCTGTGTGGCATGTATTTCCTTCCTCAAAGGGATATATTGTAACTTCTTTACCACTATTGTGACAGGCTTTATCCAAATCATTTGAAACACACATGTTCACTTTTTTTAGAGGCAGTTTTTAGTTTGCTTATGCAGCTGCTAAAACCTAATCTTAGGCAAAACACTCATAAAGACACTTCTAAATTTTTTTCTGTTGGCATCGGATCCTTTTATGAACTACAATATAAGATCTACAGGGCTCTGGGGGATTTGAGGGACTGTCTGCTACTTGTACTATTTAATGATATAAACTAACTAAAACAGAAAGTTACATATGCTCTTTAAAATATGTATGACATACTTATTGATCTTTGTCACTAGTTTGTTATCTATTATTATTTTCTTTTACAATGTAAAGGAAGATTTGCAGCTATTCAACTAATAGAATACTTCTCTCCTGATCAAGTTATTGAAAGTTGTTATATGTGAAAAGCATGTTGCTTGGTTTCAGCTTGTTAGAAGAAGTTTATATCATGATTAAACTGACAAATTCCTTGTAGTCAAACTTTGATGATGGGAACAAATCAGGTTGTCATATTCTATGGTGTGAAGAAATCCTGTATGATGATCCATAGAGGCTCCATGATTTGGGAGACCCTAAGTGAGCAAATACTTTATCCTTTTTAAGATCAACTTGTCAAATTTTGGCACTGACGCTAAATCATTAGTCATGCTTATGCATTTGCTTTTGGAGGCAGAATGCTTCACACCATGCAGCTTCTCTGTAGATTTTAGGTTGATTTCTATTACAATGCATATATCTTGAAAAGGGTAAGCTAGTGGGGCACAGTTTTAAATCAGTATCAAAGTGAGTTAAACCATATAAAGACAAGCCTAGATATTTTTTAAAAAAAATCTAGAGTTGGTGGAAAGTTCAAAAAAATCTGTAAAGATTGTGCTACTCTATACAGGAAAAAGACATAGAGAAGCATAACAGATATTTGGGATTTTCTCTCTGACTGTCATAATTTCTGCTTTATCCAGACCAAGTAAGATCATTTACTTTTCATGCAGGCCTCGACTTTCCTCTGACAGTGTCAAAAGGAAATTAGTATAGCCTGTACCTGTTGAGGATATATATTATTGGCTGCTCTCCATTTATTGATGGCAATGAAATCCATTAAGTTTCACTATCCCTCCTAATGACATCCTATTGAGTATTGCCAAATTGGACCCTATGGGATTGCCAAGGGAAGTATGAGGACATGGAGGAGAGGAGCACTTGTCCCTTGAAGTAATCTTCGCTCTCCCAACTTGCAATGTCAAGTGGCTCTTTTTTCATAGAGTCTATATCAGAAGCATTACTGAGTCATTCCTCTTGCATTGATGCAAGGATATGAAATCACACATCATTAGTATGTTTTGGGAAATAGATTGGAGCATTTTTCAGGAGGTGGCACTCAAGGTAGGTGTTGGATAAAAGTGGCCCAGGCTGATTTGCTAGTTCTTTTTATAGAACAGATTTTCTGTTGAAATTTTATTGCTGAGCCATTTAACATACTCCCAGAATTTCACTTAACTTAAACATCTGTGTTTGAAACGGAGACAAACTCTCAAATGAACCTTTTTGGTTACCTAATGTTAAAAAAACACATAAAAACTTATTCTTGCAGCCTTGGCTTCTGAAATGACTCAATCTGCTTACACCAGAAGAAGAGTTTGTTTTCAAACATAGCATAGAGCAGAATAACTTGGATAGATTTTTTTCCTCCCCAGTTTTCACTGTAATATTTTCTTAATTAAAGTATTTTGATTTAGGAAGAAAGAGACATTTGAGTAGTTGAATAATTTCATATTTTTTTGTACAAGCATTTTGAAGTGGATACTATTTACCAGCTTTCTCAAACATCTGACCATATCTGATCATTACTGAATCATTCATAGAAAAAGCTTTACTTCTTTATTTATCTGTGCTTTTCTAATTGATCCCCTATTCAGGACAGATGAGCTTTAATCCTAAATTTGCCATGACTCCCTGTGCCATTTCTGATTGTTTCTTTGACATAGTTTATACATTGACTCACTGTGTATGTGAATAGAACTAGAGATGTTATTACCTTATGTAATGCCTAAAAGGTTGGCATAATTTGCTGTTAAGACACTTTAACATTTAAGTGTTTGTAAAATTAATGTTACATCTGTGCATACATTAGTATTTCTAATAATGTTGTTATTACATGAACATTAAAAATAGTTATTTATTTTTATAGATATAAATGCACACATCTACTCTGTATAGGCTAAAGTAATTCCAGGCTTTGATTGGTGAAGCTGAAAATATAGTGCAACAAATTCTTGTTGCAGCACTAGTTGTCTCTCAGAAGTTTTATGTTCATTACCTAGACACTCTCACCTCAGTTTCTGGTCCTTTCATTAACTGGTTGTTTGCTTAAATTGTATCTGCTAACATTCTAGCCTCACTTTTGTTTCCTGTTTGGGGGAGGCCTGGGGGCAGTTGATTTTAGCCTTTATATTTCTGGTGTCTGGAACACATATGTTCTCTGTCCCTACACAACTGGCATATTTCACTCATTAACTGTTTGTTTGAGCTGCACTGTCTGTTTTCCGTGGGAACTGTGAAGACTTGAGATGCTAATGTACTTTCAAGACAGAAAACAATCTCAGTTATTTCCTTAAGACTGCCAGGCTGGTAGGAAGGCCTTTGATAACCTCAGCTTATGTTTTATTATATGCTGTTGTTTCAGGTTCAATGGATCCAAAAGACTTTCTGAGGGAAGCACAAATAATGAAGAACTTGAGACATCCAAAGCTTATACAGCTTTATGCTGTCTGTACCTTGGAGGACCCAATTTATATTATTACTGAGCTGATGAGATTTGGAAGTCTTCTAGAATACCTTCAAAGTAAGCAAATGACTATAAATTCATTTTAGAGGTGCTACAGCTGTCAGTTTAGTAAACACACTAACATAAAAAATAGAAGTACAACACCCTATTTTAATATAAAAGCTGCATTATTTATCGCGTGTGGGTGTAAGAAAAATGGAAAGAGACGTTTATGAATTTTTGGTGGGCCAAAATATTTGAGAAGTAGGAAAGAATCACATTCACAGTTTGATTCTTGCCTTGTAACGACCCATATTTTTTCACCCAGTTCTATGAGTAGGTGGGAACATACACTAATGGAATAAAAATACAAGCATCCAGAAGGATAGGTCATCGTATTTGACGTGAAATAGGAGCACTTCCACAAAATGTACTTAACAGCTTTGAAAACTATTACTAGTCAGGGATAGCTTTTCACTATGAATTTGTCCCTTGCCTATCACATTAGGGTTTTTATCTCAGCAGTACTTCAAAGTGCTCTTTTGAAGGCAAATAATAATTAAAAATAAAAATGTACAGCCTGGAACAGACTGGCATAATGATTGCACTTTAAGTTCACTCCTGTTATTGAGAAATGCTTGATTCTAGTGTTACCCATTTTCAGTTTAGCAGATGTCTGTGAGATGCTAAGCGTAATGATCTCTTGAAGACAAAATGTTTGCTGCGATTGTCATGCTTAATTTCTTCTCTGTTTCCAGCCCATAAAGCAAACCCTGTGAAATACCACAGAAAGTATTAACGCGACACATGCCTTCCCCCGTCTTCTCTGCAGATCCATTTTTTCAAATAAGGCTCAGTCCACAGACAATTAAAGCTAAAGAAATCTCTGCTAGAGGGACAGCTGCAGCAGGAACTGCGTAGAGAGGGTCTGCCATGAGCTTGGGCCAGATCGTCTACAGTTTTGTAGGCATTTACTCTCCAGAGGTAGCAAGGCACAAATTTCCTTTCAATTCTCATCTTTCGTGCCTTTGTGTGCAGAGTGCCGCTTACCTGATTGAAAGAGCCTGGCACATCAGGAAATGATTGCTGTGCATGAAAACACTTACTGCACTGGACAAATAGCTCTGAGAAAGCCAGGATGAGCCACAGCTATTGCAGAGGTGAAAATTGACCTGTTTGTGCACAGAGTACAGTATGTCCAGGGCACATCAACACTGCAGCCTGTGTGTGGATCAGTTGCCAGCACATGCACAGCAGCTGCCCTTGCTGCGTGCAGCACGTGTGTGCAACCTGCTCTTTGCTACGTGTTCACTTCTGTAGCCCTGCATCAGAGACTGTGGAAAGGCAGTTGGTTTTCAGGCAGTCATCAGGATAACAGTAAAAATGTCCAGTTGAAACCCAGCCTAGTGGTACCTCTCCTTCTCTGATGGCCTATACACAGGGAAGTACATAGAACTAAGAGGTGGAGGCAGAGATCCAGGTACTTTGATAGGTATTGGTCAGAGAAAAGTCTGCTGTCAGTGAGAGTATTAAGGAAAGAGATTTGAATCTTGCATAGAGCTCCATGACTGGAAGTGATATGTATCAGCTGACACGGAGTGGACAGCTCCTGATGAGTGGACAGCTCTTGAGACTCAACCACTCCAGGGAACAGGAAAATATTTCCAGAAGGCTTCTGTCTTTGTGAGCACTATGGGTAAATATGGCAAATTATAGCAGAGGAAAGTCCAAAGATATTCTCTGATTAAGTTTTCCTCCCTAGAACTGCGTGGTATGCTTTTCCAACTTTAAAAATCCCTAACATTTTATTCACATTTACTATCACATTCCACCATGATGACAGCTGCTTAATAATGATGGGCATGTGAATTCCCTGTGCATCCTGCAAATGTACTTTGGAATAGTTCTTGATGAACACTGCTATGCAGAGTTATTGAGCTGCCACCAATATGAGAAAAATGCAACTGAAAACTTTTCTTTGTAATTGGATGTGAATGAAATTGTCATAAATATATGAGTGCTTTTATCAAATCTGATAGACCTGGAGCTTGTTCTGTCGGGGACACAGTCTTGAAGTTCTGTGAAATATTATGGAGGCAATACCCTCACTGGAGAAAGTGCTGCTTTATTTCTTTTTCCTTTTTTTTCTTTTTATTGTCCGATATAGGTCAGTGAGAATATTTTCCTGTCTTTTCTATATGAGATGTTGTGATTGGTAAGAACAGGGTGCAGACCCCAAGACTTCTTTAATATTTTGTCTAATAAATTTTCCATATAGGAGTGTTAGTTTTGTAAAAAAATATTAGTAAAAAAGGACATGGAAGTACTACATTTTCTTTATTGGTCCATGGGAAGATTTTATAAATTCACCAGTAGTGCCTGAGTTTGATTGTGGAAGTTATACAAACATATACATATATATAAAACTTAGCAGCCTTCCAGTACTAAAGGGGGCCTACAAGACAGATGAAGAGAGGGACTTTTTACAAGGGCACGTAGTGATAGGACAAGGGGGAATGGCTTCACACTGAAAAAGGCTTTATTTAGTTTAGGTAATTCTTAGAAACTCTTCACTATGAGGGTGGTGAGGCACTGGGACAGGTTACCCAGAGTTGTGGGTGCCCCATCCCTGGAAGTGTTCAAGGTTGGGTTGAATGGGGCCCTAAGCAACCTGAGCTAGTGAATAGCATACCTTCCCATGGCAGAGAGATTGGAACTAGAGGATCTTTAAGGTCCCTTCCAACTCAAACCATTCTATGAGTCTATATTAAACTTTGGTTTTGTTGTTTTTATAGTTTTTCCTCCCTCAGAACACTTTAAAACAAACTACAGCACATGTAGTTTGAATACAGCTGTAATATCTTCTGAAGTGCTCTGAATGAAATGGGAGCTGGCTCTGGTTTGGAACCTTCCACAGTTTTACTAACATAGTGCTGTGCTTGAACTTGTGTGCTTTGGCTGGTCCAGCCTGGTGTTTTGGAGGTATAGTCAGAAATCTTTATGAGACTGCTATACATGATTTACACTTCAGATCCCAAAGAGACATGTACTTTCATGCTCCATCTTTGTGCACAGTTTGGAGCTCCTGATCAGCTGAGGCTCCTCCTTAAACCTTTTCCTCCAGGACAGCTGCAGTGCAGAACCAGCTCACAGAGATAAATCATCCAAGAAATACTGTAGCAGCCAGGGTAACAGTGGCCTCTTCCTCTCCCTCTCAGCCCACAGGCTAAAGGCCGCAGGTCAGCCCAGTCTGATCTGCTACCCCAAACAGGCCTCAATAGACGAAAAATCTTTCAACTGCAACTCCACTGTTAGAGGTGGATCTCGTCTTTGTCCTTTAGCGTGGTGCACCTGAGTGTCCTGCAGGGAATAAGACAGGAAGGGTTTAGCAGCTCTAACTCCTATTCTGCACTGAGGCAGCTCATTAAACACAAGGCTTAAATGAGTCATCCGTTTTTCAGTACATGTCTGTGCTCTGCCTGTTGGAGCAAGCTTGTGTCAGGCTATCCCTGAGCATTGGCAGACCAATGTGCTCAAGTTTGTCTGAATTCTTGTCTGCTTTCACCAGGAAGTAGTTCACAACCCATGCAGATGAAGAAGCCATGTGAAAAGGAACATTTAAAGCTGACACACATAAGATAGCTTCCAAAACCCAAGTACTCATGCAAGCTACCTATAAATATTAAGGTATTTTCTGATTAAATACAACGTGAGCATAATTTATGGATTTATATCTTTGTCTAGCAAGATGAATAGTAAATGTTGATGCCTGCCAGTTTTCAGAATTGCAAAACTTCAGAACATTATATTAGCCTGTGGCCTGAATGGATTTTCATATAGGCTGATTTTTCTCCCTCTTTCTTTTAAAGGTCAATGCAACTATGAAACATATGTGTAGGAGAAGAAAAGATGTTTTGAATCAACAATAGAAGTAAATGTTCTGAGTCAACAATAGAAGTAAATAATCTTGGTGCTGGATTATTATGACCATGAGTTTAGCCTCAAAAAGGAAGTAGGGTAATACTCATACAGGACAAATTTAATAATTTAATTCTTTTTTTTCTACCTATTCATCTCAGAACATCTAGATGAGAAGGAAATTCAAGGCCTGGAGATTGCAGAATAGATTAGTAAACAATGGAATTTTACACTTTATTTCATTCTTCATAAAGTGGGATTGCAAGGTTATGTCAGATACAATGCCAGAACTGGAGGAGGCTATGCAAAACAATGCTAAGACACACTATCACTACAAATTATTTAAAAATAAACAACAGAAAACTGCCAGCTACAAATGTTTTATTTCTCTAACACACAGGCAGCAAGTAAAAGTCACCAATCTGATGAGAAAGGAGAACTGCCAATAAGCCTAGCAGCAAACATTCAGCTTTTTGATATTGTTAAGATTCTGAAACAGAAAGTTGAAACGGTTTTGAGTGTTAGAAGCTACAGAGGTAGGCACTCATGCTTCAGTGCTGCAGGATTTGGGTTTGGGTGACAGTGGTGCTTGAATGTAACACTGTTATGTCTTACCCGGATTACTTTGGGGTATAATTCTTTCTTATGAGGAAGTCAGCTGTCCTTAAAAATTCACAAAGGCCCAGAATTTGTATTCTCATGTGTTATACCTCAATGACTTTTTGGTTACCTGTCTTACAATTTTTGGCTGCAGTTTTTCATGGCCCGAGACTCTTTCCTTCATTTGTGGAGGCGAGTTGCTCTGCTCAAAGTTCTGCTACTACTTTGTTTGAACAGCTTATCTTTGATTGGCAAATCTCAATTTCTGGGATTTGCTGGTTTTAAAGTGGTGGGAATTACACATTGTTTCAGAAAGTCCTACTAGAGAAACAGGCAGCTTGAAAACAGCTCAAGGAGTCCTACTGTTGAATAGCAATGACAGAGATAACAGTGTGAAGCATCAAGTGAACTGGAAAGTGAAAATGAGAGTTAGACTTGACAGCAGATGGTATATTTCCTAGTAAGAATCATTGGAGAACAGGGAACAATGGTAATTTTTTGCCTTTCCATCCTTAGTCAGCTTTGGCTACAGCCAGTGAATACTGACATTAACTCTTACTCACAGTTTGGAACAGTTTTATGCACCTGCCAGAAAGGTGCATACTATGTTACTATCAGCAGATAAACAGCTTTCTCTTTGGACTGTGTCAGAAGCTCCTTCCAGGCCTAGATCAACTCCTGCATTTAGTATCCACTCTTTTAGAGAAGATGGGGCAGGCACTGTTACTCAATTATTGTGAAATAAGGAGTGTCATTTGCTAACCTCTGTCATTTGGTTGGGCTATTACTTTATTGTATTGCATGGTTTAGTTCATTTGTGTTGGCTATTTGACCCAGACAGTTTTTCAGTTATTTGTATCTGAAATCTGTAAACATTATGCTATTCTTGTCATCTTCTTTTTAAACAGAAGATGGAGGCTCTCAAATCTTCCTGACACATCAAGTAGACATGGCTACTCAGGTGGCTTCTGGGATGGCATACCTTGAATCTCAGAACTATATCCATCGGGATCTGGCAGCCAGGAATGTCCTTGTTGGTGAACACAATGTTTACAAAGTGGCAGACTTTGGACTTGCAAGAGTTTTTAAGGTAGGTTGTGGGAGAGTGAATTGTCTCTGCTTTTAACTCTGGAGAACAAGGTAGAAGAGGCCAATTCAAGGATTGACTGCAGTCTCTAAATTGCTGTGTTCAGGCAAAAGGCAAGCCCAGGGAGAAAAGGATCCCTAATGTGTTCACTTATATCCTCTACCTGCATTATCCTATGCAAAGTTAGAAGGTGGTCTGTGCCTTTTTGTCAGTCTACAGAAAGCATTCTGGCGTCTGCTTCCCACTTAGTCACCAAGGAAGGAGCCTAGCAAGCAACAGCCTTTGCTGGGCAACCTTTATCCACGATGCTAGTGTCTGCCACATGGAGAGAGATCATGGGAATGATGGAAAAATTATATTCTTGAGCCTGTAAGGGAAGTCATATAAAAATGTATTGGCAGCAATTCTCCCCTTGTTCACTGCTCCACTGCCTCCATGATGCTTGCAAATGCAGGTAGTAATCATAAAAGTACCTTATTCTTCTCCACAGCTAACAGCAAAGTTCATAAAGTGAGCTCTCAGAGCTTTAAATCTGATCCAGTTTCAAGTTCTTTGCCACTGCAATGTTTTTTTCCCTCTAGCCCTCGAGGGCAGGGAATGACAAATATCACTGACCAATATCTCCCTAGGAAAGAACTGTGGTTCAGAAATGAGATTTTCTACCTCTGAAAATGATTTGATCAGAGTTAGAAAGATTTGATTTGCCATATTTTATGGATTTCAGTATGTAATCCATAATTTCTGAGATCTTTGGTTGTGTTTTTTTTTCTAATTGATTTATATTTTTACCCTGAGAAGGAAAAACAGAGAAAAAAGTCCTCTGCTTCTCATTTGTTTTTTTTCATTCAAGCAGCCGAAATTGAAGTTTGTAACAGAGTTGGATTTATTACACACTGAAGTATAGAATAATGGCTTGACAATGGCATCAAGGGACTTTGAAAGTGCTTTTTGCTTAATTTTGATCCTTCTAGATATGCATAAGTTCAGATTGCACATTCTGTAACATGAAAAAATACGTATTTTTAAATGAATAATGCTCACAGTGGATATTTCTCCTTTGTCCCCACTAGAAAGGGTAATAATTTACAGCTGTTGACATTTCTTGTTGAAGCTGAACTTTACTGAGATATTCAGTTGTAGAGTCATTTTGGCATATTTTTCTAGGAATAGTTTGTCTCCTAAGCCAAAGCAATAACATGGTCACATGGAAAGATCACAAAGGATTAGGTGTGAGAAATGAAATCAGTATTTCCATATGGATTAATTAGTATAATGAAATAATTTCTTACTCCTAGAGATGAGTATTATGATCAAGATACTTGTATCGGTATATAGATAAAAATCACTACAACCAGTATTTTCAAAACTATATGGCATTGAAGCTGGGAAACATAGATTTTGTATTAAAACAAGGAAAATCTGCTACACGTTTGCCAGGATTTGCATGTAACCAAGTCTTGACCAAGACTTGGATGTGACTTAAGTACGCTAAATTACATGTAGGAATTAAAGAGAGAATAAATGTTTGAAAAATTTAGATGTTTGTGCAATAAACCTTTAAGGACATGATTCTACAAATTTGCAAGTTAACAGTTTTTCTATGCATCTTTCAGCTTCACTTTACATTAATTAATTTGACTCTCTGTAAGCTAATATGTTAATTTGAATCAGTCAGAGTTTATTCTTTGGTCCCAGAAACCTGTGTAAGTGATTGTTATTATATTCAATGGCCCTTCAACACCACAATAAATCACAGAGAAAGGTTCTGAAATTCGTTAGCTCTTGCTCTTGCCTTCTCTGTTTACTGATGACATGATGTGAAGCCATTTGGTCTCTGGTGTCAGCAGGATGCTTATGCTGCCTTTCCTGACAGACTTTTGAAATCTTGCATGCCAAGACCAGGATTCACGGTAGCAAGTCATAATTAATCAGGAGCTACTCCAATGCTGTGTGCTTGCTCGAAATGATAAATGCTTTAGAAAAGTCTCCGATGAAGCCTCTGCATTTCTCAAATGTGAAGCCAAATTCAATGATAGACTTCAGAAAATGTGTACTGTAATGCCATGAAAGACAAGTTCTTGGCTAAAAGATGATAAGATTAAGCACAGGCTGAGCTTAGTCAGGTGCTTAAGTGCTTTGCTGAAGCAGATCTGAAATCAGGCTTGCTTCATTGTATCCATGACAGGTAGAAAATGAAAATGTATATGAAGCTAGGACTGAAACAAAACTACCAGTAAAATGGACAGCCCCGGAGGCGATTCGCTACAACAGATTCAGTATTAAATCAGATGTCTGGTCATTTGGAATACTTCTGTTTGAAATAATCACCTATGGGAAGATGCCTTATGCTGGTAAGTCCTTTTAACCTAAAGAATGATGTCTAATTTTTTCTTGCTTTCATAATGACACACAAAAAAAAGGTTGAATGCCTGTTCTATGGGCATGTTAAAGGGTTAAAACTGTAAACAGAGAAAGAAGGCTGTTCAGATGAGGTCCATTTAGTGGGTCAGACCTTCTGGCTTCCCCAGGCTCCCTGGAAGCTTTCCAAATGCTGTGATTAGCATACATTTAAGATGCTTCTTGCTGAAGTCAACCTGCACTGCACAGGCACCTAAGCCAGCTGGCTATTTTCCTCCAGCATCAGATCAAAGATGCCAATTCTTGGAATATGGAAAAAGGGAAGAAAAAAAAGAAGGTTTTTTTATTCCCCATACTGTCCTTTTAAAATTTTTTTTTAGTATATCTCATGGAAGAATAAACTATATGTGGAGCATGGCATGGGCACTTCAGGAAGAAGGTGTCTGAGAAATGAATCAGGGTGTACTTCACACCTTACCTCATATTTTACTATTGCATTGAAAAGTCTTCATAAAGAGAAGGATCACAAGAATTAAAGAAATAATTAAAATATGTCACCTACATCAAAAGTAGATATAGTGGTCTGAGAGCAGTCACTGTTCCTAGCACTGTGAAAAATGCTCAAGGAACTGTGGCTCCAATAACACACAATATTAGTGAAATGATTGACTCTGGCTCATTTAGTGCTGGTGAGGAGAGCACAAGGGAAGAACTAAAGCAAAAAACAGTTATGTTGCACCTGAACAGGCCTGAGGGGTGGTGCGTTTACCATAAACTGCACTTCACAGGGTCTCAAACTGATATCTCCTGTAAAAGGCAAAATTGATTTTGCTTTTTGACTCCCACTCTCAACTCCTATGAAAGTATTCTGAAGAAAAAATAAAAAAAGAAAAGCAAAGCAAAAAATCCTGAGATCCTACATAAGCTACAGCTGTGTGCATATGCACACAGACTCAGAAATAAAAGATTTTAGTATAACTACATAACACCATAGTTCTGAGTATTGTCTGAAAATACATTCAGTGTTATCCCTTTGCAAAGACATATTTTACCTGTATCTTGACAGTAGAAAATGTTCTTTTGCCATGGCTATTTGCTTACTTTGTATTACTTTCAGTAGTTTGTTCTCAGTAATCGGTTAGGAGAAAAGGTTATGTTGATTTCTGGTGGCAGTGGACAATGTGCAGAGGAAACACCATTCAGAGATCTAGGGAAAAGAAGTTAAGATTACACAATTAATTTAATTTAAAGAGTAAAAAATTAAAAGTGAACGGAAAAATAGTTTTAGGATATAAAGGTATAGCAAAGGTAGGGGAATGGTTTCTTCTCCATTACTGGTGGTGGCAGAGCAGGCAGGATGTCACTGCACATCTGCCCTCGAAGAAACTTAGGGCTGACTTTGCAAAAAAGTTTCTAAATGTGAGGAAAATTCAGTAGCAGTACAAGTTTTCTTGAGAGATTTTGGAGTCATTGAGACTATAGGGATTTAGCAACAATTCAAGTGAAATAGATGTCAGAAAAATATTGGCAAACCTGGCTGGTGGAAGAAAAGCCTCACTCCCAAAAAACCTGTTTGCAGTGCCTTGCAGGTGGCACAGTCAGGATGAGGTGGTTGGGAAGCATTGGAGCTGGTTTTTAACTGCTAGTAAACAGTAAGAGATGAGGCCCCGCCCCTGGAAGTCTTCAAGGTCAGGGTGGAAGGGACTGTGAGCAACCTGGTTGTCCCTGTTCATGGCAGGGTGGTTGGAACAAGATGGTCTTTAAGGTCCCTTCCAACCCAAACCATTCTACCGTGGTTCTGTGATGAAAACACAGAGATATATGGCATTGCTAAGTAGACCCTGAGTAGTCTGATGAACTTATTTTGGTTTGCAGGTATGCCAGGACACCAGGTGATCCAGCTGCTGGATGATGGGTACAGACTTCCTCAGCCAGAGACCTGCCCAGCACCGCTCTATGAGATGATGTTGCAGTGCTGGAGCGCGGAGGTGGATGGGCGGCCCACCTTCGATGCCCTCAGCAAGCAGCTGGAGGGCTACTTTGACACTGAGTCCTATTCCTATGCCTAGGCACAGGCCATGGTGAAAGGAACCCCTCAGTGGGCCCTGAAGGACAGGTGGTAGCCAACATACATGACAGAGAGCTGTTGAATCAGCCTAACCTCAGGCTTCGAGGTTCCTTGGAGGTGCTGAAGAATCCTGGTACATTTTCATGCCCACGCTGATCCTCAGAGACTCTTAAAATTTTTTAAAAAATAAAGTGTCTTCTATTTATTTTTAAATAAGAGATTGCAAGAATTATCAAATGAAATGAGTCTAGCTTGATAACTATTGTAAATGTTTTTCATTTCTTTATTGGAATAATTATTTGCTTTTGCTTAGATTTTTCATTCCTACCAGGCTGTTCTCATGAAGGAGTGTGATGGCTCTGCACAGCAGGATCTGTGCTCCCAGAGTCCTCTCACTGTAAAAAATAATAAAAGGGATCCTATGACTGTGATGATGGCAGAATCCAAAGTAATTGCCTTGCTTAGGCTTGAGGTACACATGCTTTTACTGTATCAGGAAATAAACAGATGTTCATTGCAGAAAAGGAATTATTTTGTTTTGTGGGTACAAAGGTTGATCTTTTTTAGTTTGTCTACTGTTCCTCTATTACAAGAATAAACATTAGATTCCTGAAGCTGTTTGTTCTTAAGGTTGTTAAATAGTGCCATGAAACTTATAAACTATTGTTCTTTGAACTGTAAGGATTTATTTTATAGCTCTTCATCTTAGGAGTATTGGAGGAAAAGATATTTTAAGATGAACTTAAGACTGCCTTAGCCTTTTAGAGTGACACCCATTCCAATCCTGTTCCCTCAAATCATGCACCCTCTCCAACAGGACAAAGCCCAGGGCAAGTCTAGGTAATTTGCAGAGAAACTAGCAATCCATTCTTCTACCTTCTCCAGACATAACTTTAATATAGTAGATTTAAATAATAGATAATCCATTTTATTTTGTTCCACGGGAAAATGGAGCCCAGGTGCTTCTTCTAGCTGTCTTTATAGCTACAGATGTTACCTTTTTTTTGTCCTTTTTCTGACTAATAACAGTATCAGTTCTGCTAAAATCTGGTTATCACTGTGACAGTTTTATGTTCTCAGTTGTGAGGCTTACAGAACCAAGAATTAATTATTTACTTGTGATTCATCAGCTAATTATTTAACATAATTCAGGAATTAAAAACTGTACTGTGTTGGCATAGTGCAAGGTCAGTATAAGTGTGCTACCATTTCCCTCTAATATCCAGAAAGGGTATAAAAAAATTAAAATATTCATTACTTTAAAGGCTGGGTAGCTTTTATTACACCTTTTTCAAATTCTTTTCTTCTCTTTATACTTCAAATCTATTCATCTTGCTGGCTTGCCTGCTTCTAATTTTTAATTTCCTTTTCCCCTCCTCTATTTTGAAAGGCAGCACACTGCTTGTTTCTTTTATATACATCTCTTATGTACTCATTATTCAAAACCCCTTTCCTTATTTATTGTTTTTCTCTTCTTTCTATCTAACTACAGTGCCTTTATAGCATTGTGTCTCTGTTCATTTTCTGTGAAGTGTTTCTCCCCACTAACTCTCTTTACAGTAATCAAATTTGTACAGCATAATACAGCTATAATTTATTAGCTGTCATAGCATCCGTGTGAGTTTGGAAAGTAATCATCCACTCAGAAAGAAGTGGAAATTTGGCTTCACCAAACCCATCCTAATAAGAACTGGCATGGAAGGACCTGGGAGATTCTCAGGCAAAGTCTCCTGCTGTCCTCTGTCCATGTTTGTTTAGAGACTTGTGCTAGCTACTGGCTCATGGCCTCAACAAGATGTTATTTATGATTATCAGACCTCCATCAATCCATGTGTATCTCATCTAGCTGGGAGCTGTGTTTAATTCTGTTACAGTACTAGGTTAGCAAATCCCACAGAGTAGATTTATCTAATAAGAATACGAATGCTGTTATTTGGAAAGGTCTTTGTGCCAAAGTTAGGATCTTGATGTTCAAGCAGTATTTCTAACATGATTTTCCAGACTTATAACATTAAGAACATTGCAACTAAAAGCTGAGTTTCCCCATTCAAAAAAAAACCCAAATTGCTGATAAAAGATATAATCTTAAAAAAGTGCAGACGTATGCAGTTCACAGGAGACAAGTTGCCAGGAAAAAAAAATTGACAGCAGGGAAATAGCAAAGTTTTCAGAATTCCATATTACACCAACTGGTCCAAGTTGCTGTGTGCTGGCCTCTGCCCTCAAGTCAGCAACATCTTGCAGGACTCCATGAAGTGACACCAGTAATTCTGAAGAAATCCCATCTGTACAATAAATGTATTCCTAAACCAATGTATAGGAAGTAGAAAGTCTACTTGTCTAGGTAACTTGAATTCTTTGTCTCCTTAATTTCTTCTATAGTCAAAGGAGAAAAGCTCCTTGAGATGATGAATCAGTGTCCCAAAACTTAATTTCTCCTCTGAAGCACCCTTGGTGGTCTTCTTTGTGTTTGCTGCTGTAAAGGTATCTGGCAGAGGTGAGACCCTTTGCTGAAGGGTGTGTGTAATAACCCGCCTGTAAACTGAAATTAGCTGTTTCAAGCTCTATTTACCAAGTGTGGCCTCATGAGCCACCTTAGGCTAAAAGGAGCAGAAGCTGCAAGTGAGCTGCACCCTGATGAGCCGTGTGAGGAGCAGGCACCTGCATGTGATGGCCTCCAGGTGATACAGCCTGGCATGCTGGGCTACTGCTGGCAGGAATGTTCCCCTGCTGCTGCATCCTGCCACTTCATCCCCTCTGCTTTTGCTTTGCATGCTTACACAGACACAGCTGGTTAATAGAGTTTGGGTCTGCCAGCTGCCTCTCCTATGTGCTGGCCCAGGGTGGGAGACAAGCAGCAGCACTGCCTGAAAGCAGCAGGTAAGTTCACTTTGGTGTGTCTCATTATAAATACTACATCAAATAAATTAATTTTGTGTTCATCTTTGAGACAGCCTATGCATATTTGGCCTCCCCAAGATGTACTGTGGGTGAAGAGGTGTAATCAGTCTTTGTCGTCTAGGCCTGAGCACCGTTTCCACCCCACTGATGTGTGTCCTGAGACTAGTGCACTCTTTTCTTAGCAAAAGTGGAAAGCAAGGAAAGGCAGGAAAGTAGGTTGTTCCTTTTTCTCTTGCTCTGTGTTGCACTGACGAAGTCTGGTGTCTGCAAGAGCACCTTTGACATCATCAACAATCCAGCTGAGGCCAACTTGGAAACCACAAATGTTGATCTGAGATTCATTGGTTCCTTGTTCTGGCATAAATCCATGCACTTGCACTTGCTCCCTTATTTTTCCTGTCAGTAAACTGCTGTTATACAAGTGAAATGCTACCACTCTAATATAAGCTCTAATTTTTAGTCTTTGTTTTTCCTTGGGCTGGCAGGGGAACAAAGGAGACAAAAATCACTAATGCAATGGAACCAGCAAAGCTCTGGAAATGAAGAGTAATGTGGAAAATGAATCATTTGTTTTCAGCTCTTTCTTTCCATATTTTTTGCAGTCAAATGGATCCATTATTAACAAATACTGGTGGGAGAAGGTGGCAAAGAGTGATAAACCTTCCCAGAGTCCAATTTGCTGACAGGCAATGCAACAAGCAAAACTATACCTTTCCAAGCCCAATTCCATTTCACAATAATTTTATTTATGTGGCAGATAACAATTACAGTCAGAAGTCTTTGCTATGACTTGATTTAAATTAAACTGCAAGGTTATCATTTCCAGTTACAGTGCACAGCGAGATAGGTTTAACATATCTCATTCTATTCTTGAGGCCTTTTATGTTCAACGTTCTGCTAGAACTATCTATTGCACTTGTTTTTGCATGATGGATCATGGAGGGAAAATAATGGATTCAGTTATGAGAAACAGTAATAGATTTTTTTGAACTGACATAAATTTCTATGTTTAGATAGAATAAAAGGATCAGGAAGAGATAAGTTGAATTTTCTACAATAGACTGGTCCTTGTGAAATTCACTTCACATAAATTGTACTAAGATGTCTTTTATATAATGTTTTATTTATGTAGTTCAGTTATTCTTTGACAACTAAATCATTTTATGTGGTCTTACAAATGATAACTTAAAAATGTCCAACCAGAAAGAAAGAACCTTTCTTTTTCTTAAACTCTCCATTCTTCAGGAAGTTATAGAGCAATGTAATTGAACAGTAAGTATTAGAGAGTCCCTAGTGTTTATATTTTGACTTCTATTAGAGAACTTTGTTCATCTAATCTGCATTCAAGAACATATACAGGGATATTAAATTTGATAGGGCAACAGGGAACTTTCTGTCTCTTGTACTGCTTCTTTTGTTTCTCCATTGTATCTCGTACTTGCTCTCTGAATTACTTGACTATGTGCAGAAATTTTCTTTTTGTAGATTTGTAACTTAGAGCATACAAGGAACTGAACCAGCTGAGTGCATTATTCTATTGTGGTTCACACTCAGCGAATTATCAGCATGTAGAAATGGATCAGGTGACTCATCTGAGTGATTGCACCCTATGTTCTCTCTCCTATGTGCTTCTGTTTCAGTCCTTTAAAAAGTTCTGTAGCAACATGGTGCCTGTTGGACCTCACACACAACCAAGCCAATATTCTTGTCTTGGAAATTCTGCAGGGAAAGGCTTTGTTTTGAAAAGTGTTTATATCCCGTTCAGCTGCTTTCCCATGATCTTTTACAAGACCTAAGGCTGCAGTAGCAGAAGACCCATTCCTACTGCCACTGACTTTCTGTATCAGCAGATGTAGATAATGGACTAAGTAAGTTACCAAATTTTCTCAAGAAAATGTAAATAAAAGAGATGAATAAGAAAGCAGAGAATTCAGAGCAATAAATGAATTGGTTTTTGGATCAGTTATCCATTTACATCTTCATGTTTGTGTGAATATTTCATTTCACTCTTTCCATTTGGAAGTTTATAAAGTTATTTTTTTGCCTCTTAGGGAAACCTAAAAGAGTCATTACTAATGCCCAGAAATTCTAGCTAAGTTTAATTTACCTTGGCAAATGTAACTTTAAATTTAGGGTCAAGCTGACCAAATTAGATAAAAGCTAGAAGCACTCCTATGCCAAGCTCATTTCCCATCCTGCTTGTAGCATTAGCCCTGTATAGTCCAGTAAAGCCACAGATGGCTGGGTAAGGTCACTGGTAAGATGAAACAGCTTCAGGGTGATCCAGCAGCTCTCCCCATCCTGGCACTGCAGTGGTACATGATTGTATCACTGCATGTTTCTCTCCATTAGCTCCATTTTAGGAGCATGCAGTGTAGTTGTTATTTTCCTCTAATTGATTGTCATGCTAATAAAGGAAGTGTATTTCCTAAACCCTGCCCGATACAGTGAAAAGAGATTTCACATACCTGTGGTTTCTGGAGGTCTGATAAGTGCATATCCCATCTTCCTACAGGTCCCAAAACTCTAAAATAATTTTGTGAAGTTTTTCTTAATCACCCTTGCTATAAAAAATGTGGCTACAGCAATCAGTTACCATGTGAAATTATTCTTAAGGGTAGACGTAAAACATCCAGAGTATTAGAGAATAAACATATTTTATTTCCTTAGTTCGTGATATAACTAAATTATGAGTTTTAATGAGATATCACACAAGATGTATTTAGAATGGATTTTGGAATATCATTGTGGAAAACAGAGTTATGATTTTTCTATTATATTGGTCTTTCTGTAGCCTAATCTGTGGAGTAACTGTATTCTCAACAGTGAATTCTTAAGGTATTTTAGAACAATATAATTTAAATATAGTGCAAGTGTCAGATATTGATTTGGAGTTAACTTATGATTGATATCTAAATCATAATGGTGCTAAGACTACAAACATCTGACTCCTTACTTTATTATCTTTTATATTTTATTAGCAAAATTAAACTTCTGTCCTTCTAAAATTAAAATTTGCAGTTGCATAATATCAACATGAACACATTTCTGTGGCTAAGCAAGCAGCTTAGAAACCTTCTGGCACTTCAAAGAGGCTTTTTAAAATTAGGAAATAACAATTTTCTCTATGGAATTTCCCTGTTGCAGGCAAAAGTATAACTTCATTCTGCATGGATATAACAGAGAAAACTTTACATCACAAGATAACTTGGTGCTATTACTAAATAGTTGTAGAAAACTAGAATTTGCTACCAGCCTCACAAAGAAAGCTGGAGAAATGTATTTCCAAGGTAGTCTCTCAGTTTTGTGGTGGTTTGGCACTGTTAGCAACCTCTGCACTAGCTGGTGAAGATATACCAGTTGTGCTAGCATAAATTTCAACAACTGCAATGAAGATATATATTCTCTGTAGTATTGAGAAATTGATAATGTGAAGGCTTAATCACCTAGTCATCCAAGTTCAGTGTTTTGGTTTCAAAGGTGAAAGATGAAAGTTTAATCATCTCCTGAGTGGCAATTTGAGCTAGCTTACCCATCACAGGTAACTCAAAGTTCAGTACTTTGCAGGTGTTCAGATGACTGCTGTTTATTACCCTGTGTTACTGCAGATGTGCTGCTACTGGGTTCAGTTAACAGATTGGGAATGGCCTGTGCAAACCACAGACTTGCTTTTGATTTACAGTGTAAAACACTGAAAATAATTTATCTGCCCGAAGTGGATGAGGAAAATGAATGGCAAAATGACCTATGCAGCCCTTTATTATTTGTTCTACATTTTTTCATGTTCAAAAAGACAAACAAAGAGGGAAAATGCCTATGGGGATAAAGTGTTCCTGTCTAAAGACCAGTACTGCAGTCAAGAATGTATGACAGTTAAATACCTGGAGTCCTCTACTGGATGTTTCCAAGATAATGAGGCTAAGAGGCTGGTTCTCCTTGTGACACTCCATGAGTTTAGTAGGATTTAGATGTCCTTTGTTGATTTTAGCCAGAAAAAAATTCTAAGAAACCCATCAAGTTTTTTTTCCAAAGGCACAAGTTCCTTTGGCAGTTTGACTGCCTTTCCTAGTGTTGGCATAGGAAGTAGTAGTACTGATATAAACTTTACAAAAGGCTTTTTCAAGGTTTATGCAGTGTATGATATCAGCAAGCCTTCAGTACTCGGTCTCTGTAGTGAGAGCAGCAATGTGCTATGTGGCATTAGGAACAGCCACTTCGGTCTCCAGGCTCTTTGGCACAGGGCAGAGCTGGGGCAAACCCACATCTCTTGGCACCTAGCAGCTTACATTAACCAATTGGTTTCTACTGTAATGAATAGGAAGTTACAAAATGATAATACAGTTCTAGTTTTTGTACTTATGGAAAATGTGACCAAGAAGTTCATTCCTTCAGAGTAGGGGGTTTCCAGCCTGACCCTCACCCTGATGCCTCCTCTGCTCCTTTCTGTTGCTCTGTGTCTCACCTTAAGGAAGGGACACTCCAGGAACCCTGCAGTCTTTGCAGGTTATATTTAATAATTTATTATTTTTTTTAAGATGGTGGGTATGTGATTGTGAGTTTTGTATGCATGTGGCTTTATTTTGCTTTGCTTTGTTTTTAAATTTGTTTCACCAAAGACATAAACAATTTAAATTACAGAACAGTTTGGGAGGCAATGTAAAACCTTGTGTGGAGACCCCTGCATGTCGAACTCCCTCTTCACCCCAAATTTCACTAAAACATCTTTCAGTTATGATGCTACAGACAATATTGACACACAGGTATTTACGCAACCAGACTTTACCTGCTGTGATCCTTGTAGCTGTGGAAAGCCTTGCTAAGCTTGAACTTGAATTCAACCTTTAACATTTCTGAGAGAAGAATTTCCTTTCCTGTCTTTCCTGATGATGTGGGGGGATGGGGACGATAGAAAGCAAATGTTGGATGCAGAGGCAGACACTTGCTAGCAGTTGCTTGTTTGATTCCTCCTCCCTTTCCTTCATGGAATCTTACTGAAGTCCAAGAAAAAAAAGTAGAGCAGAAGCAGACTGGTATAAATTATTCAAGGATGCTGCTGTTTCTAAGAAGAAGCCGGGAGGAGTCTACTTATAAATTATTAACGTGACATTTTTGAATTGTGATGGGTGGGTTGGGAGAAGAAAGCTTAAGAATGAGTAGAACACTGCTCTGAGGAAACAGCGACTTTTTATTAAACTACAAACAAGCCTGCTTTATCACTGAATTGCACACAAGTTTCCAGTGGTTATGAGTTTGGGAAAAAGGGAGATGAGAGTAGAAGAGGGCATATTAAAATCTTACAGAGTCTTGTCAATAGGTTACAAAAGATCTGTTCAGTGCTGCTGTGGGTAATCAAAAAGAGTGTAGGAGTCAGAGTCTGTCTGGGTTTCTTTGCTATTCTACTCCTTTGGCTAAAACTGGGGAATGATCCACTTGCCCTACTTAAAGTGTTGAAAACTCCTTTTGCTTCTGACTGACAGTTTGGAATCTTAACTCAGTTGTGATCTGCCTGATTTCCCTGGAGACTCCAAAGAACAAAAGGTGCAAAGGTGGTGTAATTTTTTTATTTAGCTTCAGTAGATAGATAGCAACAATACAATGATGACAAATTCCCTCATCTGATAGAGCATTTTTTCAATTGGGAGGCCCTACGGCAATGTCAGATGCCCTCTATTTAATGACATCCCTGTATCTTAGAACTAGAATACTATTTTGGACAGACTAAAGACAAGTTTACAGATGAATAAAATATCTCCCAGGACTAGAGACAGTGAACAATGTCTTATGTTGAATGGAACAACTATGTAGAATTCATGAATTCATCACTGCATTTTTTGGCTTTGTACCTTTAGTTCGATGTTCTAAATCTTTGACTCCTATGATTTAGCCCCATGGCCTTTCTCTTTTCCTCCATAGGTGATTCAAATTTTCTGTTCCTAATGTAGTTTTCTGCAAAAGCAAGGTCTGCTACCTCTACAGAAGCTAGGCATAAAAGTAATGCTCACAAAAGGCTAGCCTACAGAAGCAGATTTCTTTCTCTCTTTCTTTCTATATATGATTTGTATATAGTACGATTTCATTTCCCAGCTGAATTTCTTTCTTTACTGTTTTTGTCCCGCTTGGGTTGACTTTTTTCTCCTTTCTGTCCTGCAGTGTATGATTTTCTTTTTATCTGCTCACCATTCACTTTCCCCACACATACAATGCCAATAATAGTTGAGGCATATTTTTAACAGATGAATACATTTTAAATGATGCAAAGTTATCCTGCCCACTTTCCTCAGACAGCACAGGAAAATAACACCTTTGCATAGTTAGCCAAAGGTAAGAATCAGAACTGTGTCTTTGATTAAGTTTTCATCAAACAGAGACCCCTAAAATGGAAATACATTGTGTTGTGTAGATCTATTTCAGCTTCCTCTTGTTACTGAGTGCATGGCCAGAAATGCCTGGATGAATGTTTTTTAAAAATCCCCTAAAAGGAGACTTCTGACTTTCAGGCCTGCTTACAGCATGGAGGGGCAAATTTGGGGCACTGAATGTCCTTCCTGACAACAGCAGTCAGGCATTCCCCTGCAGACCAGGTCCCTGTTCCCACTTAGGCAGGCCTGTGATCTCCTGTAAAAGCAAACACCCTTGTTTGGAAGTGGGGGTAATATTAATTCCCAGAAAACCAAGGGCTACATCAGCCAGTCCATGAAATTCTGAGCAGAGAAATATGCTCTGGTGCTTGTTGCTTGTGTTTGTAACAGATTAGAAGATACTATTCGGGCTATGTATTTGTTTTCCATGAAGTTTTGTTTCCTCCATACCCTCCAAGGTATCAGCTTCTGCAGCCGTTCACACATGCAGGTGATGGCTGAGAGCACTGCACATCAGGTCACCCTGGCACAAGGTAGCATTTGCTGTGCAGCTTTGTGCCAAAACTCTGCTGCTAGAGTGCTCCAACTGTTCACTCTCCATTTTTGTCTTGGCTCAAGGAACAGCCACCTCCTGCCATGTCTGCTACTACAGAGCAAAAACTGGATTCCCACCATTATCACAGTTCACCAGCCAACTCCTACTACTTCTATCAACTGCAGAACAGGCATGAGCAGTCAGTCACATTTACTCAGTGTGCATGCTTCCCACATGTTAACCCAGACGGGCCTTTGGCTTGCCAATTATTTGCTCCTTTGCCATTAGAATAATACATGTAATGCTTCTCTCTCTCTTGGATGGAGGTAAGATTGACAAGATCTGACCTGTAAGCCACATGCTTGGCTTGACAAGCCAGAAAGCTTCCTTCTCTGAATTAAAAACACCAAGTCAAAGTGCTAAGACATCACTTTTGTAAGTTCGGCATGATGCTTGGAGGTGGTAGGCTGAGTAGCCATGTAGGAAATCTGAGAGTCTTCAGGCTTTTTTGTCTCCAAGGACTGGATGTGAGAGGAAGCACACCTCTAACGTGCTGAGTCTTTGGCATGAACAAGCCAGGCAAAGCAACAAATGATTCTTCATTCCCAGCTGCTGGTTGATTGATGGGAACTGAGTTGGTGATAACTCTAGAGGGAGATGTTTGCCCTGTCTTCCATCTGGAGCTGCTGTGTTATGACTCACAGAGATGCCTATTGAACAGGCTGGGCTGGCAGACCTTCTCCAACAAGTCAGTCTGGAAGCTGTGGAAATAAGCAAGTTATCCAGGGGTGCTTGGAGCGAATGCAGTTTGATGTATCTAATGCTGATGGCTTTCATAAAAACACGAAGTGCTGGGAAAGCAGTGTCTCTCTGTCTTTAAGACAAGGAAACTATTGCAGATGGCATCTACCATCTCTCAAAATTATTCCTTCCTCAGGGCCAGATTCTGTCCTTGGATCTGACTGATGCATCACTGTAAAGTGCTTTAATTTGGCATGTAAGGTGATGCCAGCTGCTGGAATTTAAATTACAGAAACACTTGTGCTTCCTTGAGCCCAGTGTCCTTCTGTGCCTGAGACTTTCCATAAGGTTCTGAACCAAAGGGCTCATTGCAAAACAATGTGTAAGGCAAAGGGAGATGTACTGCTGTCTAAACATGGAATTCTTCAAACAGTGTTCATTAATAGATATAATGTAGTATTTCTTCATCTGTAGCAGGTGTAATATTAATAACTGGCTTTGATACTGAAAGCCCAGGAAAAACATAAAGCTCTCAAGAGAGTCCAGGAAAACAGAAAGTATAAACATAAATTGTGCTGTATGGTACAATTAAAGGGATATTACATGTCAAGAATCACAACTGAGGTGTGATATCTGCGGCAAATATGCATGTTGCAAAGTATTTGGAAAACACCATTCAGTTTCTATGGCTTTCTAGTTATACTGAGGAAAAGAAGTGTTTCCAAATAATAATACAGAATAAAGTCCTAGGAGAGTTGCCCAGAGTCTGGCACCTTTATGCTTAAAATGTACTGAAACCGATTTACATACAGAATTTCTACTGTAGTTCTGGGTAGAAATATGCAGAGAAGAGTCTTTTAACTGTATGCAGACCATTGGGGATAAGAGGTTAGACTACAGTAGCTTTTCAACTGCTTCAGTTTTGAGCAAATTATTCATCCATATAGTATGAAAAGAAAAAAGTATATTAATGCTTGGGTCTAGTTATTTTAACGAAAAGTGTGATTCCTTTGCTTTTTTTATGTGGTTTAGGATTTTGGGGTTTGTTCTTTTTGGGTGGGGGGTTAGGTTTTTTTAAACTTTGTAACCTACAAGCAAATTACTGAAACAATAACAATTTTCACAATGTTTTCTATGTGTTAAAAAGCTTCACTTTCTGTAATTATTGCTTTTAGTGTTCAGCGCGTTCAATAGATAACCACATAATGGTGGAAAAATAATTTTCCTTATTTAATTGTCTATAAATATTTATTTCTGCTTTTTAACTCAATATTTAGTTTCAAAATCTCATTTTACTTCCTGATATTTTTATTTTTTATCTATAATCCAGAATATGGTTTAAATATGCAATTGTATGTAGCCATTCAGATCAGACAGATAAATACAACTTTACTTCTTTTGTGTATAATTTTCTCCATAATATTTGTTTTGGGGGGAAAAAAAGAAAAAAGGTATCCTAGTGAAAAAAAACCAAAAAACACTTGCACTGTAACTAATTTTCATTTCATAGAGAAGAAGGGTTCTTAAAAATAAAAATAAATGAGAGGCTACATATTGGAGTGTCTCAGTTTGAAGAGACTGGAATGTTTGCTAAAGAGGATGAGTTATGAGACAAACCAAACTCCTCTCTCTCAGCAATTGTAAATTCAAAATTAAGGGGCTTTAATTGAGCAAGTGTGGAAAAAACCAGAAGAAATAACAACCCTTTATTAAAAGATATATGTATGTTGGCAAGAACAGTAACAGAACCCAAAAAAAACTAGACAATAGTCCTGTACCCAAAAATCCCCTTCAGACAAAAGAGAAAGTCTGAACACTTCTCTGTCTTTAGCGCAGTTCTAATCACGGTTGGCAGGGGTGCTGTTGGGTCGCTGGAGGTGCAGAGCCTGCAGTGCTCTGTGGTGGTCTGCAGGGGGTGCTGTCGGGCTCTGGTGGTCACAGCTCAGGAAGGGGGTCTGGGAGGTGGTCTCAGGTCGCGGGAGAAGCCGAAAAAAAAATGGGGACCCTTCCCCCAATGGAAGAAGGGGGAAAGGAAAACAGTCCACCCCCACGGAACTCACTGTTGTCCTCAGACGACGGTGTCCCAAGGCTCCTCCTTTCTTCTCCCAGTGAGCACAAAAACTCTCCGATGAAAACGCAGCAGGTCCGGGCCAGAGACAAAGGCAGCCTGCCTGCAAGTCGAGGCCAGCAGTCAGGGCTGACCAGGGTGAGAAGCCAGAAAGACCGGCCTCCAGGCCTTCTCTCCAAAAGCATGCACGCAAGATCCCCGTCTCCGTCCCAGAGCGAGAGCTCAGCAAAAAACTGACCTCTCCCTTCTGAGAAGAGCCAGCAAAACCACTCCCCCAAAACTCTTCCTCTCTCCCCCCAACCTCTGATAGGTCATCCGTTAGGAATGCGGTTCAGCCAACTAGGTTCTTTTGCAAAGCTTATCGCCCCCCCTTTCCATTCAAACTCTGTCTTTCCTACAGTGGGGGTAGGGGGAAGAAAAATTCCCCCCCCCTCGGATTTCTAACCTATAACATGGAGGCAAAGGAAGAGCTTAATTGAAAACTCTTCTAATCGAAAAGTTTATAACCCTTGGTATCTATCCAAAAGTCCCACCTCTAAGCTCTTTTGCATTCAAAGCAAAGTGCCTAGCATACAGAGAAGAAACATGCTGAGGGGAATGATTGCTGCTCATTTCTTGTCTCTTTAATGTTGTTGGAATTCCTCAACTGGCTCTGCAGTATGCTGTCCTTCCCTGTGCCCTTGAAAATGACATTTTCTCGTTGCTGGTAGGTACAGGTTTGCTGAGCAGGTTGTAGTTAAACCTGAAGATTTTATTAGGTTTCTCAGGTTGAGCATCTCTCAAGGAACTTCTTCCTTCCTCCAGTTGTAGCTAGTTGTCTGGCAAACCTGTAACACCAATAGGATCTAAAATATTTTAATTACTCTGTGTCAAACCTTGAAGGGATTTTTTGTATAATCTGAAGAAGATACTGTGTAATTTTTATCAGATCTGCTAGGGTAAAGAGGAATTCTAAACATCCTTCTGAACATCCAAATTGTTAAGGTAGAAAAGCTATTACCACTGAAAAGGCTCTCTATGCAAAGTGCTGTTTGATGCTGCTTGTCCTTGTCTGCTGTAAAAAGATGATGTTAGTTGCTGTTTGTTCCTGAAGATTAGGTAACAGAACTACTCAAAATTTCTCCTCACATACACAAATCTGAAATACATATTACTATGAAAAAAAGACACCAGAAAAATTTCAATTCTGCTATTTCTCCAATTTTATATTAATCTGTTCAGAGAACTTTTAAAAATGTGCGTCCAAATAAAAATATTTTGTCTTACAGTGTCAATACAATTTGTTAACAATATAGTGAAACAATAAATTCTCTTCAGATGTTAAAATGTTTTATTTCACTAGAAATAGAAACATCTTTCACTTCTTTTTATGCTAATGATTTTGGAATTTTCTCTGAACAAAGAGAGCATTCTGCTTTTCATTTTAATTATGGGCCTACTGGAAAATCTTAATATCTCTATAGAAATAAAATACCATCTTCCTTTAAACAACTTGATTCACACACATAGTCTATAAGAGATTTTCCAATTTCCCTGAAAAAATTAGAGCAGTGAACAGAATGTTTAGACATCTAAAAATCATATTTTTATATTATTGGAATCCTATGAAAGATACTGTGGTCAAATGAATTATCTCTAACCTATGAAACCTCTGAACTACCAAATGTTATATTACTTTAGATCCATCAATAAACCATGGGAAATTAAGATGGCATTCCAATTAATTCTGGTTTTAAAAAGTAATGCTTTTAGAACTATTACTAAAGATTTAGAAATTGTCCAACAAAACTGGATAGTTTAACATGAAAATACAACAACAATAACCAACAAATTCCACATTAAAATGCAGCAAAAACCTGTTGAAACGTTCATTTAAGTAAAACAAAAAAGAAACTGAGTGTAGTGTTTCACTTATCCCTTAACAAGGTATGTCTCATTTGTCAACTTTTAAAGGCTATAACAGAAAAATACTGAAATCAATGTTGAAATGAAGTACTGTGCAACATAAAAAAAGAAAGATGTGATTTTTTTGACAGAAAGTGTGAAACATGCTGACTTTCTACCATGATTTGTTTTCCATTGTAAACCCAAATAAACAAAGCAACACAAAGTTAAACAATTAAATGAAACAGGCACACATTTTTAAAATATGTTGCTGTGTATTTGTATTTTGCTCTTTACTTTTGAACCAGGAATACTTATGAAAAAACTAAGATATCACTTGTACTTAATCACATATTTAATAAGTCGTCTAGTTTAGAAGGAGAATTCACTGTTTGTAATTTTTTTGTAGTCATATTTTTGATTTATTATGTTGGAAACTAAAATTATTTTGTACAAACTCTGTGAGTATTTTGGCGATAATGGACTCAAAGTAGTGAATTTTTAACTTTTTGGCTTTGAAGTACCATGGGAGGAACCTTTTAAAGTAGTTTTACAAGGACATAAAGGTTAATCTACAATTTGTTTTAGGATTTTACTATCAGATGTAGATTAAAGTGCATGTGCAAAATGAGGTAAAGTCTGTGGATGCAGACAATGCTTTTTATTATGCCAGCTAATATTCTAGGAAAAGATAAACAAATTAAGTGACCTTGTAATGGCTGGAGAAAGGGCTTCTGTGCTTTCCTTGTTTTTCTACAGTTGTAGTATTTCTAATTACTCCATCAATAAACCTTTATTTGCATATGTCGAAACACTGTTGGTGTCAAAATACACTACAGCTGGATTAGCACAAAGCAACCCAAAATCTTGCGACACACAACACTATAGCTGCATTTACATTGCATGGCACATCCGGGCTTAAACCCTGTATGCAATGTTAGATAACTTGCTTACTTATTTCAAACCTTTCCTAGGCTTTCTCATCTCTTGATCCCTTTTGGATCAGTATAAAGGAGCTCAAGTTTGACCAGCTGTTTGGTCAGTTGATCCCAGAGCAGGCATGAACACAGAGACGATGATAGCTCCAAACCACATCTGGGCACTTGAGTCACCCTTTCCCAGCTGGGCCGCACACTTAACTGTGGTCACAACAGACCCAAGCATGGAGTTCAGATTCTGGCTGAACACACAGTGAGTGTGTACTTTATCAGTTGAAGTTTTCCTACCAAGGACAAGGTATGCAAAAGAAGGTGGTAAAGAGGCCAGACGTAAAGAGGCCAGACATAAAGAGGCTTGTCTCCCCTTTCCAAAGGGAGCCTGTCCAGGCTGAAGTCGGTGGCAATCTTTTTATTGTCTGTATGTTGAAAACTGTCCAAATTGCCTTAAAAGATGTAGGAAAAATGTCACTGCCTTCTTTGGGGACTGAATTATCTTTTAATATATCTTTGACGATGAGGCACAGAACTGCTTTTTGTGAAAGAAATGTGAAAGATCGTTCCATAGCCACTGCATAGCTCTCATTACCAAGTGAACTATTTGGTGTGGTCTTATCATTTAAAAGTCACAAAATCCGTAAAAGGCAGAGAAACCAAATTTTGAAGTCCCAATGCATATACTTAGACTATGCTCACCATTTCATTTCTGTGATACACAAGCTGTGATATTTGTGTTTTGCAACTGCCTGACTAGCCTCTTATTGCTCTTAATGCTTTCATGGCCTTTTATGTATGGATGTTAAGCATCGCACATCTCTCGAAACATCTAATAGAAACAAGCGTATGTAAGCACAAACATGATGAAGGGCTCTCAGAGGAGCGTGTTGTGAAAATGCAGTGCAGTTTATTGTTTGCATGCCTGGGTAAAATGCAGCTGTTTTCCTGCTTCATTCTGTATTTTTCCCTTGGCAGGGGAGGTCTAATTTTATTTCTAGAGTAAGCACAGATAAAAGCTATTCAGCAATAGTAAGAATAATAATAAAACCATTCATATTTGCATGAGTCTCTCTATTATTTAGCCTCTCTTCAAGTACATTTTAAAATGTAACTGTGGAAAAGAGAAACTTGTAACAGACTGACTGTTTACTCTAATGAAGTTAGGCTGGTACACCCCCAAAAAGATTTGCTCATTATGACACATAAAGAAGGAAAAATGGTTTTCATCTGTTACACTTCTAAGACTTTTCTTTTTCACTAATTTCTCAACATATATTTTTAGTTCTATGCAAAAAAGAATTGCACTCGATTACTAAAGGCAGGAAATTAATTACAGTGAGGTCTGTTAACAATCAAGCTGCATTAAGAGACAAACTAATTTTTTTTGGTCACGATGCAGCAAAATTTAATTTATTGATGTCCATTCCAATTATTTCAATTGCACTCCTATAATAGTCAAAAACTTGTGAGTTTGAGGATCCCGTAGGATGCAAAAAGATTGCAGTTCTTTAACTGTTCCTTATCTCTGGGTAAAGGTTGAAAGTTAACCTAAGACTAAACAATCTATTACAGGAAGTCATACTGATGGGATGATCTGAATCTACAAGAGATAAAATGCGCATTCCCCATCAGAGTGGAATGCCTCCATGTCCCAGCATCTGTCAGGATTAATATCTTTTAGCCGAAATAGTGAGTGTGCTGGTAGTCCTCGTGTGAATGAGAGGACTCATTCACAATGAGTCCTCAAAATGAGATTTTGACTTATTCATGGAAGTTTTCATGCACAGCAGACTCAGTCAAAACTTTATCCTGATGTCTTGTCATGATAAAATAATTGTTGCCTGGCAAAACTTGAGTCTGAAATGCTTTTACTCCAGATTACTGAGACTTTTCCTATTTTTCACAGCTACCTTGCTCTCAGTCCAGAATGTAGTCAAAACTAAAGTAACCAGCACGTCCAAGTTGAAGAAGATTTTATTATCTTCAAAGAGAGTAGACTGGGAGATTTGGGTCTTCCACATTTAAGAGGAGTGCCTTAGTTCAGTGGTGACTATCGGATAGATTTTCATTCTGTTCTTCCTTCCCTTCTGTTTTTGACCAGAATTACATCATGCAAAAAACTTTCCCATCAAGAACTAAATTAAAAGTGATATATTTCTACCAGAAGTTTTTAATTCCAAACTAGATATTTTCCAAGGAAAAAAGCTCAAAAAACCCTACCAAAATTGGCGATTTGCTTGGAGTTTTCTGCCTTGGTATAGGTTTCAGCTGGATCAGATCTTAGCTCAACATGATTTCTTTTCTTCTTTGAACACTAATCCACCTCCTCAAGCCATTGCAACTTCCCTTAGATGAAAACCAGTCAATCTTCTATTCAAGCTTGGGAGTGATACCTGGCTGCTCCAGTGTTATGTGGTTTGTTAGCAGCCAAAGCTTTGTGATGGCTTACAGATGACACTGTTGCTCTTTAGTGGAATGTTTGTATAACATGTCTTCTGAGCCAGTCTCTTGGCCAAAACACAGAATATTCTGGAGTCTTGAACTTTCAGACAGTTTTAGATTTTGGGTGGCAGCTTATACCACCTGAAATGAGTGATGCTGTTTACTGTGAGACAGTCATAGAAAGTGTATTAGCAGAATCAGGAATATGTTTTACTGGTATAAAGGCTTTCAATAGAGCTATACAAAATGTCTATAAAGTAAAATTCAATTATACTTATTTAAGTATTTTCTTGTAGTTAAGCAGAGGCCAACTAATTTCTGTCAGTGCTCCAATTAATTCATATTCAGAAGTCCATGCTTTGATTTTCACACTCAGATCACAGGACACCTGCAGACCTGGCCATGTAAGAGACTCTACCTTCCTCTTCTGCCACTCTTGTTGTATTTCATTATGTTACTTGGTGAACATAAAATTGGAAGGGTTTTGTTGGAAGGGGCTAAAAATGATGCTACATCTCCATTAGCATTTACGGATCATCTTTAGATCCAGCCCTTTATTTGTCATGCCTGTGTTATGCTTAAAGAAGCCATGCTGTATAAAAGCAATGCTTGCCTGGTACAGAAATACAATGAAGCACAAACAAAATAAGTAGTTTTTATGTGGATAACAATTTTTAATATATTCAGAGGTATTTCATTTGGTATGATTGGACTGAAAATGTCCAGTGAGGAAAGGTAACCTGATAAGAAGTCACCGCAGTGAGTATTTCATCTTTGGCACCTGGTTGAAACTAAACCAGAGATTTTTAGAAGAGAAATGAAAATGGTAATCCCCTTGGTGAGTCATCATATTATTATTCAAGATTAAACATTTCACTTGAGCATTACAAGGGTCTTCTTAACGAATAAATCTCATTATCACCTTCAAGCAAATGAAGAAACAGGAGCAAATTATTAAAGATCACCTGACACTTTTCTGGTAGAGCTGTGAATCAAGTTTCTATATGTATATGCCCCAACTTCTGATGAAGATTTCAGTTCACCTGTCTTTAGATAACTACAGTATCAATGTTTGCAGTTTGACTAGTCATTGCAGCTCCTTCTGTAGTTGTTGGAGAGAAATGGGAAGGAAGTTTTAGACTGTACTTCATGTGATATAGTTTGGTTTGTTGTCTCAGACCAGGATAGACTGCTTCCTAAAGATGCTTTCTTTCCTGTGACTATAAAGAGAGTCTGGGGGAACTAACTTGGATGTATACATCTACGTTTGTTGACACCTTGCATTTATTTAGATTAATCCCACACTTAATGAATTACATCTTCATATTAATTAATAAATGGTCTGCCTCTAGGATGCTATGTTAACCATGTTATACAAAGCAGAAATGGCAGCTAATATACCTTCTGAACAACATTTCCCAAGTATCATAATGGCCTCCTGTACTTTCTCTTTCATAAAAGTACATAATGTTGAAGGATGTCTCCCAAAAAGAATCTGTGATTCTACTTCTCTTGCATAAAAATCTACAAGAAATATTTATTTAATATTTAATTGAGAACATGATATTTTAATAATACTATCTATTTATTATTGAAATTATTCAGAGGTTTTATTGGTGAACATTGTGACAAAGCATGTAGTGATTTCCTTCCCAAACTTCTAAATCTCTATCATGACCTGCACACATATACATTCAAACTAGATTCCTCTGTAATAAAGTGTTAACAGCAGATAAACTGAGGCAGAAAATTATGTGACAAACAAAAACATAGCAAGGTAATGAAAAAGAATCAGAATTAAACTTGATGTTCAATGTAACAACCATGTCTCAATCTGTTAACTAGAATCATCATTATTCTAAAATACTGGCAAGTTAAAAAAGAAAAAATCTAGTTCAGCTTTGACAGTAGAACATAAAACCAAAAGATAGTCTGTTTATTCTCATTGATTTTCTTATCATGAAGAACAGGTGTGCCTTTTCATTCTCAGCCAGGCAGTGCAGGTGTATTCATCAGAGGCATTGCAGAGTCTTTTGTAACTCGAAGTGTTTGTTCTAAAACAGAAGTGTTTTCATTTATAAGCTTAGAAACGTGAAGAGTCTGAGGAGTGTTTTTCCCTTGCAGTGTTCTCTGGAGGACACATGATGGAGCCAGCAAGTTCACAAATGTTAGTTTCTTTCTGCAGAGCTTCTGCAATGAAAACCAGATAATACATGCTGGCTTCTCTGAAATGTGTCCAGGGACAGAGGTGACAAGATGCTTCGTCACCAGTGCCATTCATGAATCTCCACCAGCTCACACAGCAAAGACAACTCTCATCTGAAAAGTACCAGACAGAGTCTAATGCTTCAGTACATTTGTTTGGCAGAAATATCTACACTGGGGAAGGTGACTGAATTGTTCAGATATTGGCCCAGAAGATCTTTTCTTGCAAGATCCCAGCCCTTCCCCGGTTCTTGCGTTCTTCCCACCTTGTGGAGACCCAGTTTCAAGGAAGGTGGATTTGAACCTTTATCCTCAAAGTATAGAGTTCTCTTTGTTTTGAAGCTTTGAAATACTGTCTTCGTGAGGTTTTCGTGAAAAGGATTTGAAGATGTAGTGATGCTGGGTAAACTAGGAGTTGCCAAGGGAGGAGACAAAAGCTGGGATTGTTTACAAGACTGTAGTAGTAAGAATGTCCCAGAGAAGTTAAGAAACTTGTCTCCTCTCCTTCTAGGCCCTTGGGCTTGGTCAGATACTGGAAACAACCTGAATAGCAGATGCAAAAGCAAACCAGCTGGGGATGGAAATAGATCTTTAACCCTTGCCTCTGCCCCCCTCATGCTTATGGGTGAGCTATTGGCTTACACAATCAGTACAAGCAGTTAAGCACCACTGTGTTTGCCTGGGTCAGTTCTCACCTTTACAGAAACTTGTGTATAAACTTCTATTTCAAGTTTACACTTCAGTGAATCCAGAATAGCATTCTGTATTTACCATGAAACAACAACAACAAAAAAGTTTTAAATACATTTACACCAAAAATGCCCCTTGTAGAGCAATAGAATAAAACATCCACTCTCCCTTTCTCCTCAAACTCCAATCCTCAAATAAGTGTAAATACAAGCAACTGGTTTGGAAAGGAGATGGGCTACTGCAGCCAGCAGTGCTTTGCAGAAAATATTTCTGCGTTGGCAGAAATAGTAACAAGTTGTCTTCACATACTTTTTTTCACATATAATCTTTGGAATTTTATCATCCTTCTGAGGAAACTTCAGTTTTTAACTTTAATCTTGATCTGACAAGTTAAATATCACTGAATCTTAAAAGTGTTTCTGGAATACCTGTCTGTGCTCAAGGTCTGTCTGGGTATATTCAGAGGAATTTCTGAATTGTCACACTAAAAAAATCTCATTTCTCCCCCAGAATGTATTCACAGGTGCAAGATGATTCAGAGAAAGTGAACTGATTCTTTTTATTTCCATTGGTCCATTAGCCAAATTTTATCAGAGGAACAGATTTTACTCTAATCAGTAAGACAAATTAATACTGCAGCCAGTATTAATGAATACTGTCCAGTGACTGATCTGAAACATTCAGAATTAGATGGTTCAAACTCATTTTAATGAATTAGGGGGACAATGTGTCTCTCTCTTTTTATATTCTCCAAGTTAAGAACATATATTTGGAACTAAATATTAAAGTTTAAATAAAGCTATGGGTCAGATGCCAAGGATATCCAACTGGTGGAACCCCATATGGGGGGTCAGACAACTCTATTGGTACAGTTCCTTCTGCCTTAAAAGCTAGGAAAATAAGGGAAAAAGAAATAGAAAAAAAAATACAAACACAGAATCCCAGGAGCCTCGGCAACAGGAGTTTTTCTCTCTTTCTTGCTGTTCGTGTATGTAGCTGCAACAGCTATTCTTGATAAGATATATATAAAAAGAGTGTGTCGAGCAAAGATAGCAGAAGAAAACACCAGTATATACAGATAGTGCCGAGGATTTGCAATGAGGGACATTCTTAATGGAGAATCACATGAAAAGTGCAACTAGTCAAAAGAACACAGGAATAAATTACGCTTATGAGAGAATTTCTCCTGCAGTCCTAGTACTTCACTGTTCAGTCTGGAAAACCTATAAATATGTAGGGGACAACTTCTAAGTTGGGCAATTTCTTTCCCAGTTGGAGCACTCCCAGTTCTCTTTCCCAAGGGAATCAGAATATAAACATAGGAAGGATTGTATTGGAATTCTGTTCCATCAGAAGCTGGGAACTGCAAAAAGACAGTTTATGTGTATAGTGATACATTAACAGAATCTGGAGCTGGAAGATATCCTCTGGCTAAAGAGAAATAAACCAGACCATATCTACATGTCTTAATGATGCTCCATGAAGCTGTTACTGCACAGTCTCACTCTGAACTGTGAACTGAATAAGCACAGCACTAAATCTGAGTAAATATTCATTGTTTTCAAGGTCTAAGCTAATATTGCTGTGAGCATGGCACTCTGCTGTGCTCTGTTGAAAGATTAACACAGTCAGACTGAGTTTAAGGACCAGGAGAAACATGTTGCTCTTGAAGTATTCACCTTGGCTTTAATTGCTGGAGGTTAGGACAATATATTGAGTTGCTTGAGTCAATATAGGGGGATTGAAGAGAGTTATTAAAGGTATTTTAATATATGCACAACTGTGTGATAACTGAGTGAAATATTAGAAATAAAATGAACAATAACAAGTAGTAGAGCAAAAGGATCAGATTAACAAATTTAGCCAATAAATGGTGTTTGTGAAGAAAAGATTTCAGGGGATTCACTGCTATACTATTCAATCCCTTCCTCTCTTAACCTCAAAAAAATACACAGTGGCCTGGATACGAAAGAAGGACTTTATTATCAAGATATATTTCTGAGATCAATGATGTGAACAGAGTAGTCCTTTTGATCACTGTTGTTTAAAGCAGGAAGGAATTGCTTCATCAGTAGGAAGTGCAGCAAAATCTGTTGCAAAAACATAGAGAAAAAATCGTTAAGTCCGGCAACAAGATAATTAATCTGATCAATTTATAAATTCCAATTAATAAATTTTTGAGGGAAAGTAGCGATTGCAGTGATACTGCAAAGGCAATGGTTTAGCGCTGTGCTATTTAATAAGTATAATTAACAAGTTCTTTTAATTTCCTTTCTATAAACTATGGCAAACTATGATTATGAGAGATCATATGTTCCTATCACATATCAAGGATCAGAATTCAAATGTCTCTTTTTGCAGGATTAAGTTCACCCTGCTGAAATTCATCATCAGGATCAGCTAGCAATGACATATTATTTGAAAGAATCTTAAGGTTTATAATAAGGAAACTATACCCTTCACAAAAACAAAAGTATCAAAGCAGATCAGAATATAGGACGAGCACAAAAGCATTTCTATCCTATTTGGGACAAAAATAGGATTATGTGCATTCCTGTATTTAAGCTCACTCTCACTGAGAGATTGAGTTGGCATTATTGGATGAATTTCAATCTTCAAACACAGAAGGATGAGATTCAAGGATACTTGCTATCAGAAGATGCTGAAGTCCAGACACCCAGATTTATTTATCCACTTATTTCTGTTCAAAATGTAGGAGAACCTTCTGAATCAAAGGTCTTGATCTGGCAAATCAAATGCCTGTATCTTTACAGACCTCAGACTTAGCTATGAAGTGAATTTTGTGTATTCTGTAATTGTAGTAATTCTTCTCGGTGGTTAAGAATTTGGTGAGAGAAATCAGAGGACAGAGAAAAAAAGAATAGATAAATCATGGTTGATGCAGAGAGACAGGAGTATCTGGGATGGTTTAGTCAAGAGAGGAAAAGACAGAAAGATATGTAAAAGATGGCTATGCCATGGAAGGCAATAGTCTCTTCCTTGATTCGTGGTTGTAGGACAAGGAGAGCTTCATTACAGCAGGGAAGACTTACATTAGACATTGAGGGGAAAAAAATTATTCTCATGGTTAAGATACAAGCAGGCTGCTGAGAAGTTAGGAATTTCATATTCCTGGGTGTTTTTGAAACAGACTGGACAAGCACTTGTGAGGAATGACATCAGTACAGCTGGTCTCACCTTTGGGCAGGGGGCAAATGAAACAACCTTTGGATGTTGCTTTCTAGTCTTACTGTCTATAATTGCAATGATTTATGAGGCATAGAGCAGACCAGGTCCTACATTTGTGCCAATTTGCATAGCTGAGAAGTTGGCTTATTGTGTGCCTAATTCTTTACTGGCCATTAATTTGTAGTTAATTATCCTACTGTTCTAACATGTTAGATTGATTTGCTATATAGCAGGGTCTGCATATCCATTCTGAACAGCATTAGTGGTGTGCCTGCAATGTCCTCCCTGCTTATCTTTGTTGAACTTCAACATGTTGTACAATTTGTCAGATTAGGCTTAAATTTAGTCTTAATTTTTAGTTTTCATTTCTTTACCCTAATTAACCTCTCTAACAAAATATTATATTAAAGAGAATGGATTTTTTCCAAGTTTTTAGTAACCAGATTGACCCCTTTTGGTGTAATGACAAAATATTTTTGAAATGGTAGAATTTTTAATGTCCAAAGTGTTTTTATTGACACACTCTATAGCTCTGTTATTTTCCATAATGCATTTGAATGTGGTCTGCATTCTGTATTTACTCTGTTGAGGAACATTTATTTGGAGATTTACACTAGAATTGGTTCTTTGAGGCTGCTACCGTTCACTGTTCTGCAAGGATGTAAGGAATATTACTACATATTTTGTGGTATCCTTAAACCATATGTCTCAGCAGATACAGCACTGTCAATGAGTGATAAAATCCCAGCAGAGGCTGGTGTAAATTCAAGAACTGGGACAATTCAGATCAGGCCCCAGAAGGAATGGAAGTTAATAGTTCAGTTCAAATTGAAGTGGGTTTGAAGGATCCCTTGTCCTTTTATTTGATTGCAGGTTTTATTCTAGTTTGGGTACACCGACCTAATGCTCCTGAGTACTCTATATAATATTAAAGTAGTACAATTCTCTAGACCTCTGTTTCAGTTAATAAGAATTTTATCAGAAAATTTTGAACAGAGCATTGAGGGTTTTCTTCATCTTTAACTTTCAGTACCTAAAGGTTAGAGTCTACTCCAAGTTCGGTGCCAGAGATGAATAACCCAGAAGGACTTGTCTGAACATTGATTTCTGAGGCATCCTGGACACCTAACTTAGGTTTGGCTTGTAACGTAAAATCACTTAAGTTGAATGGGATAAATCTGGGGATCAGGATACTAATAGAAAATCTTAACCTAATGTCACTGTTTCCACCTCTCACAGTGCAATGATTAAGAGGGAACTTGTAGCTGTACCTCAACTGTGCAAAATAATCTGGTACTGGGGAACACACAACTTTTCTTCCATGTAATTTTTACTGCGGATACAATTTGGGGGATGGCGGTGTTTATGTGTTTTGCTTAATTTTATTTTTATTCTTCTGTTTTCTTAGCATAGGCACAACCTTGCATCTAGGGGTCTGCGCTGGAAGATTGACAGGATTACCTTTGGATCTGGGGGAAAAGTTGAAAGAAGGTGAAAAAGGCTGAAGAAAGCTTTCAGCTACTCAATGGCAGAAACTTCCAACTGGGAAATGTGTAAACAGCAAAGTGAAACCTCAGTATATCAGTAGGTCTTTCATTCGCTGGACTCTATCAGTTATAAAAAGTTTCCTAATCCAGCCAGAATGATCATATAGGAGACCCAAGACCACCAGTCACTAAGTGCACCTACATTATAGTCAACCATCTCCTACAGGTAAGCCTCCATCCCCATCATATAGCAATTAGGCTTCCTTCCCTCATGATGGCCTCTTACAGGCTGACAGTCCCTCTCATGAGTCAGGAAGCTTCCACTGAAATACTTTCTGAAGTAGCCTGTGTTGACTTACAGGTACATCTCCTAAAAGAGTGGAACCCGAGGAATATTTTCCACCTCTCAACCTGCGAGATAACATCATATATCATAGCTGGAACCTGTTCCTCACCTCCTGAGATGGCTGTCCTGTTCTGCAGATGGTGGGAGGAAAGCTTGGAAGAGCTCACAATGCACTGCAGCTCTCAAGCACTGCCTAGGTGAGGAGAGGCAGGGAAAGAGGGAAAAATGTGACACACTCTTAGGGCCAAGTCTCATCCCCAAAGTCATCTTAATATTCTGTCTTCCCTGAGACTTGAATTTAAGTACATATTCCAGGAGCAAGACCTAGATGTCTATACTTACCATAAACATGAAGATGGCAGAAGCATTTTGCCAAAATCTCTCTCTCAAAAAAAAAAAAAGATACAGTATGATAATGATGGCAGATTCTTCTTTACTATACTGGTATAATCACAACTCTCTTCTATTTTAAGGGCTAAGTGAGAGTAATCCCTAAGTGAGAGTAATCTTTCTCTTCCGCAAGAGGAAGAGAAGCCACGAGAAAGCCTGTGTGTATATGACTTTATATGGTTCCAGGAATGGAGGCCCATCTCATGCCTTTAAAAACATTGTGGCTAAATTCAGTTTGCCTTGTTAAAATGAGGCGACCTATGTGAATATATTCTCAAGATACAGGCTCCATTTAATCTCAGTAGGTATGAACAAAGTATCAACAAAGTTTTTCATTCTCAAAAGTACAAAAATCTCATAAGAAATAGACTGCAAGCAGGAGTTCAATGCCTATTCCTTCCTAAAAGCCTTTTAATGCAAGAACATAATTTCTGCTTTCTTTTGACAACAGAAAAGTGTTTGCTTAGTAATGAAAACAGTAATTTTCTTTTACAGTGGATAATATTTATCTGTTAGCTTAAATCAATACCTGTGAAAACCTGCAGAAAGGAAATTCTATCCACGGCACCTAGATGGACATAGCTGCAGGTTTTAGTGGGAGTAGATGGTAAGGTTCACATGCTGGAAGAGAATGGAAGAAGGATTTAAGATAAGGCAGCAGCACTTTACTCATCAGGAAGTAAATACTGAAGTGATATATGAAAATTGCCTAGGCAGGCATTGGTCATGGCCCAATTACTTTGTATGCTATGATATAATAGCAGAATGGCAAGCAAAGGGCAGAAGTGTCATTAAGTCCTTGGAAAAGTGTTTTCTTCTTCCCATTATGAACAGAATCAGCTTCCATCAGGGTGAAGCAAAGAGGTGAAGGTAGAATGATAAATAAAAATATCTTTTGTTTCGTAGAGTCGTTGGATCCTCAAGTCCTCTGGATCTTGAGTGCTCTGTGTGTTGTGGTTACGAGTGTTCACTGTGTGGGTACCAGGAGAAAGCAATTACAATTATCTTTCAGGGTCAAGCAAACTTTTCCTCTAGTCAACATGATGAAGCATGCAGTCCTCCTCACAATATCAGTATCCATGGAGGACATTGCAAGTGTAGTACAGGGAAAGACCCAAAACCTGAAATATGAGGAGGTTTTGCCTTTGCCCCAGTCCTCTAAAACCAGTCTATCTGTGCACAAAAGACTTATAATGTGATTTTTTTAGTCGAAATACAATTGAAGAATATTTTCAAACCTCCCCAGCAGATATTGTATCAGAATATCTTATCAGAACTCTGCTGCAATTGACTTTCCTGCTTTAGGACTGTGCTGATATTTGGGGTGTTGCATATGACACACAGAAGGAGATCAAGCAGCAGATGGTTTTGTACACCCCACTGCAGTGGACTTGCTGATACACTTGCTGCTCTACAGGTTCTGTTCACATCTGTTATAGATGTCTTCCAAAAACTAATACCTGATCAATTCAGGATTGAGTTTAGATGTAGAATTAGGACTGCTGCTGTCTCCCTTTGTTTCAGAAGGCAAAGAAATTGACTTTTGATTTTGGACATTTGTAGCCTGCTGCAGCCACGAGTCTGAAGTTGTCAAGATACAAAAGGTTGAGCTGTTGTGACTTCCCACAAGAGTGCCATTATGCAGGAATATTGTTTGGTGTGCTTACAAGGTGAAAGGCTGATGTTTGCACTTAAGAGATAAAGTGATCAGATAATTAAATGGTTATCTGCACAGCACCAAAGCACCAAAGAACCAAATCCAGCATATATTTTATGTAACTGGGTAAGATGTTATCCATTCAAAGGACATAAACATGATTTTAGAAACATCAAAACAAAAGTCCTTCATCCTTTTCTGATAGGGACCATAAGTGGTTATTCTCAGAATCGCAGAATGGTTGAGGTGGCAAGGGACCTCTGGAGGCTGTCTGGTCCAACCCCCAGCTCAAGTATGGCCACTTAATTGTTGGTTGCCCAGGACTGTGTTCAGATGGCTTTTGAATACCTCCAAGGAGGGCCACAACTTCTATAGGAAACCTGTGCCAATACTCAATCCCCCTCATAATAAAAAATGTTTGTTTCAGTTTGTGCCCGTTGGCTCTGATTCTGTCACTGGGCACCATAGAAATGGCTCCACCCTCTTTCCATACATTAGTAAGGTTCTCTCTGAGCCTCCTCTTCTCCAGACTGAACAGTCCCAATTCTTTCAACCTTTCTCATATGTGAGGTTCTTTCACCATCTTCATGGCCCTTCTCTGGAAAGTCTTCAGTAGCTCTGTATCTCTCTTGTACTGGGAACCCCAGAACTGGACCCAGCACTCCAGGTGTGGACTTACCAGCACTGAATAGAGGGGAAGGATCACTTCTCTTGACCTGTTGGTAATACTTTGTCTAATGCAAACCACAGTACCATTATCTCTTTTTGCAGAAAGAACACTTTGCCAGCTCATAGTCAGCTTGCTGTCAGCCGAGGATTCTCAGGTCCTTTTCTACCAAGCTGCTTCCCATCAGGCTTATGCCCAGTATGTACTGGTGTCTGTTTGTCCCCTGGTACAGGACTTTTTACTTCTCCTGCACGAGATTCCTGTCAACCCTTTTCTTCAGATTGTTGAGGTCCTTCTGGATGGCAGCATGACCCTCTGACATATAACCACTTTTCCCAGTTTTGTTTCATCTTCAAACTTACTGATGGTACACTCTGATCTGTCATCCAGACTGTGAATAAAGATGCTGAATGGTACTAAACCCAGTATTGACACCTGGGGTGCATGGCTTGCTACTGGCCTCCAACTAGAGCTGAGGCTGACTGGCCTGTACTTCCCTGGGTCCTTCTTTACCTTCTTGAAGACAGGAATGACATTTACTTTCCCTCAGTTCTTAGGTATCTCTCCCAATTGCTATGATAGATCAAAGATTATCAAGGTAGTGTCATCAGACATCTGCCTCAGCACTTGTGGGTGCATCCTATCAGGGCCCATGCCATTTCGTAGCATTCAGGGCTCTTAAAAGAAACTACAAATATTATTTAACTATCTCTCTGTATATTATCTCCTTCTAGTTTTAAAACGAAATATAGAATTTAACATACTGTATCGCTGTTTTATTTTAAACATCTATGTTTTTGTCTCTATCCCAAAACCATAAAAGCTTCCTGACACAATACTGTGTATTGACACACACCAAAGCTCACCATGAATTGAGAAACATAGTGAGAACAGTGTAAGCTGTGAAGTTTTGCAGCTTTATCAGCATTAAAAACTACTATCATTTTCAAGTAGAACTTCAAAAAAAAAAAAAAAGACATAGAAAGCAGTATGCTTTGATTGTCATGCTTTAAAATATTCTTCTTACCCTTCCCCCAGCTACTAAGAGTTCAATATTTCATCCTAATGTCCCTGTTGCATACCATAATTATGGATAACGCAGTTGACCTTACTGCCTATTTTAGTGATTAAATTTATTTTTAATTATTACTATACAAAATTCTTTCATGGAAAAGGCCACTTTCCCTCTGGCTCTGACCTCCGTCTTTCAGCGTTTTTCATATGTGGACAGAAATTACAGGTACAGAAATGTAACTATTTTCCACTTTACTATTATAAAAATGTCTGAGCTCAACTAAAATTTCTTAAGGTCATAAAATGATTTATAGTTTTTCTATTGCTGTGGCTCAACATGCTGTTCTTATTACCCAATACAGTAAACACTGTGGTCTGGAAACCACGAAAACTGAAAGAACAGTAAATTGTGGATGACCAGCTGTACCAGAATCTTTGTGAAGCAAGGCCATAGAAACCTTTCAGAGTTGCCTACAGGCTAGATTTCAGACGTGAAAGCATGGGTAGATCCACCTTAGTGTTTTCCCTTGTGCAGATTCTCAGGCATATCAGAAATTGTTTTATTACTTCTCCTGAAAGCTTTCATTAACATTCTTCTCACTTCTGGATAAAATTTTTCTTTAAATTAGATTTCTTGAAAAATGAGATTTCAAAATATGGAATCTTGGTCTTTGATTCTGTGAAAGAGAAACTTCTTTAGGAAGAGAATATTCTTAAGAAAACTAGTCTTTCTCTTGTAGCAGTAATTACTGTCATTTTTTTAAATGTTTACCAAACTAATCCATTCCTCAAAAAAAAAAGAATAAGATGCAACCAAGCATGATCTTGACTTTCGTGTATTTGTTTTGTATAACAGTAAGTTCCTTAGGGAAGAAATCGGCTTTGTTACATAGCCTTTAACACAACAAAAGGTATTGTGGCAAAAGTTAATAAAATGTTAGCACCCCAAACCTCTATTTCTTCTTTTTTAAAAAAAGATTTGACACTCCTGAGAAGTTTCAGTCTCCTCTAGATCAGACGTATGCTTTGTCAATATTGACCTACAGATATGCTCACTGCATGACTATCAGTCAGAGCAGCACTGAAGAACAACATCTCCCAAATTCCCTTTGATGAGGCAGACCATTCGTGTATGGGACCATGTCAGAGACACAGAAGAACAGGCAATGATCTCTGTACCTGTGAAAATAGCTGGACTATCATGTCAGCAATTCCCTAATTCCCCAGAGAGCTTAGAAACAGGTTCTGCCAGGGAGGTGGGAGACCCTGATAGCTTCTCTAATGAGCATGAAGGCAGGGAAATGCAATTCAATATTGGATGCTGACTAGTTCTTATTAAGCCAAGGAGTCCAGTGGTCCATATACTTGGGAGGATGGGGGCCATGTTTATCAGTACTAGAGAGGATCCATTGCACTACAACCCACTGAGCCTTTGGAGTAAATTCATACCTGTGCACAATGTCCTTGTGACAAAGGGTCACATGCCTTGTAATTGCAATGATTACCACGTAAATTTGCTATACTGCCTAAAAACATACTGTATGCTGTTCTGTTGCCACACAGAAAATATTTACAGTCACCTGGAAATGTTTATTTTTTTAGTCTTTTTCTTAAAACAAAACAAAAAAAAATCCAAACCCAATCAGCCAACCAATGAAACTAAATACTTCACCCACTCCCCACCACCCTCCCTCCTCCCCTTCTCTCCGTATTTCTCATAGCTAAATTTAGTTAACGAATTCCTGGCTCTCTGGGGTGATCTTTAACAGCTGGGCATCTAGGTAGAATTAAAAAAAAATAAAAAAGAGAAGAACAAGAAAGTGTAAGAGTAATGTCACTTGTAGATGGCTTTCTTCAATAATTCATTATTTTCTGTAGTTTCTGCAGACGTGTTGGTTACTTGACCAGCATGGTGGGTCTCATCATGGCTAGACTTCGTGAACGAAGATTTGGGAAGGGCTCTACCCACATTTGTTACAAGTGCGCTGGTGGCTAAAAAGGCCAATATGAGATAGACAAGTCCGGTTGCAAAAGGCACAGCAGAAGGACTCCTTGGGTGGTATCGGCAAGACTTGATTCTTTCTGCGTTGTCATTTCTCCTCAAGAGTGATCTCGCGTGGGTTCTCATATGAAGCAGCAGCGTTATAGATGGTGTGTCTCCAGACCTCCTGATTGGAGGCCGGAGTAGACCAATTATGATGATCAATATGGCCAAGGCTGAGATGTTGTTTCAGGGAGTCCTTGTATCTTCTCTTCAGGGCTCCTCTCTTGTGGCAGCCAGTGGCAAGTTCACCATAAAGCAAGATCTTAGGGAGGCAGTGGTCCTTCATCCTGGAGACATGTCCTGCCCAACGCAGCTGTGTTCTCAGCAGCATGGCCTCAATACTCATAGCTGCTGCCTGTTCTACAACAGACATATTAGTCACAAAATCTGACCAGTGGATGTTTAGGATTGTATTGAGGCAGCGTTGATGGAAGCGTTCTAGGAGAC